>NC_133732.1:10436455-10894237 GCF_048934315.1 Petromyzon marinus
CATTTTGCGTGGCCTCCTGCCAGCATCTGTGAGACTTTGCAATTCACGTGACCTCCTACCGGCATCTGTGAGACCTTGACACTTGCGTGGCCTCTTGCCGGCATCTGTGAAATTTTGACACTTCACGTGGCCTATTGCCAGCATCTGTGAGAATTTGACACTTCAAGTGGCCTCCTGCAGGCATGTGTGAGAATTTGACACTTCAAGTGGCCTCCTGCCGACATCTGTGAGACTTTGACACCTCACGTGGCCTCATGTTGTCATCTGTGAGACTTTGACACTTTGCGTGGCCTCCAGCCGGCATCTGTGAGCCTTTGACACTTCACGTGACCTCCTGCCGGCATCTATGAGACTTTGACACGTCACATGGCTTCCAGCCGGCGTCTGTGAGACGTTGACACTTCACGTGACCTCCTACCGGCATCTGTGAGACTTTGACACTTGCGTGGCCTCTTGCCGGCATCTGTGAAACTTTGAGACTTCACATGGCCTTTTGCCAGCATCTGTGAGAATTTGACACTTCACGTGACCTCCTGCCAGGATCTGTGAGACTTTGAAACTTCACATGGCCTCCTGCTGTCATCTGTGAGATTTTGACTCTTCACATGACCTCCTGCCGGCATCTGTGACACTTTGACAATTCACGTGGCCTCATGCCGGCATCTGTGACACTTTGATAATTCACGTGGCCTCCTGCCTGCATCTGTGAGACTTTGACACTTCACGTGGCCTCCAGCCGGCATCGGTGAGACTTTGACACTTCACCTGACCTCCAGCCGTCATCTGTGAGACTTTGACACTTCACATGACCTCCTGCCGGCATCCGTGAGACTGACACTTCTCGCGCCCTCATGACGGCATGTGTGAGACTTTGACACTTCACGTGGCCTCCAGCCGGCATCTATGAGCCATAAACACTTCACTTGACCTCTTGCCGGCATCTATGAGACTTTGACACTTCATGTGTTCTCCTGCGGGCATCTGTGAGACTTTGACACTTTGCGTGGCCTCCTGCCAGCATCTGTGAGACTTTGCAATTCACGTGACCTCGTACCGGCATCTGTGATACCTTGACACTTGCGTGGCCTCTTGCCGGCATCTGTGAAACTTTGACACTTCACGTGGCCTCTTGCCGGCATCTGTGAAACTTTGAGACTTCACATGGCCTTTTGCCGGCATCTGTGAGAATTTGACACTTCACGTGACCTCCTGCCAGCATCTGTGAGACTTTGACACTTCACATGGCCTCCTGCTGTCATCTGTGAGACTTTGACACTTCGCGTGGCCTCCAGCCGGCATCTGTGAGCCTTTGACACTTCACGTGACCTCCTGCCGGCATCTATGAGACTTTGACACTTCACATGGACTCCTGACGGCATCTGTGAGACTTTGACACCTCACGTGGCCTCATGTTGTTATCTGTGAGACTTTGACACTTCGCGTGGCCTCCAGCCGGCATCTGTGAGCCTTTGACACTTCACGTGACCTCCTGCCGGCATCTATGAGACTTTGACACTTCACATAGCTTCCAGCCGGCGTCTGTGAGACATTGACACTTCACGTGACCTCCTACCGGCATCTGTGAGACTTTGACACTTGCGTGGCCTCTTGCCAGCATCTGTGAAACTTTGAGACTTCACATGGCCTTTTGCCGGCATCTGTGAGAATTTGACACTTCACGTGACCTCCTGCCAGCATCTGTGAGACTTTGACACTTCACATGGCCTCCTGCTGTCATCTGTGAGATTTTGACTCTTCACATGACCTCCTGCCGGCATCTGTGATACTTTGACAATTCACGTGGCCTCATGCCGGCATCTGTGACACTTTGATAATTCACGTGGCCTCCTGCCGGCATCTGTGAGACTTTGACACTTGCGTGGCCTCTTGCCGGCATCTGTGAAACATTGAGACTTCACATGGCCTTTTGCCGGCATCTGTGAGAATTTGACACTTCACGTGACCTCCTGCCAGCATCTGTGAGACTTTGACACTTCACATGACCTCCTGCCGGCATCTGTGAGACTGACACTTCACGCGCCCTCATGACGGCATGTGTCAGACTTTGAAACTTCACGTGGCCTCCTGCCGGCATCTGTGAGACTTTGACAAATTCACGTGGCCTCCTGCCGGCATCTGTCAGACTTTGACACTTCACATGGCTTCCAGCCGGCATCTGTGAGACGTTGACACTTCACGTGGTGTCCTGCTGGCATCTGTGTGACTTTGACAATTCACGTGGCCTCTTGCAGGTATCTGCGAGACTTTCACACTTCACGTGACCTCCTACCGGCATCTGTGAGACTTTGACACTTCTGTGGCCTCTTGCCGGCATTTGTGAAACTTTGAGACTTCACGTGGCCTCCTGCCTGAATCTTTGAGACTTTGACACCTCACGTGGCCTCATGTTGTCATCTGTGAGACTTTGACACTTCACGTGACCTCCTGCCGGCATCTATGAGACTTTGACACTTCACATGGCTTCCAGCCGGCATCTGTGAGACGTTGACATTTCACGTGACCTCCTACCGGCATCTGTGAGACTTTGACACTTGCGTGGCCTCTTGCCGGCATCTGTGAAACTTTGAGACTTCACATGGCCTTTTGCGGGCATCTGTGAGAATTTGACACTTCACGTGACCTCCTGCCTGCATCTGTGAGACTTTGACAATTCACGTGGCCTCATGCCGGCATCTGTGACACTTTGATAATTCACGTGGTCTCCTGCCGGCATCTGTGAGACTTTGACACTTCACGTGGCCTCCAGCCGGCATCGGTGAGACTTTGACACTACACCTGACCTCCAGCCGTCATCTGTGAGACTTTGACACTTCACATGACCTCCTGCCGGCATCTGTGAGACTGACACTTCACGCGCCCTCATGACGGCATGTGTGAGACTTTGACACTTCACGTGGCCTCCAGCCGGCATCTATGAGCCATAAACACTTCACTTGACCTCTTGCCGGCATCTATGAGACTTTGACACTTCATGTGGTCTCCTGCCGGCATCTGTGAGACTTTGACAATTCACGTGGCCTCCTGCCGGTATCTGCGAGACTTTCACACTTCACGTGACTTCCTGCCGACATCTGTGAGAATTTAACACTTTGGGTGGCCTCCTGCCAGCATCTGTGAGACTTTGACACTTGCCTGGCCTCTTGCCGGCATCTGTGAAACTTTGAGACCTCACATGGCCTTTTGCCGGCATCTGTGAAACTTTGAGACTTCACATGGCCTTTTGCGGGCATCTGTGAGAATTTGACACTTCACGTGACCTCCTGCCTGCATCTGTGAGACTTTGACACTTCACATGGCCTCCTGCTGTCATCTGTGAGATTTTGACTCTTCACATGACCTCCTGCCGGCATCTGTGACACTTTGACAATTCACGTGGCCTCATGCCGGCATCTGTGACACTTTGATAATTCACGTGGTCTCCTGCCGGCATCTGTGAGACTTTGACACTTCACGTGGCCTCCAGCCGGCATCGGTGAGACTTTGACACTACACCTGACCTCCAGCCGTCATCTGTGAGACTTTGACACTTCACATGACCTCCTGCCGGCATCTGTGAGACTGACACTTCACGCGCCCTCATGACGGCATGTGTGAGACTTTGACACTTCACGTGGCCTCCAGCCGGCATCTATGAGCCATAAACACTTCACTTGACCTCTTGCCGGCATCTATGAGACTTTGACACTTCATGTGGTCTCCTGCCGGCATCTGTGAGACTTTGACAATTCACGTGGCCTCCTGCCGGTATCTGCGAGACTTTCACACTTCACGTGACTTCATGCCGACATCTGTGAGAATTTAACACTTTGGGTGGCCTCCTGCCAGCATCTGTGAGACTTTGACACTTGCCTGGCCTCTTGCCGGCATCTGTGAAACTTTGAGACCTCACATGGCCTTTTGCCGGCATCTGTGAAACTTTGAGACTTCACATGGCCTTTTGCGGGCATCTGTGAGAATTTGACACTTCACTTGACCTCCTGCCTGCATCTGTGAGACTTTGACACTTCACATGGCCTCCTGCTGTCATCTGTGAGATTTTGACTCTTCACATGACCTCCTGCCGGCATCTGTGACACTTTGACAATTCACGTGGCCTCATGCCGGCATCTGTGACACTTTGATAATTCACGTGGTGTCCTGCCGGCATCTGTGAGACTTTGACACTTCACGTGGCCTCCAGCCGGCATCGGTGAGACTTTGACACTACACCTGACCTCCAGCCGTCATCTGTGAGACTTTGACACTTCACATGACCTCCTGCCGGCATCTGTGAGACTGACACTTCACGCGCCCTCATGACGGCATGTGTCAGACTTTGAAACTTCACGTGGCCTCCTGCCGGCATCTGTGAGACTTTGACAAATTCACGTGGCCTCCTGCCGGCATCTGTCAGACTTTGACACTTCACATGGCTTCCAGCCGGCATCTGTGAGACGTTGACACTTCACGTGGTCTCCTGCTGGCATCTGTGTGACTTTGACAATTCACGTGGCCTCTTGCAGGTATCTGCGAGACTTTCACACTTCACGTGACCTCCTACCGGCATCTGTGAGACTTTGACACTTCTGAGGCCTCTTGCCGGCATTTGTGAAACTTTGAGACTTCACGTGGCCTCCTGCCTGCATCTTTGAGACTTTGACACCTCACGTGGCCTCATGTTGTCATCTGTGAGACTTTGACACTTCACGTGACCTCCTGCCGGCATCTATGAGACTTTGACACTTCACATGGCTTCCAGCCGGCATCTGTGAGACGTTGACATTTCACGTGACCTCCTACCGGCATCTGTGAGACTTTGACACTTGCGTGGCCTCTTGCCGGCATCTGTGAAACTTTGAGACTTCACATGGCCTTTTGCGGGCATCTGTGAGAATTTGACACTTCACGTGACCTCCTGCCTGCATCTGTGAGACTTTGACAATTCACGTGGCCTCATGCCGGCATCTGTGACACTTTGATAATTCACGTGGTCTCCTGCCGGCATCTGTGAGACTTTGACACTTCACGTGGCCTCCAGCCGGCATCGGTGAGACTTTGACACTACACCTGACCTCCAGCCGTCATCTGTGAGACTTTGACACTTCACATGACCTCCTGCCGGCATCTGTGAGACTGACACTTCACGCGCCCTCATGACGGCATGTGTGAGACTTTGACACTTCACGTGGCCTCCAGCCGGCATCTATGAGCCATAAACACTTCACTTGACCTCTTGCCGGC
This sequence comes from Petromyzon marinus, assembly GCF_048934315.1. Lineage (NCBI taxonomy): Eukaryota > Metazoa > Chordata > Hyperoartia > Petromyzontiformes > Petromyzontidae > Petromyzon > Petromyzon marinus. Next base: position 10,441,697 of record NC_133732.1, read on the forward strand.
ATCTATGAGACTTTGACACTTCATGTGGTCTCCTGCCGGCATCTGTGAGACTTTGACAATTCACGTGGCCTCCTGCCGGTATCTGCGAGACTTTCACACTTCACGTGACTTCCTGCCGACATCTGTGAGAATTTAACACTTTGGGTGGCCTCCTGCCAGCATCTGTGAGACTTTGACACTTGCCTGGCCTCTTGCCGGCATCTGTGAAACTTTGAGACCTCACATGGCCTTTTGCCGGCATCTGTGAAACTTTGAGACTTCACATGGCCTTTTGCGGGCATCTGTGAGAATTTGACACTTCACGTGACCTCCTGCCTGCATCTGTGAGACTTTGACACTTCACATGGCCTCCTGCTGTCATCTGTGAGATTTTGACTCTTCACATGACCTCCTGCCGGCATCTGTGACACTTTGACAATTCACGTGGCCTCATGCCGGCATCTGTGACACTTTGATAATTCACGTGGTGTCCTGCCGGCATCTGTGAGACTTTGACACTTCACGTGGCCTCCAGCCGGCATCGGTGAGACTTTGACACTACACCTGACCTCCAGCCGTCATCTGTGAGACTTTGACACTTCACATGACCTCCTGCCGGCATCTGTGAGACTGACACTTCACGCGCCCTCATGACGGCATGTGTGAGACTTTGACACTTCACGTGGCCTCCAGCCGGCATCTATTAGCCATAAACACTTCACTTGACCTCTTGCCGGCATCTATGAGACTTTGACACTTCATGTGGTCTCCTGCCGGCATCTGTGAGACTTTGACAATTCACGTGGCCTCCTGCCGGAATCTGCGAGACTTTCACACTTCACGTGACTTCCTGCCGACATCTGTGAGAATTTAACACTTTGGGTGGCCTCCTGCCAGGATCTGTGAGACTTTGAAACTTCACATGGCCTCCTGCTGTCATCTGTGAGATTTTGACTCTTCACATGACCTCCTGCCGGCATCTGTGACACTTTGACAATTCACGTGGCCTCATGCCGGCATCTGTGACACTTTGATAATTCACGTGGCCTCCTGCCTGCATCTGTGAGACTTTGACACTTCACGTGGCCTCCAGCCGGCATCGGTGAGACTTTGACACTTCACCTGACCTCCAGCCGTCATCTGTGAGACTTTGACACTTCACATGACCTCCTGCCGGCATCCGTGAGACTGACACTTCTCGCGCCCTCATGACGGCATGTGTGAGACTTTGACACTTCACGTGGCCTCCAGCCGGCATCTATGAGCCATAAACACTTCACTTGACCTCTTGCCGGCATCTATGAGACTTTGACACTTCATGTGTTCTCCTGCGGGCATCTGTGAGACTTTGACACTTTGCGTGGCCTCCTGCCAGCATCTGTGAGACTTTGCAATTCACGTGACCTCGTACCGGCATCTGTGATACCTTGACACTTGCGTGGCCTCTTGCCGGCATCTGTGAAACTTTGAGACTTCACATGGCCTTTTGCCGGCATCTGTGAGAATTTGACACTTCACGTGACCTCCTGCCAGCATCTGTGAGACTTTGACACTTCACATGGCCTCCTGCTGTCATCTGTGAGACTTTGACACTTCGCGTGGCCTCCAGCCGGCATCTGTGAGCCTTTGACACTTCACGTGACCTCCTGCCGGCATCTATGAGACTTTGACACTTCACATGGACTCCTGACGGCATCTGTGAGACTTTGACACCTCACGTTGCCTCATGTTGTTATCTGTGAGACTTTGACACTTCGCGTGGCCTCCAGCCGGCATCTGTGAGCCTTTGACACTTCACGTGACCTCCTGCCGGCATCTATGAGACTTTGACACTTCACATAGCTTCCAGCCGGCGTCTGTGAGACATTGACACTTCACGTGACCTCCTACCGGCATCTGTGAGAATTTGACACTTGCGTTTCCTCTTGCCGGCATCTGTGAAACTTTGAGACTTCACATGGCCTTTTGCCGGCATCTGTGAGAATTTGACACTTCACGTGACCTCCTGCCAGCATCTGTGAGACTTTGACACTTCACATGGCCTCCTGCTGTCATCTGTGAGATTTTGACTCTTCACATGACCTCCTGCCGGCATCTGTGATACTTTGACAATTCACGTGGCCTCATGCCGGCATCTGTGACACTTTGATAATTCACGTGGCCTCCTGCCGGCATCTGTGAGACTTTGACACTTGCGTGGCCTCTTGCCGGCATCTGTGAAACATTGAGACTTCACATGGCCTTTTGCCGGCATCTGTGAGAATTTGACACTTCACGTGACCTCCTGCCAGCATCTGTGAGACTTTGACACTTCACATGACCTCCTGCCGGCATCTGTGAGACTGACACTTCACGCGCCCTCATGACGGCATGTGTCAGACTTTGAAACTTCACGTGGCCTCCTGCCGGCATCTGTGAGACTTTGACAAATTCACGTGGCCTCCTGCCGGCATCTGTCAGACTTTGACACTTCACATGGCTTCCAGCCGGCATCTGTGAGACGTTGACACTTCACGTGGTGTCCTGCTGGCATCTGTGTGACTTTGACAATTCACGTGGCCTCTTGCAGGTATCTGCGAGACTTTCACACTTCACGTGACCTCCTACCGGCATCTGTGAGACTTTGACACTTCTGTGGCCTCTTGCCGGCATTTGTGAAACTTTGAGACTTCACGTGGCCTCCTGCCTGAATCTTTTAGACTTTGACACCTCACGTGGCCTCATGTTGTCATCTGTGAGACTTTGACACTTCACGTGACCTCCTGCCGGCATCTATGAGACTTTGACACTTCACATGGCTTCCAGCCAGCATCTGTGAGACGTTGACATTTCACGTGACCTCCTACCGGCATCTGTGAGACTTTGACACTTGCGTGGCCTCTTGCCGGCATCTGTGAAACTTTGAGACTTCACATGGCCTTTTGCGGGCATCTGTGAGAATTTGACACTTCACGTGACCTCCTGCCTGCATCTGTGAGACTTTGACAATTCACGTGGCCTCATGCCGGCATCTGTGACACTTTGATAATTCACGTGGTCTCCTGCCAGCATCTGTGAGACTTTGACACTTCACGTGGCCTCCAGCCGGCATCGGTGAGACTTTGACACTACACCTGACCTCCAGCCGTCATCTGTGAGACTTTGACACTTCACATGACCTCCTGCCGGCATCTGTGAGACTGACACTTCACGCGCCCTCATGACGGCATGTGTGAGACTTTGACACTTCACGTGGCCTCCAGCCGGCATCTATGAGCCATAAACACTTCACTTGACCTCTTGCCGGCATCTATGAGACTTTGACACTTCATGTGGTCTCCTGCCGGCATCTGTGAGACTTTGACAATTCACGTGGCCTCCTGCCGGTATCTGCGAGACTTTCACACTTCACGTGACTTCCTGCCGACATCTGTGAGAATTTAACACTTTGGGTGGCCTCCTGCCAGCATCTGTGAGACTTTGACACTTGCCTGGCCTCTTGCCGGCATCTGTGAAACTTTGAGACCTCACATGGCCTTTTGCCGGCATCTGTGAAACTTTGAGACTTCACATGGCCTTTTGCGGGCATCTGTGAGAATTTGACACTTCACGTGACCTCCTGCCTGCATCTGTGAGACTTTGACACTTCACATGGCCTCCTGCTGTCATCTGTGAGATTTTGACTCTTCACATGACCTCCTGCCGGCATCTGTGACACTTTGACAATTCACGTGGCCTCATGCCGGCATCTGTGACACTTTGATAATTCACGTGGTCTCCTGCCGGCATCTGTGAGACTTTGACGCTTCACGTGGCCTCCAGCCGGCATCGGTGAGACTTTGACACTACACCTGACCTCCAGCCGTCATCTGTGAGACTTTGACACTTCACATGACCTCCTGCCGGCATCTGTGAGACTGACACTTCACGCGCCCTCATGACGGCATGTGTGAGACTTTGACACTTCACGTGGCCTCCAGCTGGCATCTATGAGCCATAAACACTTCACTTGACCTCTTGCCGGCATCTATGAGACTTTGACACTTCATGTGGTCTCCTGCCGGCATCTGTGAGACTTTGACAATTCACGTGGCCTCCTGCCGGTATCTGCGAGACTTTCACACTTCACGTGACTTCCTGCCGACATCTGTGAGAATTTAACACTTTGGGTGGCCTCCTGCCAGCATCTGTGAGACTTTGACACTTGCCTGGCCTCTTGCCGGCATCTGTGAAACTTTGAGACCTCACATGGCCTTTTGCCGGCATCTGTGAAACTTTGAGACTTCACATGGCCTTTTGCGGGCATCTGTGAGAATTTGACACTTCACGTGACCTCCTGCCTGCATCTGTGAGACTTTGACACTTCACATGGCCTCCTGCTGTCATCTGTGAGAATTTGACACTTCACGTGACCTCCTGCCTGCATCTGTGAGACTTTGACACTTCACATGACCTCCTGCCGGCATCTGTGACACTTTGACAATTCACGTGGCCTCATGCCGGCATCTGTGACACTTTTATAATTCACGTGGTGTCCTGCCGGCATCTGTGAGACTTTGACACTTCACGTGGCCTCCAGCCGGCATTGGTGAGACTTTGACACTACACCTGACCTCCAGCCGTCATCTGTGAGACTTTGACACTTCACATGACCTCCTGCCGGCATCTGTGAGACTGACACTTCACGCGCCCTCATGACGGCATGTGTCAGACTTTGAAACTTCACGTGGCCTCCTGCCGGCATCTGTGAGACTTTGACAAATTCACGTGGCCTCCTGCCGGCATCTGTCAGACTTTGACACTTCACATGGCTTCCAGCCGGCATCTGTGAGACGTTGACACTTCACGTGGTCTCCTGCTGGCATCTGTGTGACTTTGACAATTCACGTGGCCTCTTGCAGGTATCTGCGAGACTTTCACACTTCACGTGACCTCCTACCGGCATCTGTGAGACTTTGACACTTCTGAGGCCTCTTGCCGGCATTTGTGAAACTTTGAGACTTCACGTGGCCTCCTGCCTGCATCTTTGAGACTTTGACACCTCACGTGGCCTCATGTTGTCATCTGTGAGACTTTGACACTTCATGTGACCTCCTGCCGGCATCTATGAGACTTTGACACTTCACATGGCTTCCAGCCGGCATCTGTGAGACGTTGACATTTCACGTGACCTCCTACCGGCATCTGTGAGACTTTGACACTTGCGTGGCCTCTTGCCGGCATCTGTGAAACTTTGAGACTTCACATGGCCTTTTGCGGGCATCTGTGAGAATTTGACACTTCACGTGACCTCCTGCCTGCATCTGTGAGACTTTGACAATTCACGTGGCCTCATGCCGGCATCTGTGACACTTTGATAATTCACGTGGTCTCCTGCCGGCATCTGTGAGACTTTGACACTTCACGTGGCCTCCAGCCGGCATCGGTGAGACTTTGACACTACACCTGACCTCCAGCCGTCATCTGTGAGACTTTGACACTTCACATGACCTCCTGCCGGCATCTGTGAGACTGACACTTCACGCGCCCTCATGACGGCATGTGTGAGACTTTGACACTTCACGTGGCCTCCAGCCGGCATCTATGAGCCATAAACACTTCACTTGACCTCTTGCCGGCATCTATGAGACTTTGACACTTCATGTGGTCTCCTGCCGGCATCTGTGAGACTTTGACAATTCACGTGGCCTCCTGCCGGTATCTGCGAGACTTTCACACTTCACGTGACTTCCTGCCGACATCTGTGAGAATTTAACACTTTGGGTGGCCTCCTGCCAGCATCTGTGAGACTTTGACACTTGCCTGGCCTCTTGCCGGCATCTGTGAAACTTTGAGACCTCACATGGCCTTTTGCCGGCAACTGTGAAACTTTGAGACTTCACATGGCCTTTTGCGGGCATCTGTGAGAATTTGACACTTCACGTGACCTCCTGCCTGCATCTGTGAGACTTTGACACTTCACATGGCCTCCTGCTGTCATCTGTGAGATTTTGACTCTTCACATGACCTCCTGCCGGCATCTGTGACACTTTGACAATTCACGTGGCCTCATGCCGGCATCTGTGACACTTTGATAATTCACGTGGTGTCCTGCCGGCATCTGTGAGACTTTGACACTTCACGTGGCCTCCAGCCGGCATCGGTGAGACTTTGACACTACACCTGACCTCCAGCCGTCATCTGTGAGACTTTGACACTTCACATGACCTCCTGCCGGCATCTGTGAGACTGACACTTCACGCGCCCTCATGACGGCATGTGTGAGACTTTGACACTTCACGTGGCCTCCAGCCGGCATCTATTAGCCATAAACACTTCACTTGACCTCTTGCCGGCATCTATGAGACTTTGACACTTCATGTGGTCTCCTGCCGGCATCTGTGAGACTTTGACAATTCACGTGGCCTCCTGCCGGAATCTGCGAGACTTTCACACTTCACGTGACTTCCTGCCGACATCTGTGAGAATTTAACACTTTGGGTGGCCTCCTGCCAGCATCTGTGAGACTTTGACACTTGCGTGGCCTCTTGCCGGCATCTGTGAGAATTTGACCCTTCACGTGGCCTCCTGCCGGCATCTGTGAGACTTTGCCACCTTACGTGGCCTCATGTTGTCATCTGTGAGACTTTAACACTTCACATGGCTTCCAGCTGGCATCTGTGAGACGTTGCCACTTCATGTGACCTCCTACCGGCATCTGTGAGACTTTGACACTTGCATGGCCTCTTGCCAGCATCTGTGAAACTTTGAGACTTCACATGGCCTTTTGCTGGCATCTGTGAGAATTTGACATTTCACGTGACCTCCTGCCAGCATCTGTGAGACTTTGACACTTCACATGGCCTCCTGCCGTCATCTGTGAGATTTTGACTCTTCACATGACCTCCTGCCGGCATCTGTGACACTTTGACACTTCACATGACCTCCTGCCGGCATCTGTGAGACTGACACTTCACGCGCCCTCATGACGGCATGTGTGAGACTTTGACACTTCACGTGGCCTCCAGCCGGCATCTATGAGCCATAAACACTTCACTTGACCTCTTGCCGGCATCTATGAGACTTTGACACTTTATGTGGTCTCCTGCCGGCATCTGTGAGACTTTGACAATTCACGTGGCCTCCTGCCGGAATCTGCGAGACTTTCACACTTCACGTGACTTCCTGCCGACATCTGTGAGAATTTAACACTTTGGGTGGCCTCCTGCCAGCATCTGTGAGACTTTGACACTTGCGTGGCCTCTTGCCGGCATCTGTGAGAATTTGACCCTTCACGTGGCCTCCTGCCGGCATCTGTGAGACTTTGCCACCTTACGTGGCCTCATGTTGTCATCTGTGAGACTTTTACACTTCACATGGCTTCCAGCTGGCATCTGTGAGACTTTGCCACTTCATGTGACCTCCTACCGGCATCTGTGAGACTTTGACACTTGCATGGCCTCTTGCCAGCATCTGTGAAACTTTGAGACTTCACATGGCCTTTTGCTGGCATCTGTGAGAATTTGACATTTCACGTGACCTCCTGCCAGCATCTGTGAGACTTTGACACTTCACATGGCCTCCTGCCGTCATCTGTGAGATTTTGACTCTTCACATGACCTCCTGCCGGCATCTGTGACACTTTGACAATTCACGTGGCCTCATTCCGGCATCTGTGACACTTTGATAATTCACGTGGCCTCCTGCCGGCATCTGTGAGACTTTGACACTTCACGTGGCCTCCAGCCGGCATCGGTGAGACTTTGACACTTCATCTGGCCTCCAGCCGTCATCTGTGAGACTTTGACACTTCACATGACCTCCTGCCAGCATCTGTGAGACTGACACTTTACGCGCCCTCATGACGGCATGTGTGAGACTTTGACACTTCACGTGGCCTCCTGCCGGCATCTGTGAGACTTTGACACTTCACGTGGCCTCCTGCCGGCATATGTGAGACTTTGACAAATTCACGTGGCCTCCTGCCGGCATCTGTCAGACTTTGACACTTCACGTGACCTTCTGCCAGCATCTGTGAGACTTTGACACTTCACATGACCTCCTGCCGGCATCTGTGAGAATTTGACCCTTCACGTGGCCTCCTGCCGGCATCTGTGAGACTTTGCCACTTTACGTGGCCTCATGTTGTCATCTGTGAGACTTTTACACTTCACATGGCTTCCAGCTGGCATCTGTGAGACGTTGCCACTTCATGTGACCTCCTACCGGCATCTGTGAGACTTTGACACTTGCATGGCATCTTGCCAGCATCTGTGAAACTTTGAGACTTCACATGGCCTTTTGCTGGCATCTGTGAGAATTTGACATTTCACGTGACCTCCTGCCAGCATCTGTGAGACTTTTACACTTCACATGGCCTCCTGCCGTCATCTGTGAGATTTTGACTCTTCACATGACCTCCTGCCGGCATCTGTGACACTTTGACAATTCACGTGGCCTCATTCCGGCATCTGTGACACTTTGATAATTCACGTGGCCTCCTGCCGGCATCTGTGAGACTTTGACACTTCACGTGGCCTCCAGCCGGCATCGGTGAGACTTTGACACTTCATCTGGCCTCCAGCCGTCATCTGTGAGACTTTGACACTTCACATGACCTCCTGCCGGCATCTGTGAGACTGACACTTCACGCGCCCTCATGACGGCATGTGTGAGACTTTGACACTTCACGTGGCCTCCTGCCGGCATCTGTGAGACTTTGACACTTCACGTGGCCTCATGTCGTTATCTGTGAGACTTTGACACTTCACGTGGCCTCCTGCCGGCATATGTGAGACTTTGACAAATTCACGTGGCCTCCTGCCGGCATCTGTCAGACTTTGACACCTCACGTGGGCCTATGTCATCTATGAGACTTTGACACTTTGCGTGGCCTCCAGCCGGTATCTGCGAGACTTTCACACTTCATGTGACTTCCTGCCGGCATCTGTGAGACTTTGACACTTTGGGTGGCCTCCTGCCAGCATCTGTGAGACTTTGACAATTCATGTGACCTCCTACCGGCATCTGTGAGACTTTGACACTTGCGTGGCCTCTTGCCAGCATCTGTGAGACTTTGACACTTCACATGACCTCCTGCCGGCATCTGTGAGACTGACACTTCACGCGCCCTCATGACGGCATGTGTGAGACTTTGACACTTCACGTGGCCTCCTGCCGGCATCTGTGAGACTTTGACACTTCACGTGGCCTCATGTCGTTATCTGTGAGACTTTGACACTTTACGTCGCCTCCCGCCGGCATCTGTGAGACTTTGACAAATTCACGTGGCCTCCTGCCGGTATCTGTCAGACTTTAACACCTCACGTGGCCTCATGTCATCTGTAAGACATTGACACTTTGCGTGGCTTCCAGCCGGCATCTATGAGCCTTTGACACTTCACGTGACCTCTTGCCGGCATCTATGAGACTTTGACACTTCACATGGCTTCCAGCCGGCATCTGTGAGATGTTGGCACTTCACGTGGTCTCCTGCCGGTATCTGTGAGACTTTGACAATTCACGTGGCCTCCTGCCAGTATCTGCGAGAATTTCACACTTAACGTGACTTCCTGCCGGCATCTGTGAGACTTTGACACTTTGGGTGGCCTCCTGCCAGCATCTGTGAGACTTTGACCATTCACGTGACCTCCTACCGGCATCTGTGAGACTTTGACACTTGCATGGCCTCTTGCCGGCATCTGTGAAACTTTGAGACTTCACATGGCCTTTTTCCGGCATCTGTGAGACTTTGACACTCCACGTGGCCTCCTGCCGGCATCTGTGATACTTTGACAAATTCACGTGACCTCCTGCCGGCATATGTCAGACTTTGACACCTCACGTGGCCTCATGTCATCTGTGAGACTTTGACACTTCACATGGCTTCCAGCCGGCATCTATGAAACTTTGACACTTCACGTGGTCTCATGCCGGCATCTGTGAGACTTTGACAATTCACGTGGCCTCCTGCCGGTATCTGCGAGACTTTCACACTTCACGTGACTTCCTGCCGGCATCTGTGAGACTTTGACACTTTGCGTGGCCTCCTGCCAGCACCTGTGAGACTTTGACACCTCACGTGGCCTCATGTTGTCATCTGTGAGACTTTGACACTTTGCGTGGCCTCCAGCCGGCATCTGTGAGCCTTTGACACTTCACATGGCTTCCAGCTGGCATCTGTGAGACGTTGCCACTTCATGTGACCTCCTACCGGCATCTATGAGACTTTGACACTTGCATGGCCTCTTGCCAGCATCTGTGAAACTTTGAGACTTCACATGGCCTTTTGCTGGCATCTGTGAGAATTTGACATTTCACGTGACCTCCTGCCAGCATCTGTGAGACTTTGACATTTCACATGGCCTCCTGCCGTCATCTGTGAGATTTTGACTCTTCACATGACCTCCTGCCGGCATCTGTGACACTTTGACAATTCACGTGGCCTCATTCCGGCATCTGTGACACTTTGATAATTCACGTGGCCTCCTGCCGGCATCTGTGAGACTTTGACACTTCACGTGGCCTCCAGCCGGCATCGGTGAGACTTTGACACTTCATCTGGCCTCCAGCCGTCATCTGTGAGACTTTGACACTGCACATGACCTCCTGCCGGCATCTGTGAGACTGACACTTCACGCGCCCTCATGACGGCATGTGTGAGACTTTGACACTTCACGTGGCCTCCTGCCGGCATCTGTGAGACTTTGACACTTCACGTGGCCTCATGTCGTTATCTGTGAGACTTTGACACTTCACGTGGCCTCCTGCCGGCATATGTGAGACTTTGACAAATTCACGTGGCCTCCTGCCGGCATCTGTCAGACTTTGACACCTCACGTGGCCTTATGTCATCTATGAGACTTTGACACTTTGCGTGGCCTCCAGCCGGTATCTGCGAGACTTTCACACTTCATGTGACTTCCTGCCGGCATCTGTGAGACTTTGACACTTTGGGTGGCCTCCTGCCAGCATCTGTGAGACTTTGACAATTCATGTGACCTCCTACCGGCATCTGTGAGACTTTGACACTTGCGTGGCCTCTTGCCAGCATCTGTGAGACTTTGACACTTCACATGACCTCCTGCCGGCATCTGTGAGACTGACACTTCACGCGCCCTCATGACGGCATGTGTGAGACTTTGACACTTCACGTGGCCTCCTGCCGGCATCTGTGAGACTTTGACACTTCACGTGGCCTCATGTCGTTATCTGTGAGACTTTGACACTTTACGTCGCCTCCCGCCGGCATCTGTGAGACTTTGACAAATTCACGTGGCCTCCTGCCGGCATCTGTCAGACTTTAACACCTCACGTGGCCTCATGTCATCTGTAAGACATTGACACTTTGCGTGGCTTCCAGCCGGCATCTATGAGCCTTTGACACTTCACGTGACCTCTTGCCGGCATCTATGAGACTTTGACACTTCACATGGCTTCCAGCCGGCATCTGTGAGATGTTGGCACTTCACGTGGTCTCCTGCCGGTATCTGTGAGACTTTGACAATTCACGTGGCCTCCTGCCAGTATCTGCGAGAATTTCACACTTCACGTGACTTCCTGCCGGCATCTGTGAGACTTTGACACTTTGGGTGGCCTCCTGCCAGCATCTGTGAGACTTTGCCACCTTACGTGGCCTCATGTTGTCATCTGTGAGACTTTTACACTTCACATGGCTTCCAGCTGGCATCTGTGAGACGTTGCCACTTCATGTGACCTCCTACCGGCATCTATGAGACTTTGACACTTGCATGGCCTCTTGCCAGCATCTGTGAAACTTTGAGACTTCACATGGCCTTTTGCTGGCATCTGTGAGAATTTGACATTTCACGTGACCTCCTGCCAGCATCTGTGAGACTTTGACACTTCACATGGCTTCCTGCCGTCATCTGTGAGATTTTGACTCTTCACATGACCTCCTGCCGGCATCTGTGACACTTTGACAATTCACGTGGCCTCATTCCGGCATCTGTGACACTTTGATAATTCACGTGGCCTCCTGCCGGCATCTGTGAGACTTTGACACTTCACGTGGCCTCCTGCCGGCATCTGTGAGACTTTGACACTTCACGTGGCCTCATGTCGTTATCTGTGAGACTTTGACACTTCACGTGGCCTCCTGCCGGCATATGTGAGACTTTGACAAATTCACGTGGCCTCCTGCCGGCATCTGTCAGACTTTGACACCTCACGTGGCCTTATGTCATCTATGAGACTTTGACACTTTGCGTGGCCTCCAGCCGGTATCTGCGAGACTTTCACACTTCATGTGACTTCCTGCCGGCATCTGTGAGACTTTGACACTTTGGGTGGCCTCCTGCCAGCATCTGTGAGACTTTGACAATTCATGTGACCTCCTACCGGCATCTGTGAGACTTTGACACTTGCGTGGCCTCTTGCCAGCATCTGTGAGACTTTGACACTTCACATGACCTCCTGCCGGCATCTGTGAGACTGACACTTCACGCGCCCTCATGACGGCATGTGTGAGACTTTGACACTTCACGTGGCCTCCTGCCGGCATCTGTGAGACTTTGACACTTCACGTGGCCTCATGTCGTTATCTGTGAGACTTTGACACTTTACGTCGCCTCCCGCCGGCATCTGTGAGACTTTGACAAATTCACGTGGCCTCCTGCCGGCATCTGTCAGACTTTAACACCTCACGTGGCCTCATGTCATCTGTAAGACATTGACACTTTGCGTGGCTTCCAGCCGGCATCTATGAGCCTTTGACACTTCACGTGACCTCTTGCCGGCATCTATGAGACTTTGACACTTCACATGGCTTCCAGCCGGCATCTGTGAGATGTTGGCACTTCACGTGGTCTCCTGCCGGTATCTGTGAGACTTTGACAATTCACGTGGCCTCCTGCCAGTATCTGCGAGAATTTCACACTTCACGTGACTTCCTGCCGGCATCTGTGAGACTTTGACACTTTGGGTGGCCTCCTGCCAGCATCTGTGAGACTTTGACCATTCACGTGACCTCCTACCGGCATCTGTGAGACTTTGACACTTGCATGGCCTCTTGCCGGCATCTGTGAAACTTTGAGACTTCACATGGCCTTTTTCCGGCATCTGTGAGACTTTGACACTCCACGTGGCCTCCTGCCGGCATCTGTGATACTTTGACAAATTCACGTGACCTCCTGCCGGCATATGTCAGACTTTGACACCTCACGTGGCCTCATGTCATCTGTGAGACTTTGACACTTCACATGGCTTCCAGCCGGCATCTATGAAACTTTGACACTTCACGTGGTCTCATGCCGGCATCTGTGAGACTTTGACAATTCACGTGGCCTCCTGCCGGTACCTGCGAGACTTTCACACTTCACGTGACTTCCTGCCGGCATCTGTGAGACTTTGACACTTTGCGTGGCCTCCTGCCAGCACCTGTGAGACTTTGACACCTCACGTGGCCTCATGTTGTCATCTGTGAGACTTTGACACTTCGCGTGGCCTCCAGCCGGCATCTGTGAGCCTTTGACACTTCACGTGACCTCCTGCCGGCATCTATGAGACTTTGACACTTCACATGGCCTCCTGCAGGCATCTGTGAGACTTTGACACCTCACGTGGCCTCATGTTGTCATCTGTGAGACTTTGACACTTCGCGTGGCCTCCAGCCGGCATCTGTGAGCCTTTGACACTTCACGTGACCTCCTGCCGGCATCTATGAGACTTTGACACTTCACATGGCTTCCAGCCGGCGTCTGTGAGACATTGACACTTCACGTGACCTCCTACCGGCATCTGTGAGACTTTGACACTTGCGTGGCCTCTTGCCGGCATCTGTGAAACTTTGAGACTTCACATGGCCTTTTGCCGGCATCTGTGAGAATTTGACACTTCACGTGACCTCCTGCCAGCATCTGTGAGACTTTGACAGTTCACATGGCCTCCTGCTGTCATCTGTCAGATTTTGACTCTTCACATGACCTCCTGCCGGCATCTGTGATACTTTGACAATTCACGTGGCCTCATGCCGGCATCTGTGACACTTTGATAATTCACGTGGCCTCCTGCCGGCATCTGTGAGACTTTGACACTTGCGTGGCCTCTTGCCGGCATCTGTGAAACTTTGAGACTTCACATGGCCTTTTGCCGGCATCTGTGAGAATTTGACACTTCACGTGACCTCCTGCCAGCATCTGTGAGACTTTGACACTTCACATGACCTCCTGCCGGCATCTGTGAGACTGACACTTCACGTGCCCTCATGACGGCATGTGTCAGACTTTGAAACTTCACGTGGCCTCCTGCCGGCATCTGTGAGACTTTGACAAATTCACGTGGCCTCGTGCCGGCATCTTTCAGACTTTGACACCTCACGTGGCATCATGTCTTCTGTGAGACTTTGACACTTTGCGTGGCCTCCAGCCGGCATCTATGAGCTTTTGACAATTCACGTGACCTCTTGCCGGCATCTATGAGACTTTGACACTTCACATGGCTTCCAGCCGGCATCTGTGAGACGTTGACACTTCACGTGGTCTCCTGCTGGCATCTGTGAGACTTTGACAATTCACGTGGCCTCCTGCAGGTATCTGCGAGACTTTCACACTTCACGTGACCTCCTACCGGCATCTGTGAGACTTTGACACTTCTGTGGCCTCTTGCCGGCATTTGTGAAACTTTGAGACTTCACGTGGCCTCCTGCCTGCATCTTTGAGACTTTGACACCTCACGTGGCCTCATGTTGTCATCTGTGTGACTTTGACACTTCACGTGACCTCCTGCCGGCATCTATGAGACTTTGACACTTCACATGGCTTCCAGCCGGCATCTGTGAGACGTTGACATTTCACGTGACCTCCTACCGGCATCTGTGAGACTTTGACACTTGCGTGGACTCTTGCCGGCATCTGTGAAACTTTGAGACTTCACATGGCCTTTTGCGGGCATCTGTGAGAATTTGACACTTCACGTGACCTCCTGCCTGCATCTGTGAGACTTTGACACTTCACATGGCCTCCTGCTGTCATCTGTGAGATTTTGACTCTTCACATGACCTCCTGCCGGCATCTGTGACACTTTGACAATTCACGTGGCCTCATGCCGGCATCTGTGACACTTTGATAATTCACGTGGTCTCCTGCCGGCATCTGTGAGACTTTGACACTTCACGTGGCCTCCAGCCGGCATCGGTGAGACTTTGACACTACACCTGACCTCCAGCCGTCATCTGTTAGACTTTGACACTTCACATGACCTCCTGCCGGCATCTGTGAGACTGACACTTCACGCGCCCTCATGACGGCATGTGTGAGACTTTGACACTTCACGTGGCCTCCAGCCGGCATCTATGAGCCATAAACACTTCACTTGACCTCTTGCCGGCATCTATGAGACTTTGACACTTCATGTGGTCTCCTTCCGGCATCTGTGAGACTTTGACAATTCACGTGGCCTCCTGCCGGTATCTGCGAGACTTTCACACTTCACGTGACTTCCTGCCGACATCTGTGAGAATTTAACACTTTGGGTGGCCTCCTGCCAGCATCTGTGAGACTTTGACACTTGCGTGGCCTCTTGCCGACATCTGTGAAACTTTGAGACCTCACATGGCCTTTTGCCGGCATCTGTGAGAATTTGACACTTCATGTGACCTTCTGCCAGCATCTGTGAGACTTTGACACTTCACATGACCTCCTGCCGGCATCTGTGAGAATTTGACCCTTCACGTGGCCTCCTGCCGGCATCTGTGAGACTTTGCCACCTTACGTGGCCTCATGTTGTCATCTGTGAGACTTTTACACTTCACATGGCTTCCAGCTGGCATCTGTGAGACGTTGCCACTTCATGTGACCTCCTTCCGGCATCTGTGAGACTTTGACACTTGCATGGCCTCTTGCCAGCATCTGTGAAACTTTGAGACTTCACATGGCCTTTTGCTGGCATCTGTGAGAATTTGACATTTCACGTGACCTCCTGCCAGCATCTGTGAGACTTTGACACTTCACATGGCCTCCTGCCGTCATCTGTGAGATTTTGACTCTTCACATGACCTCCTGCCGGCATCTGTGACACTTTGACAATTCACCTGGCCTCATTCCGGCATCTGTGACACTTTGATAATTCACGTGGCCTCCTGCCGGCATCTGTGAGACTTTGACACTTCACATGACCTCCTGCCGGCATCTGTGAGACTGACACTTCACGCGCCCTCATGACGGCATGTGTGAGACTTTGACACTTCACGTGGCCTCCTGCCGGCATCTGTGAGACTTTGACACTTCACGTGGCCTCATGTCGTTATCTGTGAGACTTTGACACTTCACGTGGCCTCCTGCCGGCATATGTGAGACTTTGACAAATTCACGTGGCCTCCTGCCGGCATCTGTCAGACTTTGACACCTCACGTGGGCTTATGTCATCTATGAGACTTTGACACTTTGCGTGGCCTCCAGCCGGTATCTGCGAGACTTTCACACTTCATGTGACTTCCTGCCGGCATCTGTGAGACTTTGACACTTTGGGTGGCCTCCTGCCAGCATCTGTGAGACTTTGACAATTCATGTGACCTCCTACCGGCATCTGTGAGACTTTGACACTTGCGTGGCCTCTTGCCAGCATCTGTGAGACTTTGACACTTCACATGACCTCCTGCCGGCATCTGTGAGACTGACACTTCACGCGCCCTCATGACGGCATGTGTGAGACTTTGACACTTCACGTGGCATCCTGCCGGCATCTGTGAGACTTTGACACTTCACGTGGCCTCATGTCGTTATCTGTGAGACTTTGACACTTTATGTCGCCTCCTGCCGGCATCTGTGAGACTTTGACAAATTCATGTGGCCTCCTGACGGCATCTGTCAGACTTTGACACCTCACGTGGCCTCATGTCATCTGTGAGACATTGACACTTTGCGTGGCCTCCAGCCGGCATCTATGAGCCTTTGACACTTCACGTGACCTCTTGCCGGCATCTATGAGACTTTGACACTTCACATGGCTTCCAGCCGGCATCTGTGAGATGTTGGCACTTCACGTGGTCTCCTGCCGGTATCTGTGAGACTTTGACAATTCACGTGGCCTCCTGCCAGTATCTGCGAGACTTTCACACTTCACGTGACTTCCTGCCGGCATCTGTGAGACTTTGACACTTTGTGTGGCCTCCTGCCAGCATCTGTGAGACTTTGACCATTCACGTGACCTCCTACCGGCATCTGTGAGACTTTGACACTTGCATGGCCTCTTGCTGGCATCTGTGAAACTTTGAGACTTCACATGGCCTTTTTCCGGCATCTGTGAGACTTTGACCATTCACGTGGCCTCCTGCCGGCATCTGTGATACTTTGACAAATTCACGTGACCTCCTGCCGGCATCTGTCAGACTTTGACACCTCACGTGGCCTCATGTCATCTGTGAGACTTTGACACTTCACATGGCTTCCAGCCGGCATCTGTGAAACTTTGACACTTCACGTGGTCTCATGCCGGCATCTGTGAGACTTTGACAATTCACGTGGCCTCCTGCCGGTATCTGCGAGACTTTCACACTTCACGTGACTTCCTGCCGGCATCTGTGAGACTTTGACACTTTGGGTGGCCTCCTGCCAGCATCTGTGAGACTTTGACAATTCACGTGACCTCCTACCGGCATCTGTGAGACGTTGACACTTGCGTGGCTTCTTGCCAGCATCTGTGAAACTTTTAGACTTCACTTGGCCTTTTTGCCGGCATCTGTGAGAATTTGACACTTCACGTGCCCTCCTGCCAGCATCTGTGAGACTTAACCACTTCGCATTGCCTTTTTCCGGCATCTGTGAGACTTTGACACTTCACGTGGCCTCCTGCCGGCATCTGTGATACTTTGACAAATTCACGAGACCTCCTGCCGGCATCTGTCAGACTTTGACACCTCACGTGGCCTCATGTCATCTGTGAGACTTTGACACTTCACATGGCTTCCAGCCGGCATCTGTGAAACTTTGACACTTCACGTGGTCTCCTGCCGGCATCTGTGAGACTTTGACAATTCACGTGGCCTCCTGCCGGTATCTGCGAGACTTTCACACTTCACGTGACTTCCTGCCGGCATCTGTGAGACTTTGACAAATTCACGTGGCCTCCTGCCAGCATCTGTGAGAATTTGACAATTCACGTGACCTTCTACCGGCATCTGTGAGACGTTGACACGTGCGTGGCTTCTTGCCGGCATCTGTGAAACTTTTAGACTTCACTTGGTCTTTTGCCGGCATCTGTGAGAATTTGACACTTCACGTGACCTCCTGCCAGCATCTGTGAGACTTTGCCACTTCGCATGGCCTCCTGCCGGAATCTGTGAGACTTTGACATTTCACGTGGCCTCATGTCGTTATCTGTGAGACTTTGACACTTCATGTGGCCTCCTGCCAGTATCTGTGAGACTTTGACATATTTACGTGGCCTCCTGCCATCATCTGTGAGACTTTGACACTTCACATGGCTTCCAGCCGGCATTTGTGAGACGTTGACACTTCACGTGGTCTTCTGCCGGCATCTGTGAGACTTTGACAATTCACGTGGCCTCCTGCCGGTATCTGCGAGACTTTCACACTTCACGTGGCCTCCTGCTGGCATTTGTGAGACTTTGACACCTCACGTATCCTCATGTTGTCATCTGTGAGACTTTGACACTTCGCGTGGCCTCCAGCCGGCATCTGTGAGCCTTTGACACTTCACGAGACCTCCTGCCGGCATCTATGAGACTTTGACACTTCACATGGCTTCCAGCCGGCATCTGTTAGACGTTGACACTTCACGTGACCTCCTACCGGCATCTGGGAGACTTTGACACTTTGGGTGGCCTCTTGCCGGCATCTGTGAAACGTTGAGACTTCACGTGGCCTATTGCCGGCATCTGTGAGAATTTGACACTTCACGTGGCCTCCTACCGGCATCTGTGAGACTTTGACACCTCACGTGGCCTCATGTTGTCATCTGTGAGACTTTGACACTTTGCGTGGCCTCCAGCCGGCATCTGTGAGCTTTTGACACTTCACGTGACCTCCTGCCGGCATCTATGAGACTTTGACACTTCACATGGCTTCCAGCCGGCGTCTGTGAGACGTTGACACTTCACGTGACCTCCTACCGGCATCTGTAAGACTTTGACACTTGCGTGGCCTCTTGCCGGCATCTGTGAAACTTTGAGACTTCACATGGCCTTTTGCCGGCATCTGTGAGAATTTGACACTTCACGTGACCTCCTGCCAGCATCTGTGAGACTTTGACACTTCACATGGCCTCCTGCTGTCATCTGTGAGATTTTGACTCTACACATGACCTCCTGCCGGCATCTGTGACACTTTGACAATTCACGTGGCCTCATGCCGGCATCTGTGACACTTTGATAATTCACGTGGCCTCCTGCCGGCATCTGTGAGACTTTGACACTTGCGTGGCCTCTTGCCGGCATCTGTGAAACTTTGAGACTTCACATGGCCTTTTGCCGGCATCTGTGAGAATTTGACACTTCACCTGACCTCCTGCCAGCATCTGTGAGACTTTGACACTTCACATGACCTCCTGCCGGCATCTGTGAGACTGACACTTCACGCGCCCTCATGACGGCATGTGTCAGACTTTGACACTTCACGTGGCCTCCTGCCGGCATCTGTGAGACATTCACACTTCACGTGGCCTCATGTCGTTATCTGTGAGACTTTGAAACTTCACGTGGCCTCCTGCCGGCATCTGTGAGACTTTGACAAATTCACGTGACCTCCTGCCGGCATCTGTCAGACTTTGACACCTCACGTGGCATCATGTCATCTGTGAGACTTTGACACTTTGCGTGGCCTCCAGCCGGCATCTGTGAGCTTTTGACAATTCACGTGACCTCCTGCCGGCATCTATGAGACTTTGACACTTCACATGGCTTCCAGCCGGCATCTGTGAGACGTTGACACTTCACGTGGCCTCCTGCCGGCATCTGTGAGACTTTGACACTTCACGTGGCTTCCAGCCGGCATCGGTGAGACTTTGACACTTCACCTTGCCTCCAGCCGTCATCTGTGAGACTTTGACACTTCACGTGACCTCCTGCCGGCATCTGTGAGACTGACACTTCACGCGCCCTCATGACGGCATGTGTGAGAGTTTGACACTTCACGTGGCCTCCTGCCGGCATCTGTGAGACTTTGACACTTCACGTGGCTTCATGTCGTTATCTGTGAGACTTTGACACTTCACGTGGCCTCCTGCCGGCATCTGTCAGACTTTGACACCTCACGTGGCCTCATGTCATCTGTGAGACTTTGACACTTCACATGGCTTCCAACCGGCATCTGTGAGACGTTGACACTTCACGTGGTCTCCTGCCGGCATCTGTGAGACATTGACAATTCACGTGGCCTCCTGCCGGTATCTGCGAGACTTTCACACTTCACGTGACTTCCTGCCGGCATCTGTGAGACTTTGACACTTTGGGTGGCCTCCTGCCAGCATCTGTGAGACTTTGACAATTTACGTGACCTCCTACCGGCATCTGTGAGACTTTGACACTTGCGTGGCCTCTTGCCGGCATCTGTGAAACTTTGAGACTTTACATGGCCTTTTGCCGGCATCTGTGAGAATTTGACACTTCACGTGACCTCTTGCCAGCATCTGTGAGACGTTGACACTTCACATGACATCCTGCCGGCATCTGTGAGACTGACACTTCAGGCGCCCTCATGACGGCATGTGTGAGACTTTGACACTTCACATGGCCTCCTGCCGGCATCGGTGAGACTTTGACACTTCACCTTGCCTCCAGCCGTCATCTGTGAGACTTTGACACTTCACGTGACCTCCTGCCGGCATCTGTGAGACTGACACTTCACGCGCCCTCATGACGGCATGTGTGAGAGTTTGACACTTCACGTGGCCTCCTGCCGGCATCTGTGTGACTTTGACACTTCACGTGGCTTCATGTCGTTATCTGTGAGACTTTGACACTTCACGTGGCCTCCTGCCGGCATCTGTCAGACTTTGACACCTCACGTGACCTCATGTCATCTGTGAGACTTTGACACTTCACATGGCTTCCAACCGGCATCTGTGAAATGTTGACACTTCACGTGGTCTCCTGCCGGCATCTGTGAGACATTGACAATTCACGTGGCCTCCTGCCGGTATCTGCGAGACTTTCACACTTCACGTGACTTCCTGCCGGCATCTGTGAGACTTTGACACTTTGGGTGGCCTCCTGCCAGCATCTGTGAGACTTTGACAATTTACGTGACCTCCTACCGGCATCTGTGAGACTTAGACACTTGCGTGGCCTCTTGCCGGCATCTGTGAAACTTTGAGACTTTACATGGCCTTTTGCCGGCATCTGTGAGAATTTGACACTTCACGTGACCTCTTGCCAGCATCTGTGAGACGTTGACACTTCACATGACATCCTGCCGGCATCTGTGAGACTGACACTTCAGGCGCCCTCATGACGGCATGTGTGAGACTTTGACACTTCACATGGCCTCCTGCCGGCATCTGTGAGACTTTGACACTTCACATGGCCTCATGTCGTTATCTGTGAGACTTTGACACTTCACGTGGCCTCCTGCCGGCATCTGTGAGACTTTGACAATTCACGTGACCTCCTACCGGCATCTGTGAGACCTTGACACTTGCGTGGCCTCTTGCCGGCATATGTGAAACTTTGACACTTCACGTGGCCTATTGCCGGCATCTGTGAGAATTTGACACTTCACGTGGCCTCCTGCAGGCATGTGTGAGAATTTGACACTTCACGTGGCCTTCTGCTGGCATCTGTGAGACTTTGACACCTCACGTATCCTCATGTTGTCATCTGTGAGACTTTGACACTTCGCGTGGCCTCCAGCCGGCATCTGTGAGCCTTTGACACTTCACAAGACCTCCTGCCGGCATCTGTTAGACGTTGACACTTCACGTGACCTCCTACCGGCATCTGTGAGACTTTGACACTTTGGGTGGCCTCTTGCCGGCATCTGTGAAACGTTGAGACTTCACGTGGCCTATTGCCGGCATCTGTGAGAATTTGAGACTTCACGTGGCCTCCTGTCGGCATCTGTGAGACTTTGACACCTCACGTGGCCTCATGTTGTCATCTGTGAGACTTTTACACTTCGCGTGGCCTCCAGGCGGCATCTGTGAGCTTTTGACACTTCACGTGACCTCCTGCCGGCATCTATGAGACTTTGACACTTCACATGGCTTCCAGCCGGCGTCTGTGAGACGTTGACACTTCACGTGACCTCCTACCGGCATCTGTAAGACTTTGACACTTGCGTGGCCTCTTGCCGGCATCTGTGAAACTTTGAGACTTCACATGGACTTTTGCCGGCATCTGTGAGAATTTGACACTTAACGTGACCTCCTGCCAGCATCTGTGAGACTTTGACACTTCACATGGCCTCCTGCCGGCATCTGTGACACTTTGACGATTCACGTGGCCTCATGCCGGCATCTGTGACACTTTGATAATTCACGTGGCCTCCTGCCGGCATCTGTGAGACTTTGACACTTGCGTGGCCTCTTGCCGGCATCTGTGAAACTTTGAGACTTCACATGGCCTTTTGCCGGCATCTGTGAAAATTTGACACTTCACCTGACCTCCTGCCAGCATCTGTGAGACTTTGACACTTCACATGACCTCCTGCAGGCATCTGTGAGACTGACACTTCACGCGCCCTCATGACGGAATGTGTCAGACTTTGACACTTCACGTGGCCTCCTGCCGGCATCTATGAGACTTTGACACTTCACGTGGCCTCCTGCCGGCATCTGTGAGACTTTGACAAATTCACGTGACCTCCTGCCGGCATCTGTCAGACTTTGACACCTCACGTGGCATCATGTCATCTGTGAGACTTTGACACTTTGCGTGGCCTGCAGCCGGCATCTGTGAGCTTTTGACAATTCACGTGACCTCCTGCCGGCATCTATGAGACGTTGACACTTCACGTGGTCTCCTACCGGCATCTGTGAGACTTTGACACTTGCGTGGCCTCTTGCCGGCATCTGTGAAACTTTGAGACTTCACATGACCTTTTGCGGACATCTGTGAGAATTTGACACTTCACGTGACATCCTGCCAGCATCTGTGAGACTTTGACACGTCACATGGCCTCCTGCTGTCATCTGTGAGATTTTGACTCTTCACATGGCCTCCTGCCGGCATCTGTGACACTTTGACAATTCACGTGGCCTCATGCCGGCATCTGTGACACTTAGATAATTCACGTGGCCTCCTGCCGGCATCTGTGAGACTTTGACACTTCACGTGGCTTCCAGCCGGCATCTGTGAGACTTTGACACTTTACGTCGCCTCCTGCCGACATCTGTGAGACTTTGACAAATTCACGTGGCCTCCTGCCGGCATCTGTCAGACTTTGACACCTCACGTGGCCTCATGTCATCTGTGAGACTTTGACACTTCACATGGCTTCCAACCGGCATCTGTGAGACGTTGACACTTCACGTGGTCTCCTGCTGGCATCTGTGAGACTTTGACAATTCACGTGGCCTCCTGCCGGTATCTGCGAGACTTTCACACTTCACGTGAACTCCTACTGGCATCTGTGAGACTTTGACACTTCTGTGGCCTCTTGCCGCCATTTGTGAAACTTTGAGACTTCACGTGGCCTCCTGCCGACATCTGTGAGACTTTGACACCTCACGTGACCTCATGTTGTCATCTGTGAGACTTTGACACTTCACATGACCTCCTGCCGGCATCTGTGAGACTGACACTTCACGCGCCCTCATGACGGCATGTGTGAGACTTTGATACTTCACGTGGCCTCCTGCCGGCATCTGTAAGACTTTGACACTTCACGTGGCCTCATGTCGTTATCTGTGAGACTTTGACACTTCATGTGGCCTCCTGCCGGCATCTGTGAGACTTTGACAAATTCACGTGGCCTCCTGCCGGCATCTGTCAGGCTTTGACACCTCACGTGGCCTCATGTCATCTGTGAGACTTTGACCCTTCACATGGCTTCTAGCCGGCATCTTTGAGACGTTGACACTTCACGTGGTCTCCTGCCGGCATCTGTGAGACTTTGACACTTCACGTGGCCTCATGTCGTTATCTGTGAGACTTTGAAACTTCACTTGGCCTCCTGCCGGCATCTGTGAGACTTTGACAAATTCACGTGGCCTCCTGCCGGCATCTGTCAGACTTTGACACCTCACGTGGCCTCATGTCATCTGTGAGACTTTGACACTTTGCGTAGCCTCCAGCCGGCATCTATGAGCCTTTGACACTTCACGTGACCTCTTGCCGGCATCTAGGAGACTTTGACACTTCACGTGGCCTCATGTCGTTATCTGTGAGACTTTGAAACTTCACTTGGCCTCCTGCCGGCATCTGTGAGACTTTGACAAATTCACGTGGCCTCCTGCCGGCATCTGTCAGACTTTGACACCTCACGTGGCCTCATGTCATCTGTGAGACTTTGACACTTTGCGTGGCCTCCAGCCGGCATCTATGAGCCTTTGACACTTCACGTGACCTCTTGCCGGCATCTATGAGACTTTGACACTTCACATGGCTTCCAGCAGGCATCTGTGAGAGGTTGACACTTCACGTGGTCTAATGCTGGCATCTGTGAGACTTTGACAATTCTCGTGGCCTCCTGCCGGCATCTGTGAGACTTTGACACTTCACGTGGCCTCATGTCGTTATCTGTGAGACTTTGACACTTCACGTGGCCTCCTGCCGGCATCTGTGAGACTTTGACAAAGTCACGTGGCCTCCTGCCGGCATCTGTCAGACTTTGACACCTCACGTGGCCTCATGTCATCTGTGAGACTTTGACACTTTGCGTGGCCTCCAGCCGGCATCTATGAGCCTTTGACACTTCACGTGACCTCTTGCCGGCATCTATGAGACTTTGACACTTCACATGGCTTCCAGCAGGCATCTGTGAGAGGTTGACACTTCACGTGGTCTAATGCTGGCATCTATGAGACTTTGACAATTCTCGTGGCCTCCTGCCGGCATCTGTGAGACTTTGACACTTCACGTGGCCTCATGTCGTTATCTGTGAGACTTTGACACTTCACGTGGCCTCCTGCCGGCATCTGTGAGACTTTGACAAAGTCACGTGGCCTCCTGCCGGCATCTGTCAGACTTTGACACTTCACGTGGCCTCATGTCATCTGTGAGACTTTGACACGTCACATGGCTTCCAGCCGGCATCTTTGAGACGTTGACACTTCACGTGGTCTCCTGCCGGCATCTTTGAGACATTGACAATTCACGTGGCCTCCTGCCGGTATCTGTGAGACTTTCACACTTCACGTGACTTCCTGCCGGCATCTGTGAGACTTTGACACTTTGGGTGGCCTCCTGCCAGCATCTGTGAGACGTTGACAATTCACGTGACCTCCTACCGGCATCTGTGAGACTTTGACACTTGCGTGGCCTCTTGCCGGCATCTGTGAAACTTTGAGATTTCACATGGCCTTTTGCAGGCATCTGTGAGACCTTGACACTTGCGTGGCCTCTTGCCGGCATATGTGAAACTTTGACACTTCACTTGGCCTATTGCCGGCATCTGTGAGAATTTGACACTTCACGTGGCCTCCTGCAGGCATGTGTGAGAATTTGACACTTCACGTGGCCTCCTGCTGGCATCTGTGAGACTTTGACACCTCATGTATCCTCATGTTGTCATCTGTGAGACTTTGACACTTCGCGTGGCCTCCAGCCGGCATCTGTGAGCCTTTGACACTTCACGAGACCTCCTGCCGGCATCTGGGAGACTTTGACACTTCACATGGCTTCCAGCCGGCATCTGTTAGACGTTGACACTTCACGTGACCTCCTACCGGCATCTGTGAGACTTTGACACTTTGGGTGGCCTCTTGCCGGCATCTGTGAAACGTTGAGACTTCACGTGGCCTATTGCCGGCATCTGTGAGAATTTGACACTTCACGTGGCCTCCTGCCGGCATCTGTGAGACTTTGACACCTCACGTGGCCTCATGTTGTCATCTGTGAGACTTTGACACTTTGCGTGGCCTCCAGCCGGCATCTGTGAGCTTTTGACACTTCACGTGACCTCCTGCCAGCATCTATGAGACTTTGACACTTCACATGGCTTCCAGCCGGCGTCTGTGAGACGTTGACACTTCACGTGACCTCCTACCGGCATCTGTAAGACTTTGACACTTGCGTGGCCTCTTGCCGGCATCTGTGAAACTTTGAGACTTCACATGGCCTTTTGCCGGCATCTGTGAGAATTTGAAACTTCACGTGACCTCCTGCCAGCATCTGTGAGACTTTGACACTTCACATGGCCTCCTGCCGGCATCTGTGACACTTTGACAATTCACGTGGCCTCATGCCGGCATCTGTGACACTTTGATAATTCACGTGGCCTCCTGCCGGCATCTGTGAGACTTTGACACTTGCGTGGCCTCTTGCCGGCATCTGTGAAACTTTGAGACTTCACATGGCCTTTTGCCGGCATCTGTGAGAATTTGACACTTCACCTGACCTCCTGCCAGCATATGTGAGACTTTGACACTTCACATGACCTCCTGCCGGCATCTGTGAGACTGACACTTCACGCGCCCTCATGATGGCATGTGTCAGACTTTGACACTTCACGTGGCCTCCTGCCGGCATCTGTGAGACATTGACTCTTCACGTGGCCTCATGTCGTTATCTGTGAGACTTTGAAACTTCACGTGGCCTCCTGCCGGCATCTGTGAGACTTTGACAAATTCACGTGACCTCCTGCCGGCATCTGTCATACTTTGACACCTCACGTGGCATCATGTCATCTGTGAGACTTTGACACTTTGCGTGGCCTCCAGCCGGCATCTGTGAGCTTTTAACAATTCACATGACCTCCTGCCGGCATCTATGAGACGTTGACACTTCACGTGGTCTCCTACCGGCATCTGTGAGACTTTGACACTTGCATAGCCTCTTGCCGGCATCTGTGAAACTTTGAGACTTAACATGGCCTTTTGCAGACATCTGTGAGAATTTGACACTTCACGTGACCTCCTGCCAGCATCTGTGAGACTTTGACATGTCACATGGCCTCCTGCTGTCATCTGTGAGATTTTGACTCTTCACATGGCCTCCTGCTGGCATCTCTGACACTTTGACAATTCACGTGGCCTCATGCCGGCATCTGTGACACTTAGATAATTCACGTGGCCTCCTGCAGGCATCTGTGAGACTTTGACACTTCACGTGGCTTCCAGCCGGCATCGGTGAGACTTTGACACTTCACCTGGCCTCCAGCCGTCATCTGTGAGACTTTGACACTTCACGTGACCTACTGCCGGCATCTGTGAGACTGACACTTCACGCGCCCTCATGACGGCATGTGTGAGACTTTGACACTTCACGTGGCCTCCTGCCGGCATCTGTGAGACTTTGACACTTCACGTGGCCTCATGTCGTTATCTGTGAGACTTTGACACTTCACGTGGCCTCCTGCCGGCATCTGTGAGACTTTGACAAAGTCACGTGGCCTCCTGCCGGCATCTGTCAGACTTTGACACCTCACGTGGCCTCATGTCATCTGTGAGACTTTGACACTTCACATGGCTTCCAGCCGGCATCTATGAGACGTTGACACTTCACGTGGTCTCCTGCCGGCATCTGTGAGACATTGACAATTCACGTGGCCTCCTGCTGGTATCTGCGAGACTTTCACACTTCACGTGACTTCCTGCCGGCATCTGTGAGACTGTGACACTTTGGGTGGCCTCCTGCCAGCATCTGTGAGACTTTGACAATTTACGTGACCTCCTACCGGCATCTGTGAAACTTTGAGACTTCACATGGCCTTTTGCCGGCATCTGTGAGAATTTGACACTTCACGTGACCTCCTGCCAGCATCTGTGAGACTTTGACACTTCACATGACCTCCTGCCGGCATCTGTGAGACTGACACTTCACGCGCCCTCATGACGGCATGTGTGAGACTTTGACACTTCACGTGGCCTCATGTCGTTATCTGTGAGACTTTGACACTTCACGTGGCCTCCTGCCGGCATCTGTGAGACTTTGACAAAGTCACGTGGCCTCCTGCCGGCATCTGTCAGACTTTGACACCTCACGTGGCCTCATGTCATCTGTGAGACTTTGACACTTCACATGGCTTCCAGCCGGCATCTATGAGACGTTGACAATTCACGTGGCCTCCTGCTGGTATCTGCGAGACTTTCACACTTCACGTGACTTCCTGCCGGCATCTGTGAGACTGTGACACTTTGGGTGGCCTCCTGCCAGCATCTGTGAGACTTTGACAATTTACGTGACCTCCTACCGGCATCTGTGAAACTTTGAGACTTCACATGGCCTTTTGCCGGCATCTGTGAGAATTTGACACTTCACGTGACCTCCTGCCAGCATCTGTGAGTTTTTGACACTTCACATGACCTCCTGCCGGCATCTGTGAGACTGACACTTCACGCGCCCTCATGACGGCATGTGTGAGACTTTGACACTTCACATGGCCTCCTGCCGGCATCTGTGAGACTTTGACACTTCACGTGGCCTCATGTCGTTATCTGTGAGACTTTGACACTTCACATGGCCTCCTGCCGGCATCTGTGAGACTTTGACACTTCACGTGGCCTCATGTCGTTATCTGTGAGACTTTGACACTTCACGTGGCCTCCTGCAGGCATCTGTGAGACTTTGACAAATTCACTAGGCCTACTGCCGGCATCTGTCAGACTTTGACACCACACGTGGCCTCATGTCATCTGTGAGACTTTGACACTTTGCCTGGCCTCCAGCCGGCATCTATGAGCCTTTGACACTTCACGTGACCTCTTGCCGGCATCTATGAGACTTTGACACTTCACATGGCTTCCAGCCGGCATCTGTGAGACGTTGACACTTCACGTGGTCTCCTGCTGGCATCTGTGAGACTTTGACAATTCACGTGGCCTCCTGCCGGTATCGGCGAGACTTTCACACTTCACGTGGCCTCCTACCGGCATCTGTGAGACTTTGACACTTCTGTGGCCTCTTGCCGCCATTTGTGAAACTTTGAGACTTCACGTGGCCTCCTGCCGGCATCTGTGAGACTTTGACACCTCACGTGGCCTCATGTTGTCATCTGTGAGACTTTGACACTTCACATGACCTCCTGCCGGCATCTGTGAGACTGACACTTCACGCGCCCTCATGACGGCATATGTGAGACTTTGACACTTCACGTGGCCTCATGTCGTTATCTGTGAGACTTTGACACTTCATGTGGCCTCCTGCCGGCATCTGTGAGACTTTGACAAATTCACGTGGCCTCCTGCCGGCATCTGTCAGGCTTTGACACCTCACGTGGCCTCATGTCATCTGTGAGACTTTGACCCTTCACATGGCTTCCAGCCGGCATCTTTGAGACGTTGACATTTCACGTGGTCTCCTGCCGGCATCTGTGAGACTTTGACAATTCACGTGGCCTCCTGCCGATATCTGCGAGACTTTCACACTTCACGTGACTTCCTGCCGGCATCTGTGAGACTTTGACACTTTGGGTGGCCTTCTGCCAGCATCTGTGAGACTTTGACACTTCACGTGGCCTCATGTCGTTATCTGTGAGACTTTGACACTTCACATGGCTTCCAGCCGGCATCTATGAGACGTTGACAATTCACGTGGCCTCCTGCTGGTATCTGCGAGACTTTCACACTTCACGTGACTTCCTGCCGGCATCTGTGAGACTGTGACACTTTGGGTGGCCTCCTGCCAGCATCTGTGAGACTTTGACAATTTACGTGACCTCCTACCGGCATCTGTGAAACTTTGAGACTTCACATGGCCTTTTGCCGGCATCTGTGAGAATTTGACACTTCACGTGACCTCCTGCCAGCATCTGTGAGTTTTTGACACTTCACATGACCTCCTGCCGGCATCTGTGAGACTGACACTTCACGCGCCCTCATGACGGCATGTGTGAGACTTTGACACTTCACATGGCCTCCTGCCGGCATCTGTGAGACTTTGACACTTCACGTGGCCTCATGTCGTTATCTGTGAGACTTTGACACTTCACATGGCCTCCTGCCGGCATCTGTGAGACTTTGACACTTCACGTGGCCTCATGTCGTTATCTGTGAGACTTTGACACTTCACGTGGCCTCCTGCAGGCATCTGTGAGACTTTGACAAATTCACTAGGCCTACTGCCGGCATCTGTCAGACTTTGACACCACACGTGGCCTCATGTCATCTGTGAGACTTTGACACTTTGCCTGGCCTCCAGCCGGCATCTATGAGCCTTTGACACTTCACGTGACCTCTTGCCGGCATCTATGAGACTTTGACACTTCACATGGCTTCCAGCCGGCATCTGTGAGACGTTGACACTTCACGTGGTCTCCTGCTGGCATCTGTGAGACTTTGACAATTCACGTGGCCTCCTGCCGGTATCGGCGAGACTTTCACACTTCACGTGGCCTCCTACCGGCATCTGTGAGACTTTGACACTTCTGTGGCCTCTTGCCGCCATTTGTGAAACTTTGAGACTTCACGTGGCCTCCTGCCGGCATCTGTGAGACTTTGACACCTCACGTGTCCTCATGTTGTCATCTGTGAGACTTTGACACTTCACATGACCTCCTGCCGGCATCTGTGAGACTGACACTTCACGCGCCCTCATGACGGCATATGTGAGACTTTGACACTTCACGTGGCCTCATGTCGTTATCTGTGAGACTTTGACACTTCATGTGGCCTCCTGCCGGCATCTGTGAGACTTTGACAAATTCACGTGGCCTCCTGCCGGCATCTGTCAGGCTTTGACACCTCACGTGGCCTCATGTCATCTGTGAGACTTTGACCCTTCACATGGCTTCCAGCCGGCATCTTTGAGACGTTGACATTTCACGTGGTCTCCTGCCGGCATCTGTGAGACTTTGACAATTCACGTGGCCTCCTGCCGATATCTGCGAGACTTTCACACTTCACGTGACTTCCTGCCGGCATCTGTGAGACTTTGACACTTTGGGTGGCCTTCTGCCAGCATCTGTGAGACTTTGACAATTCACGTGACCTCCTACTGGCATCTGTGAGACTTTGACACTTGCTTGGCCTCTTGCCGGCATCTGTGAAACTTTGAGACTTCACATGGCCTTTTGCCTTCATTTGTGAGAATTTGACACTTCACGTGACCTCCTGCCAGCATCTGTGAGACTTTGACACTTCACATGGCCTCCTGCCGGAATCTGTGACACTTTGACAATTCACGTGGCCTCATGCCGGCATCTGTGACACTTTGATAATTCACGTGGCCTCCTGCCGGCATCTGTGAGACTTTGACACTTGCGTGGCCTCTTGCCGGCATCTGTGAAACTTTGAGACTTCACATGGCCTTTTGCCGGCATCTGTGAGAATTTGACACTTCACCTGACCTCCTGCCAGCATCTGTGAGACTTTGACACTTCACATGACCTCCTGCAGGCATCTATGAGACTGACACTTCACGCGCCCTCATGACGGCATGTGTCAGACTTTGACACTTCACGTGGCCTCCTGCCGGCATCTGTGAGACATTGACACTTCACGTGGCCTCATGTCGTTATCTGTGAGACTTTGAAACTTCACGTGGCCTCCTGCCGGCATCTGTGAGACTTTGACAAATTCACGTGACCTCCTGCCGGCATCTGTCAGACTTTGACACCTCACGTGGCATCATGTCATCTGTGAGACTTTGACACTTTGCGTGGCCTCCAGCCGGCATCTGTGAGCTTTTGACAATTCACGTGACCTCCTGCCGGCATCTATGAGACGTTGACACTTCACGTGGTCTCCTACCGGCATCTGTGAGACTTTGACACTTGCGTGGCCTCTTGCCGGCATCTGTGAAACTTTGAGACTTCACATGGCCTTTTGCGGACATCTGTGAGAATTTGACACTTCACGTGACCTCCTGCCAGCATCTGTGAGACTTTGACACGTCACATGGCCTCCTGCCGGAATCTGTGACACTTTGACAATTCACGTGGCCTCATGCCGGCATCTGTGACACTTTGATAATTCACGTGGCCTCCTGCCGGCATCTGTGAGACTTTGACACTTGCGTGGCCTCTTGCCGGCATCTGTGAAACTTTGAGACTTCACATGGCCTTTTGCCGGCATCTGTGAGAATTTGACACTTCACCTGACCTCCTGCCAGCATCTGTGAGACTTTGACACTTCACATGACCTCCTGCAGGCATCTATGAGACTGACACTTCACGCGCCCTCATGACGGCATGTGTCAGACTTTGACACTTCACGTGGCCTCCTGCCGGCATCTGTGAGACATTGACACTTCACGTGGCCTCATGTCGTTATCTGTGAGACTTTGAAACTTCACGTGGCCTCCTGCCGGCATCTGTGAGACTTTGACAAATTCACGTGACCTCCTGCCGGCATCTGTCAGACTTTGACACCTCACGTGGCATCATGTCATCTGTGAGACTTTGACACTTTGCGTGGCCTCCAGCCGGCATCTGTGAGCTTTTGACAATTCACGTGACCTCCTGCCGGCATCTATGAGACGTTGACACTTCACGTGGTCTCCTACCGGCATCTGTGAGACTTTGACACTTGCGTGGCCTCTTGCCGGCATCTGTGAAACTTTGAGACTTCACATGGCCTTTTGCGGACATCTGTGAGAATTTGACACTTCACGTGACCTCCTGCCAGCATCTGTGAGACTTTGACACGTCACATGGCCTCCTGCTGTCATCTGTGAGATTTTGACTCTTCACATGGCCTCCTGCCGGCATCTGTGACACTTTGACAATTCACGTGGCCTCATGCCGGCATCTGTGACACTTAGATAATTCACGTGGCCTCCTGCCGGCATCTGTGAGTCTTTGACACTTCACGTGGCTTCCAGCCGGCATCGGTGAGACTTTGACACTTCACCTGGCCTCCAGCCGTCATCTGTGAGACTTTGACACTTCACGTGACCTCCTGCCGGCATCTGTGAGACTGACACTTCACGCGCCCTCATGACGGCATGTGTGAGACTTTGACACTTCACGTGGCCTCCTGCCGGCATCTGTGAGACTTTTACACTTCACGTGGCCTCATGTCGTTATCTGTGAGACTTTGACACTTCACGTGGCCTCCTGCCGGCATCTGTGAGACTTTGACAAAGTCACGTGGCCTCCTGCCGGCATCTGTCAGACTTTGACACCTCACGTGGCCTCATGTCATCTGTGAGACTTTGACACTTCACATGGCTTCCAGCCGGCATCTATGAGACGTTGACACTTCACGTGGTCTCCTGCCGGCATCTGTGAGACATTGACAATTCACGTGGCCTCCTGCCGGTATCTGCGAGACTTTCACACTTCACGTGACTTCCTGCCGGCATCTGTGAGACTTTGACACTTTGGGTGGCCTCCTGCCAGCATCTGTGAGACTTTGACAATTTACGTGACCTCCTACCGGCATCTGTGAGACTTTGACACTTGCGTGGCCTCTTGCCGGCATCTGTGAAACTTTGAGACTTCACATGGCCTTTTGCCGGCATCTGTGAGAATTTGACACTTCACGTGACCTCATGCCAGCATCTGTGAGGCTTTGACACTTCACATGACCTCCTGACGGCATCTGTGAGACTGACACTTCACGCGCCCTCATGACGGCATGTGTGAGACTTTGACACTTCACATGGCTTCCAGCCGGCATCTATGAGACGTTGACACTTCACGTGGTCTCCTGCCGGCATCTGTGAGACATTGACAATTCACGTGGCCTCCTGCTGGTATCTGCGAGACTTTCACACTTCACGTGACTTCCTGCCGGCATCTGTGAGACTGTGACACTTTGGGTGGCCTCCTGCCAGCATCTGTGAGACTTTGACAATTTACGTGACCTCCTACCGGCATCTGTGAAACTTTGAGACTTCACATGGCCTTTTGCCGGCATCTGTGAGAATTTGACACTTCACGTGACCTCCTGCCAGCATCTGTGAGACTTTGACACTTCACATGACCTCCTGCCGGCATCTGTGAGACTGACACTTCACGCGCCCTCATGACGGCATGTGTGAGACTTTGACACTTCACGTGGCCTCATGTCGTTATCTGTGAGACTTTGACACTTCAGGTGGCCTCCTGCCGGCATCTGTGAGACTTTGACAAAGTCACGTGGCCTCCTGCCGGCATCTGTCAGACTTTGACACCTCACGTGGCCTCATGTCATCTGTGAGACTTTGACACTTCACATGGCTTCCAGCCGGCATCTATGAGACGTTGACAATTCACGTGGCCTCCTGCTGGTATCTGCGAGACTTTCACACTTCACGTGACTTCCTGCCGGCATCTGTGAGACTGTGACACTTTGGGTGGCCTCCTGCCAGCATCTGTGAGACTTTGACAATTTACGTGACCTCCTACCGGCATCTGTGAAACTTTGAGACTTCACATGGCCTTTTGCCGGCATCTGTGAGAATTTGACACTTCACGTGACCTCCTGCCAGCATCTGTGAGTTTTTGACACTTCACATGACCTCCTGCCGGCATCTGTGAGACTGACACTTCACGCGCCCTCATGACGGCATGTGTGAGACTTTGACACTTCACATGGCCTCCTGCCGGCATCTGTGAGACTTTGACACTTCACGTGGCCTCATGTCGTTATCTGTGAGACTTTGACACTTCACATGGCCTCCTGCCGGCATCTGTGAGACTTTGACACTTCACGTGGCCTCATGTCGTTATCTGTGAGACTTTGACACTTCACGTGGCCTCCTGCAGGCATCTGTGAGACTTTGACAAATTCACTAGGCCTACTGCCGGCATCCGTCAGACTTTGACACCACACGTGGCCTCATGTCATCTGTGAGACTTTGACACTTTGCCTGGCCTCCAGCCGGCATCTATGAGCCTTTGACACTTCACGTGACCTCTTGCCGGCATCTATGAGACTTTGACACTTCACATGGCTTCCAGCCGGCATCTGTGAGACGTTGACACTTCACGTGGTCTCCTGCTGGCATCTGTGAGACTTTGACAATTCACGTGGCCTCCTGCCGGTATCGGCGAGACTTTCACACTTCACGTGGCCTCCTACCGGCATCTGTGAGACTTTGACACTTCTGTGGCCTCTTGCCGCCATTTGTGAAACTTTGAGACTTCACGTGGCCTCCTGCTGGCATCTGTGAGACTTTGACACCTCACGTGGCCTCATGTTGTCATCTGTGAGACTTTGACACTTCACATGACCTCCTGCCGGCATCTGTGAGACTGACACTTCACGCGCCCTCATGACGGCATATGTGAGACTTTGACACTTCACGTGGCCTCATGTCGTTAT
The DNA here is from genome assembly GCF_048934315.1 of Petromyzon marinus. Taxonomy (NCBI): domain Eukaryota; kingdom Metazoa; phylum Chordata; class Hyperoartia; order Petromyzontiformes; family Petromyzontidae; genus Petromyzon; species Petromyzon marinus. Next base: position 10,476,896 of record NC_133732.1, read on the forward strand.
CTGTGAGACTTTGACACTTCATGTGGCCTCCTGCCGGCATCTGTGAGACTTTGACAAATTCACGTGGCCTCCTGCCGGCATCTGTCAGGCTTTGACACCTCACGTGGCCTCATGTCATCTGTGAGACTTTGACCCTTCACATGGCTTCCAGCCGGCATCTTTGAGACGTTGACATTTCACGTGGTCTCCTGCCGGCATCTGTGAGACTTTGACAATTCACGTGGCCTCCTGCCGATATCTGCGAGACTTTCACACTTCACGTGACTTCCTGCCGGCATCTGTGAGACTTTGACACTTTGGGTGGCCTTCTGCCAGCATCTGTGAGACTTTGACAATTCACGTGACCTCCTACTGGCATCTGTGAGACTTTGACACTTGCTTGGCCTCTTGCCGGCATCTGTGAAACTTTGAGACTTCACATGGCCTTTTGCCTTCATTTGTGAGAATTTGACACTTCACGTGACCTCCTGCCAGCATCTGTGAGACTTTGACACTTCACATGGCCTCCTGCCGGAATCTGTGACACTTTGACAATTCACGTGGCCTCATGCCGGCATCTGTGACACTTTGATAATTCACGTGGCCTCCTGCCGGCATCTGTGAGACTTTGACACTTGCGTGGCCTCTTGCCGGCATCTGTGAAACTTTGAGACTTCACATGGCCTTTTGCCGGCATCTGTGAGAATTTGACACTTCAACTGACCTCCTGCCAGCATCTGTGAGACTTTGACACTTCACATGACCTCCTGCAGGCATCTATGAGACTGACACTTCACGCGCCCTCATGACGGCATGTGTCAGACTTTGACACTTCACGTGGCCTCCTGCCGGCATCTGTGAGACATTGACACTTCACGTGGCCTCATGTCGTTATCTGTGAGACTTTGAAACTTCACGTGGCCTCCTGCCGGCATCTGTGAGACTTTGACAAATTCACGTGACCTCCTGCCGGCATCTGTCAGACTTTGACACCTCACGTGGCATCATGTCATCTGTGAGACTTTGACACTTTGCGTGGCCTCCAGCCGGCATCTGTGAGCTTTTGACAATTCACGTGACCTCCTGCCGGCATCTATGAGACGTTGACACTTCACGTGGTCTCCTACCGGCATCTGTGAGACTTTGACACTTGCGTGGCCTCTTGCCGGCATCTGTGAAACTTTGAGACTTCACATGGCCTTTTGCGGACATCTGTGAGAATTTGACACTTCACGTGACCTCCTGCCAGCATCTGTGAGACTTTGACACGTCACATGGCCTCCTGCTGTCATCTGTGAGATTTTGACTCTTCACATGGCCTCCTGCCGGCATCTGTGACACTTTGACAATTCAAGTGGCCTCATGCCGGCATCTGTGACACTTAGATAATTCAAGTGGCCTCCTGCCGGCATCTGTGAGTCTTTGACACTTCACGTGGCTTCCAGCCGGCATCGGTGAGACTTTGACACTTCACCTGGCCTCCAGCCGTCATCTGTGAGACTTTGACACTTCACGTGACCTCCTGCCGGCATCTGTGAGACTGACACTTCACGCGCCCTCATGACGGCATGTGTGAGACTTTGACACTTCACGTGGCCTCCTGCCGGCATCTGTGAGACTTTTACACTTCACGTGGCCTCATGTCGTTATCTGTGAGACTTTGACACTTCACGTGGCCTCCTGCCGGCATCTGTGAGACTTTGACAAAGTCACGTGGCCTCCTGCCGGCATCTGTCAGACTTTGACACCTCACGTGGCCTCATGTCATCTGTGAGACTTTGACACTTCACATGGCTTCCAGCCGGCATCTATGAGACGTTGACACTTCACGTGGTCTCCTGCCGGCATCTGTGAGACATTGACAATTCACGTGGCCTCCTGCCGGTATCTGCGAGACTTTCACACTTCACGTGACTTCCTGCCGGCATCTGTGAGACTTTGACACTTTGGGTGGCCTCCTGCCAGCATCTGTGAGACTTTGACAATTTACGTGACCTCCTACCGGCATCTGTGAGACTTTGACACTTGCGTGGCCTCTTGCCGGCATCTGTGAAACTTTGAGACTTCACATGGCCTTTTGCCGGCATCTGTGAGAATTTGACACTTCACGTGACCTCATGCCAGCATCTGTGAGGCTTTGACACTTCACATGACCTCCTGACGGCATCTGTGAGACTGACACTTCACGCGCCCTCATGACGGCATGTGTGAGACTTTGACACTTCACATGGCCTCCTGCCGGCATCTGTGAGACTTTGACACTTCACGTGGCCTCATGTCGTTATCTGTGAGACTTTGACACTTCACGTGGCTTCCTGCAGGCATCTGTGAGACTTTGACAAATTCACGTGGCCTCCTGCCAGCATCTGTCAGACTTTGACACCTCACGTGGCCTCATGTCATCTGTGAGACTTTGACACTTTGCCTGGCCTCCAGCCGGCATCTATGAGCCTTTTACACTTCACGTGACCTCTTGCCGGCATCTATGAGACTTTGACACTTCACATGGCTTCCAGCCGGCATCTGTGAGATGTTGACACTTCACGTGGTCTCCTGCTGGCATCTGTGAGACTTTGACAATGCACGTGGCCTCCTGCCGGTATCTGCGAGACTTTCACACTTCACGTGACCTCCTACCGGCATCTGTGAGACTTTGACACTTCTGTGGCCTCTTGCCGCCATTTGTGAAACTTTGAGACTTCACGTGGCCTCCTGCCGGCATCTGTGAGACTTTGACACCTCACGTGGCCTCATGTTGTCATCTGTGAGACTTTGACACTTCACATGACCTCCTGCCGGCATCTGTGAGACTGACACTTCACGCGCCCTCATGACGGCATGTGTGAGACTTTGACACTTCACGTGGCCTCCTGCCGGCATCTGTAAGACTTTGACACTTCACGTGGCCTCATGTCGTTATCTGTGAGACTTTGACACTTCATGTGGCCTCCTGCCGGCATCTGTGAGACTTTGACAAATTCACGTGGCCTCCTGCCGGCATCTGTCAGGCTTTGACACCTCACGTGGCTTCATGTCAACTTTGAGACTTTGACCCTTCACATGGCTTCCAGCCGGCATCTTTGAGAATTTGACACTTCACGTGGTCTCCTGCCGGCGTCTGTGAGACTTTGACAATTCACGTGGCCTCCTGCCAGCATCTGTGAGACTTAACCACTTCGCATTGCCTTTTTCCGGCATCTGTGAGACTTTGACACTTCACGTGGCCTCCTGCCGGCATCTGTGATACTTTGACAAATTCACGAGACCTCCTGCCGGCATCTGTCAGACTTTGACACCTCACGTGGCCTCATGTCATCTGTGAGACTTTGACACTTCACATGGCTTCCAGCCGGCATCTGTGAAACTTTGACACTTCACGCGCCCTTATGACGGCATGTGTGAGACTTTGACACTTCACGTGGCCTCCTGCCGGCATCTGTGAGACTTTGACACTTCACATGGCCTCATGTCGTTATCTGTGAGACTTTGAAACTTCACTTGGCCTCCTGCCGGCATCTGTGAGACTTTGACAAATTCACGTGGCCTCCTGCCGGCATCTGTCAGACTTTGACACCTCACGTGGCCTCATGTCATCTGTGAGACTTTGACACTTTGCGTGGCCTCCAGCCGGCATCTATGAGCCTTTGACATTTCACGTGACCTCTTGCCGGCATCTATGAGACTTTGACACTTCACATGGCTTCCAGCCGGCATCTGTGAGAGGTTGACACTTCACGTGGTCTAATGCTGGCATCTGTAAGACTTTGACAATTCTCGTGGCCTCCTGCCGGCATCTGTGAGACTTTGACACTAAACGTGGCCTCATGTCGTTATCTGTGAGACTTTGATACTTCACATGGCCTCCTGCCGGCATCTGTGAGACTTTGACAAAGTCACGTGGCCTCCTGCTGGCATCTGTCAGACTTTGACACCTCACGTGGCCTCATGTCATCTGTGAGACTTTGACACGTCACATGGCTTCCAGCCGGCATCTGTGAGACTTTGACACTTCACGTGGTCTCCTGCCGGCATCTTTGAGACATTGACAATTCACGTGGCCTCCTGCCGGTATCTGCGAGACTTTCACACTTCACGTGACTTCCTGCCGGCATCTTTGAGACTTTGACACTTTGGGTGGCCTCCTGCCAGCATCTGTGAGACTTTGACAATTCACGTGACCTCCTACCGGCATCTGTGAGACTTTGACACTTGCGTGGCCTCTTGTCGGCATCTGTGAAACTTTGAGATTTCACATGGCCTTTTGCCGGCATCTGTGAGACCTTGACACTTGCGTGGCCTCTTGCCGGCATATGTGAAACTTTGACACTTCACGTGGCCTATTGCCGGCATCTGTGAGAATTTGACACTTCACGTGGCCTCCTGCAGGCATGTGTGAGAATTTGACACTTCACGTGGCCTCCTGCTGGCATCTGTGAGACTTTGACACCTCACGTATCCTCATGTTGTCATCTGTGAGACTTTGACACTTCACATGGCTTCCATCCGGCATCTGTTAGACGTTGACACTTCACGTGACCTCCTACCGTCATCTGTGAGACTTTGACACTTTGGGTGGCCTCTTGCCGGCATCTGTGAGACTTTGACAAATTCACGTGGCCTCCTGCCGGCATCTGTCAGACTTTGACACCTCACGTGGCCTCATGTCATCTGTGAGACTTTGACACTTTGCCTGGCCTCCAGCCGGCATCTATGAGCCTTTGACACTTCACGTGACCTCTTTCCGGCATCTCTGAGACTTTGACACTTCACATGGCTTCCAGCCGGCATCTGTGAGACGTTGACACTTCACGTGGTCTCCTGCTGGCATCTGTGAGACTTTGACACTTCTGAGGCCTCTTGCCGCCATTTGTGAAACTTTGAGACTTCACGTGGCCTCCTGCCGGCATCTGTGAGACTTTGACACCTCACGTGGCCTCATGTTGTCATCTGTGAGACTTTGACACTTCACATGACCTCCTGCCGGCATCTGTGAGACTGACACTTCACGCGCCCTCATGCCGGCATGTGTGAGACTTTGACACTTCACGTGGCCTCCTGCCGGCATCTGTAAGACTTTGACACTTCACGTGGCCTCATGTCGTTATCTGTGAGACTTTGACACTTCATGTGGCCTCCTGCCGGCATCTGTGAGACTTTAACAAATTCACGTGGCCTCCTGCCGGCATCTGTCAGGCTTTGACACCTCACGTGGCCTCATGTCATCTGTGAGACTTTGACCCTTCACATGGCTTCCAGCCGGCATCTTTGAGAAGTTGACACTTCACGTGGTCTCCTGCCCGCATCTGTGAGACTTTGACAATTCACGTGGCCTCCTGCCGATATCTGCGAGACTTTCACACTTCACGTGACTTCCTGCCGGCATCTGTGAGACTTTGACACTTTGGGTGGCCTTCTACCAGCATCTGTGATACTTTGTCATTTCACGTGACCTCCTACTGGCATCTGTGAGACTTTGACACTTGCGTGGCCTCTTGCCGGCATCTGTGAAACTTTGAGACTTCACATAGCCTTTTGCCGGCATCTGTGAGAATTTGACACTTCACGTGACCTCCTGCCAACATCTGTGAGACTTTGACACTTCACATGACCTCCTGCCGGCATCTGTGAGACTGACACTTCACGCGCCCTCATGACGGCATGTGTGAGACTTTGACACTTCACGTGGCCTCCTGCCAGCATCTGTGAGACTTTGACACTTCACATGGCCTCATGTCGTTATCTGTGAGACTTTGAAACTTCACTTGGCCTCCTGCCGGCATCTGTGAGACTTTGACAAATTCACGTGGCCTCCTGCCGGCATCTGTCAGACTTTGACACCTCACATGGCCTCATGTCATCTGTGAGACTTTGACACTTTGCGTGGCCTCCAGCCGGCACCTATGAGCCTTTGACACTTCACGTGACCTCTTGCCGGCATCTATGAGACTTTGACACTTCACATGGCTTCCAGCCGGCATCTGTGAGAGGTTGACACTTCACGTGGTCTAATGCTGGCATCTGTAAGACTTTGACAATTCTCGTGGCCTCCTGCCGGCATCTGTGAGACTTTGACAATTCACGTGGCCTCATGTCGTTATCTGTGAGACTTTGATACTTCACATGGCCTCCTGCCGGCATCTGTGAGACTTTGACAAAGTCACGTGGCCTCCTGCCGGCATCTGTCAGACTTTGACACCTCACGTGGCCTCATGTCATCTGTGAGACTTTGACACGTCACATGGCTTCCAGCCGGCATCTGTGAGACGTTGACACTTCACGTGGTCTCCTGACGGCATCTTTGAGACATTGACAATTCACGTGGCCTCCTGCCGGTATCTGCGAGACTTTCACACTTCACGTGACTTCCTGCCGGCATCTGTGAGACTTTGACACTTTGGGTGGCCTCCTGCCAGCATCTGTGAGACTTTGACAATTCACGTGACCTCCTACCGGCATCTGTGAGACTTTGACACTTGCGTGGCCTCTTGCCGGCATCTGTGAAACTTTGAGATTTCACATGGCCTTTTGCCGGCATCTGTGAGACCTTGACACTTGCGTGGCCTCTTGCCGGCATATGTGAAACTTTGACACTTCACGTGGCCTATTTCTGGCATCTGTGAGAATTTGACACTTCACGTGGCCTCCTGCAGGCATGTGTGAGAATTTGACACTTCACGTGGCCTCCTGCTGGCATCTGTGAGACTTTGACACCTCACGTATCCTCATGTTGTCATCTGTGAGACTTTGACACTTCGCGTGGCCTCCAGCCGGCATCTGTGAGCCTTTGACACTTCACGAGACCTCCTGCCGGCATCTATGAGACTTTGACACTTCACATGGCTTCCAGCCGGCATCTGTTAGACGTTGACACTTCACGTGACCTCCTACCGGCATCTGTGAGACTTTGACACTTTGGGTGGCCTCTTGCTGGCATCTGTGAAACGTTGAGACTTCACGTGGCCTATTGCCAGCATCTGTGAGAATTTGACACTTCACGTGGCCTCCTGCCGGCATCTGTGAGACTTTGACACCTCACGTGGGCTCATGTTGTCATCTGTGAGACTTTGACACTTTGCGTGGCCTCCAGCCGGCATCTGTGAGCTTTTGACACTTCACGTGACCTCCTTCCGGCATCTATGAGACTTTGACACTTCACATGGCTTCCAGCCGGCGTCTGTGAGACGTTGACACTTCACGTGACCTCCTACCGGCATCTGTAAGACTTTGACACTTGCGTGGCCTCTTGCCGGCATCTGTGAAACTTTGAGACTTCACATGGCCTTTTGCCGGCATCTGTGAGAATTTGACACTTCACGTGACCTCCTGCCAGCATCTGTGAGACTTTGACACTTCACATGGCCTCCTGCCGGCATCGGTGACACTTTGACACTTCACGTGACCTCCTGCCAGCATCTGTGAGACTTTGACACTTCACATGGCCTCCTGCCGGCATCTGTGAGACTTTGACACTTGCGTGGCCTCTTGCCGGCATCTGTGAAACTTTGAGACTTCACATGGCCTTTTGCCGGCATCTGTGAGAATGTGACACTTCACCTGACCTCCTGCCAGCATCTGTGAGACTTTGACACTTCACATGACCTCCTGCCGGCATCTGTGAGACTGACACTTCACACGCCCTCATGACGGCATGTGTCAGACTTTGACACTTCACGTGGCCTCCTGCCGGCATCTGTGAGACATTGACACTTCACGTGGCCTCATGTCGTTATCTGTGAGACTTTGAAACTTCACGTGGCCTCCTGCCGGCATCTGTGAGACTTTGACAAATTCACGTGACCTCCTGCCGGCATCTGTCAGACTTTGACACCTCACGTGGCATCATGTCATCTGTGAGACTTTGACACTTTGCGTGGCCTCCAGCCGGCATCTGTGAGCTTTTGACAATTCACGTGACCTGACGCCGGCATCTATGAGACGTTGACACTTCACGTGGTCTCCTACCGGCATCTGTGAGACTTTGACACTTGCGTGGCCTCTTGCCGGCATCTGTGAAACTTTGAGACTTCACATGGCCTTTTGCGGACATCTGTGAGAATTTGACACTTCACGTGACCTCCTGCCAGCATCTGTGAGACTTTGACACGTCACATGGCCTCCTGCTGTCATCTGTGAGATTTTGACTCTTCACATGGCCTCCTGCTGGCATCTGTGACACTTTGACAAGTCACGTGGCCTCATGCCGGCTTCTGTGACACTTAGATAATTCACGTGGCCTCCTGCCGGCATCTGTGAGACTTTGACACTTCACGTGGCTTCCAGCCGGCATCGGTGAGACTTTGACACTTCACGTGACCTCCTGCCGGCATCTGTGAGACTGACACTTTACGCGCCCTCATGACGGCATGTGTGAGACTTTGACACTTCACGTGGCCTCCTGCCGGCATCTGTGAGACTTTGACACTTCACGTGGCCTCATGTCGTTATCTGTGAGACTTTGACACTTCACGTGGCCTCCAGCCGGCATCTGTGAGACTTTGACAAAGTCACGTGGCCTCCTGCCGGCATCTGTCAGACTTTGACACCTCACGTGGCCTCATGTCATCTGTGAGACTTTGACACTTCACATGGCTTCCATCCGGCATCTATGAGACGTTGACACTTCACGTGGTCTCCTGCCGGCATCTGTGAGACATTGACAATTCACGTGGCCTCCTGCCGGTATCTGCGAGACTTTCACACTTCACATGACTTGCTGCCGGCATCTGTGAGACTTTGACACTTTGGGTGGCCTCCTGACAGCATCTGTGAGACTTTGACAATTTACGTGACCTCCTACCGGCATCTGTGAGACTTTGACACTTGCGTGGCCTCTTGCCGGCATCTGTGAAACTTTGAGACTTCACATGGCCTTTTGCCGGCATCTGTGAGAATTTGAAACTTCACGTGACCTCCTGCCAGCATCTGTGAGACTTTGACACTTCACATGACCTCCTGCCGGCATCTGTGAGACTGACACTTCACGCGCCCTCATGACGGCATGTGTGAGACTTTGACACTTCACATGGCCTCCTGCCGGCATCTGTGAGACTTTGACACTTCACGTGGCCTCATGTCGTTATCTGTGAGACTTTGACACTTCACGTGGCCTCCTGCAGGCATCTGTGAGACTTTGACAAATTCACATGGCCTCCTGCCGGCATCTGTGAGACTTTGACATCTCACGTGACCTCATGTCATCTGTGAGACTTTGACACTTTGCCTGGCCTCCAGCCGGCATCTATGAGCCTTTGACACTTCACGTGACCTCTTGCCGGCATCTATGAGACTTTGACACTTCACATGGCTTCCAGCCGGCATCTGTGAGACGTTGACATTTCACGTGGTCTCCTGCTGGCATCTGTGAGACTTTGACAATTCACGTGGCCTCCTGCCGGTATCGGCGAGACTTTCACACTTCACGTGACCTCCTACCGGCATCTGTGAGACTTTGACACTTCTGTGGCCTCTTGCCGCCATTTGTGAAACTTTGAGACTTCACGTGGCCTCCTGCCGGCATCTGTGAGACTTTGACACCTCACGTGGCCTCATGTTGTCATCTGTGAGACTTTGACACTTCACATGACCTCCTGCCGGCATCTGTGAGACTGACACTTCACGCGCCCTCATGACGGCATGTGTGAGACTTTGACACTTCACGTGGCCTCCTGCCGGCATCTGTAAGACTTTGACACTTCACGTGGCCTCATGTCGTTATCTGTGAGACTTTGACACTTCATGTGGCCTCCTGCCGGCATCTGTGAGACTTTGACAAATTCACGTGGCCTCCTGCCGGCATCTGTCAGGCTTTGACACCTCACGTGGCCTCATGTCATCTGTGAGACTTTGACCCTTCACATGGCTTCCAGCCGGCATCTTTGAGACGTTGACACTTCACGTGGTCTCCTGCCGGCATCTGTGAGACTTTGACAATTCACGTGGCCTCCTGCCGATATCTGCGAGACTTTCACACTTCACGTGACTTCCTGCCGGCATCTGTGAGACTTTGACACTTTGGGTGGCCTTCTGCCAGCATCTGTGAGACTTTGACAATTCACGTGACCTCCTACTGGCATCTGTGAGACTTTGACACTTGCGTGGCCTCTTGCCGGCATCTGTGAAACTTTGAGACTTCACATGGCCTTTTGCCGGCATCTGTGAGAATTTGACACTTCACGTGACCTCCTACCAGCATCTGTGAGACTTTGACACTTCACATGACCTCCTGCCGGCATCTGTGAGACTGACACTTCACGCGCCCTCATAACGGCATGTGTGAGACTTTGACACTTCACGTGGCCTCCTGCCGGCATCTGTGAGACTTTGACACTTCACGTGGCCTCATGTCGTTATCTGTGAGACTTTGAAACTTCACTTGGCCTCCTGCCGGCATCTGTGAGACTTTGACAAATTCACGCGGCCTCCTGCCGGCATCTGTCAGACTTTGACACCTCACGTGGCCTCATGTCATCTGTGAGACTTTGACACTTTGTGTGGCCTCCAGCCTGCATCTATGAGCCTTTGACACTTCACGTGACCTCTTGCCGGCATGTATGAGACTTTGACACTTCACATGGCTTCCAGCCGGCATCTGTGAGAGGTTGACACTTCACGTGGTCTAATGCTGGCATCTGTGAGACTTTGACAATTCACGTGGCCTCCTGCCGGCATCTGTGAGACTTTGACAAAGTCACGTGGCCTCCTGCCGGCATCTGTCAGACTTTGACACCTCACGTGGCCTCATGTCATCTGTGAGACTTTGACACGTCACATGGCTTCCAGCCGGCATCTGTGAGACGTTGACACTTCACGTGGTCTCCTGCCGGCATCTTTGAGACATTGACAATTCACGTGGCCTCCTGCCGGTATCTGCGAGACTTTCACACTTCACGTGACTTCCTGCCGGCATCTGTGAGACTTTGACACTTTGGGTGGCCTCCTGCCAGCATCTTTGAGACTTTGACAATTCACGTGACCTCCTACCGGCATCTGTGAGACTTTGACACTTGCGTGGCATCTTGCCGGCATCTGTGAAACTTTGAGATTTCACATGGCCTTTTGCCGGCATCTGTGAGAATTTGACACTGCACGTGACCTCCTGCCAGCATCTGTGAGACTTTGACACTTCACATGACCTCCTGCCGGCATCTGTGAGACTGACACTTCACGCGCCCTCATGACGGCATGTGTGAGACTTTGACACTTCACGTGGCCTCCTGCCGGCATCTGTGAGACTTTGACACTTCACGTAGCCTCATGTCGTTATCTGTGAGACTTTGACACTTCACGTGGCCTCCTGCCGGCATCTGTGAGACTTTGACAAATTCAAGTGGCCTCCTGCCGGCATCTGTCAGACTTTGACACCTCACGTGGCCTCATGTCATCTGTGAGACTTTGACACTTTGCCTGGCCTCCAGCCGGCATCTATGAGCCTTTGACACTTCAGGTGACCTCTTGCCGGCATCTATGAGACTTTGACACTTGACATGGCTTCCAGCCGGCATCTGTGAGACGTTGACACTTCACGTGGTCTCCTGCTGGCATCTGTGAGACTTTGACAATTCAAGTGGCCTCCTGCCGGTATCTGCGAGACGTTCACACTTCACGTGACCTTTCCTACCGGCATCTGTGAGACTTTGACACTTCTGTGGCCTCTTGCCGCCATTTGTGAAACTTTGAGACTCCACGTGGCCTCCTGCCGGCATCTGTGAGACTTTGGCACCTCACGTGGCCTCATGTTGTCATCTGTGAGACTTTGACACTTCTGTGGCCTCTTGCCGCCATTTGTGAAACTTTGAGACTCCACGTGACCTCCTGCCGGCATCTATGAGACTTTGACACTTCACTTGGCTTCCAGCCGGCATCTGTGAGACGTTGACACTTCACGTGACCTCCTACCGGCATCTGTGAAACTTTGAGACTTCACATGGCCTTTTGCGGGCATCTATGACACTTTGACAATTCACGTGGCGTCATGCCGGCTTCTGCGACACTTTGATAATTCACGTGGCCTCCTGCCGGCATCTGTGAGACTTTGACACTTCACGTGGCCTCCAGCCGGCATCGGTGAGACTTTGACACTTCACCTGGCCTCCAGCCGTCATCTGTGAGACTTTGACACTTCACATGACCTCCTGCCGGCATCTGTGAGACTGACACTTCACGCGCCCTCATGACGGCATGTGTGAGACTTTGACACTTCACGTGGCCTCCTGCCGGCATGTGTGAGACTTTGACACTTCACGTGGCCTCATGTCGTTATCTGTGAGACTTTGACACTTTACGTCGCCTCCTGCCGGCATCTGTGAGACTTTGACAAATTCACGTGGCCTCCTGCCGTCATCTGTCAGACTTTGACAACTCACGTGGCCTCATGTCATCTGTGAGACTTTGACACTTTGCCTGGCCTCCAGCCGGCATCTATGAGCCTTTGACACTTCACGTGACCTCTTGCCGGCATCTATGAGACTTTGACACTTCACATGGCTTCCAGCCGGCATCTGTGAGACGTTGACACTTCACGTGGTCTCCTGCTGGCATCTGTGAGACTTTGACAATTCACGTGGCCTCCTGCCGGTATCGGCGAGACTTTCACACTTCACGTGACCTCCTACCGGCATCTGTGAGACTTTGACACTTCTGTGGCCTCTTGCCGCCATTTGTGAAACTTTGAGACTTCACGTGGCCTCCTGCCGGCATCTGTGAGACTTTGACACCTCACGTGGCCTCATGTTGTCATCTGTGAGACTTTGACACTTCACATGACCTCCTGCCGGCATCTGTGAGACTGACACTTCACGCGCCCTCATGACGGCATGTGTGAGACTTTGACACTTCACGTGGCCTCCTGCCGGCATCTGTAAGACTTTGACACTTCACGTGGCCTCATGTCGTTATCTGTGAGACTTTGACACTTCATGTGGCCTCCTGCCGGCATCTGTGAGACTTTGACACTTCACGTGGCCTCCTGCCGGCATCTGTAAGACTTTGACACTTCACGTGGCCTCATGTCGTTATCTGTGAGACTTTGACACTTTACGTCGCCTCCTGCCGGCATCTGTGAGACTTTGACAAATTCACGTGGCCTCCTGCCGGCATCTGTCAGACTTTGACACCTCACGTGGCCTCATGTCATCTGTGAGACTTTGACACTTTGCCTGGCCTCCAGCCGGCATCTATGAGCCTTTGACACTTCACGTGACCTCTTGCCGGCATCTATGAGACTTTGACACTTCACATGGCTTCCAGCCGGCATCTGTGAGACGTTGACACTTCACGTGGTCTCCTGCTGGCATCTGTGAGACTTTGACAATTCACGTGGCCTCCTGCCGGTATCGGCGAGACTTTCACACTTCACGTGACCTCCTACCGGCATCTGTGAGACTTTGACACTTCTGTGGCCTCTTGCCGCCATTTGTGAAACTTTGAGACTTCACGTGGCCTCCTGCCGGCATCTGTGAGACTTTGACACCTCACGTGGCCTCATGTTGTCATCTGTGAGACTTTGACACTTCACATGACCTCCTGCCGGCATCTGTGAGACTGACACTTCACGCGCCCACATGACGACATGTGTGAGACTTTGACACTTCACGTGGCCTCCTGCCGGCATCTGTAAGACTTTGACACTTCACGTAGCCTCATGTCGTTATCTGTGAGACTTTGACACTTCATGTGGCCTCCTGCCGGCATCTGTGAGACTTTGACACTTCTGTGGCCTCTTGCCGCCATTTGTGAAACTTTGAGACTTCACGTGGCCTCCTGCCGGCATCTGTGAGACTTTGACACCTCACGTGGCCTCATGTTGTCATCTGTGAGACTTTGACACTTCACATGACCTCCTGCCGGCATCTGTGAGACTGACACTTCACGCGCCCTCATGACGGCATGTGTGAGACTTTGACACTTCACGTGGCCTCCTGCCGGCATCTGTAAGACTTTGACACTTCACGTGGCCTCATGTCGTTATCTGTGAGACTTTGACACTTCATGTGGCCTCCTGCCGGCATCTGTGAGACTTTGACACTTCACGTGGCCTCCTGCCGGCATCTGTAAGACTTTGACACTTCACGTGGCCTCATGTCGTTATCTGTGAGACTTTGACACTTTACGTCGCCTCCTGCCGGCATCTGTGAAACTTTGACAAATTCACGTGGCCTCCTGCCGGCATCTGTCAGACTTTGACACCTCACGTGGCCTCATGTCATCTGTGAGACTTTGAAACTTTGCCTGGCCTCCAGCCGGCATCTATGAGCCTTTGACACTTCACGTGACCTCTTGCCGGCATCTATGAGACTTTGACACTTCACATGGCTTCCAGCCGGCATCTGTGAGACGTTGACACTTCACGTGGTCTCCTGCTGGCATCTGTGAGACTTTGACAATTCACGTGGCCTCCTGCCGGTATCTGCGAGACTTTGACACTTCTGTGGCCTCTTGCCGCCATTTGTGAAACTTTGAGACTTCACGTGGCCTCCTGCCGGCATCTGTGAGACTTTGACACCTCACGTGGCCTCATGTTGTCATCTGTGAGACTTTGACACTTCACATGACCTCCTGCCGGCATCTGTGAGACTGACACTTCACGCGCCCACATGACGGCATGTGTGAGACTTTGACACTTCACGTGGCCTCCTGCCGGCATCTGTAAGACTTTGACACTTCACGTGGCCTCATGTCGTTATCTGTGAGACTTTGACACTTCATGTGGCCTCCTGCCGGCATCTGTGAGACTTTGACAAATTCACGTGGCCTCCTGCCGGCATCTGTCAGGCTTTGACACCTCACGTGGCCTCATGTCATCTGCGAGACATTGACAATTCACATGGCTTCCAGCCGGCATCTTTGAGACATTGACACTTCACGTGGTCTCCTGCCGGCATCTGTGAGACTTTGACAATTCACGTGGCCTCCTGCCGATATCTGCGAGACTTTCACATTTCACGTGACCTCCTGCCGGCATCTGTGAGACTTTGACACTTTGGGTGGACTTCTGCCAGCATCTGTGAGACTTTGACAATTCACGTGACCTCCTACTGGCATCTGTGAGACTTTGACACTTGCGTGGCCTCTTGCCGGCATCTGTGAAACTTTGAGACTTCACATGGCCTTTTACCGGCATCTGTGAGAATTTGACACTTCACGTGACCTCCTGCCAGCATCTGTGAGACTTTGACACTTCACATGACCTCCTGCCGGCATCTGTGAGACTGACACTTCACGCGCCCTCATAACGGCATGTGTGAGACTTTGACACTTCACGTGGCCTCCTACCGGCATCTGTGAGACTTTGACACTTCACGTGGCCTCATGTCGTTATCTGTGAGACTTTGAAACTTCACTTGGCCTCCTGCCGGCATCTGTGAGACTTTGACAAATTCACGTGGCCTCCTGCCGGCATCTGTCAGACTTTGACACCTCACGTGGCCTCATGTCATCTGTGAGACTTTGACACTTTGCGTGGCCTCCAGCCTGCATCTATGAGCCTTTGACACTTCACGTGACCTCTTGCCGGCATCTTTGAGACTTTGACACTTCACATGGCTTCCAGCCGGCATCTGTGAGAGGTTGACACTTCACGTGGTCTAATGCTGGCATCTGTGAGACTTTGACAATTCACGTGGCCTCCTGCCGGCATCTGTGAGACTTTGACAAAGTCACGTGGCCTCCTGCCGGCATCTGTCAGACTTTGACACCTCACGTGGCCTCATGTCATCTGTGAGACTTTGACACGTCACATGGCTTCCAGCCGGCATCTGTGAGACGTTGACACTTCACGTGGTCTCCTGCCGGCATTTTTGAGACATTGACAATTCACGTGGCCTCCTGCCGGTATCTGCGAGACTTTCACACTTCACGTGACTTCCTGCCGGCATCTGTGAGACTTTGACACTTTGGGTGGCCTCCTGCCAGCATCTGTGAGACTTTGACAATTCACGTGACCTCCTACCGGCATCTGTGAGACTTTGACACTTGCGTGGCCTCTTGCCGGCATCTGTGAAACTTTGAGATTTCACATGGCCTTTTGCCGGCATCTGTGAGAATTTGACACTGCACGTGACCTCCTGCCAGCATCTGTGAGACTTTGACACTTCACATGACCTCCTGCCGGCATCTGTGAGACTGACACTTCACGCGCCCTCTTGACGGCATGTGTGAGACTTTGACACTTCACGTGGCCTCCTGCCGGCATCTGTGAGACTTTGACACTTCAAGTAGCCTCATGTCGTTTTCTGTGAGACTTTGACACTTCACGTGGCCTCCTGCCGGCATCTGTGAGACTTTGACAAATTCAAGTGGCCTCCTGCCGGCATCTGTCAGACTTTGACACCTCACGTGGCCTCATGTCATCTGTGAGACTTTGACACTTTGCCTGGCCTCCAGCCGGCATCTATGAGCCTTTGACACTTCACGTGACCTCTTGCCGGCATCTATGAGACTTTGACACTTGACATGGCTTCCAGCCGTCATCTGTGAGACGTTGACACTTCACGTGGTCGCCTGCTGGCATCTATGAGACTTTGACAATTCACGTGGCCTCCTGCCGGTATCTGCGAGACGTTCACACTTCACGTGACCTCCTACCGGCATCTGTGAGACTTTGACACTTCTGTGGCCTCTTGCCGCCATTTGTGAAACTTTGAGACTCCACGTGGCCTCCTGCCGGCATCTGTGAGACTTTGACACCTCACGTGGCCTCATGTTGTCATCTGTGAGACTTTGACACTTCTGTGGCCTCTTGCCGCCATTTGTGAAACTTTGAGACTCCACGTGACCTCCTGCCGGCATCTATGAGACTTTGACACTTCACATGGCTTCCAGCCGGCATCTGTGAGACGTTGACACTTCACGTGACCTCCTACCGGCATCTGTGAGACTTTGACACTTGCGTGGCCTCTTGCCGGCATCTGTGAAACTTTGAGACTTCACATGGCCTTTTGCGGGCATCTATGACACTTTGACAATTCACGTGGCGTCATGCCGGCTTCTGTGACACTTTGATAATTCACGTGGCCTCCTGCCGGCATCTGTGAGACTTTGACACTTCACGTGGCCTCCAGCCGGCATCGGTGAGACTTTGACACTTCACCTGGCCTCCAGCCGTCATCTGTGAGAGTTTGACACTTCACATGACCTCCTGCCGGCATCTGTGAGACTGACACTTCACGCGCCCTCATGACGGCATGTGTGAGACTTTGACACTTCACGTGGCCTCCTGCCGGCATCTGTAAGACTTTGACACTTCACGTAGCCTCATGTCGTTATCTGTGAGACTTTGACACTTTACGTCGCCTCCTGACGGCATCTGTGAGACTTTGACAAATTCACGTGGCCTCCTGCCGGTATCTGTCAGACTTTGACACCTCACGTGGCCTCATGTCATCTGTGAGACTTTGACACTTTGCCTGGCCTCCAGCCGGCATCTATGAGCCTTTGACACTTCACGTGACCTCTTACCGGCATCTATGAGACTTTGACACTTCACATGGCTTCCAGCCGGCATCTGTGAGACGTTGACACTTCACGTGGTCTCCTGCTGGCATCTGTGAGACTTTGACAATTCACGTGGCCTCCTGCCGGTATCGGCGAGGCTTTCACACTTGACGTGACCTCCTACCGGCATCTGTGAGACTTTGACACTTCTGTGGCCTCTTGCCGCCATTTGTGAAACTTTGAGACTTCACGTGGCCTCCTGCCGGCATCTGTGAGACTTTGACACCTCACGTGGCCTCATGTTGTCATCTGTGAGACTTTGACACTTCACATGACCTCCTGCCGGCATCTGTGAGACTGACACTTCACGCGCCCTCATGACGGCATGTGTGAGACTTTGACACTCCACGTGGCCTCCTGCCGGCATCTGTGAGACTTTGACACCTCACGTGGCCTCATGTTGTCATCTGTGAGACTTTGACACTTCTGTGGCCTCTTGCCGCCATTTGTGAAACTTTGAGACTCCACGTGACCTCCTGCCGGCATCTATGAGACTTTGACACTTCACATGGCTTCCAGCCGGCATCTGTGAGACGTTGACACTTCACGTGACCTCCTACCGGCATCTGTGAGACTTTGACACTTGCGTGGCCTCTTGCCGGCATCTGTGAAACTTTGAGACTTCACATGGCCTTTTGCGGGCATCTGTGACACTTTGACAATTCACGTGGCGTCATGCCGGCTTCTGTGACACTTTGATAATTCACGTGGCCTCCTGCCGGCATCTGTGAGACTTTGACACTTCACGTGGCCTCCAGCCGGCATCGGTGAGACTTTGACACTTCACCTGGCCTCCAGCCGTCATCTGTGAGACTTTGACACTTCACATGACCTCTTGCCGGCATCTGTGAGACTGACACTTCACACGCCCTCATGACGGCATGTGTGAGACTTTGACACTTCACGTGGCCTCCTGCCGGCATCTGTAAGACTTTGACACTTCACGTGGCCTCATGTCGTTATCTGTGAGACTTTGACACTTCATGTGGTCTCCTGCCGGCATCTGTGAGACTTTGACAAATTCACGTGGCCTCCTGCCGGCATCTGTCAGGCTTTGACACCTCACGTGGCCTCATGTCATCTGCGAGACATTGACAATTCACATGGCTTCCAGCCGGCATCTTTGAGACATTGACACTTCACGTGGTCTCCTGCCGGCATCTGTGAGACTTTGACAATTCACGTGGCCTCCTGCCGATATCTGCGAGACTTTCACACTTCACGTGACCTCCTGCCGGCATCTGTGAGACTTTGACACTTTGGGTGGACTTCTGCCAGCATCTGTGAGACTTTGACAATTCACGTGACCTCCTACTGGCATCTGTGAGACTTTGACACTTGCGTGGCCTCTTGCCGGCATCTGTGAAACTTTGAGACTTCACATGGCCTTTTACCGGCATCTGTGAGAATTTGACACTTCACGTGACCTCCTGCCAGCATCTGTGAGACTTTGACACTTCACATGACCTCCTGCCGGCATCTGTGAGACTGACACTTCACGCGCCCTCATAACGGCATGTGTGAGACTTTGACACTTCACGTGGCCTCCTACCGGCATCTGTGAGACTTTGACACTTCACGTGGCCTCATGTCGTTATCTGTGAGACTTTGAAACTTCACTTGGCCTCCTGCCGGCATCTGTGAGACTTTGACAAATTCACGTGGCCTCCTGCCGGCATCTGTCAGACTTTGACACCTCACGTGGCCTCATGTCATCTGTGAGACTTTGACACTTTGCGTGGCCTCCAGCCTGCATCTATGAGCCTTTGACACTTCACGTGACCTCTTGCCGGCATCTTTGAGACTTTGACACTTCACATGGCTTCCAGCCGGCATCTGTGAGAGGTTGACACTTCACGTGGTCTAATGCTGGCATCTGTGAGACTTTGACAATTCACGTGGCCTCCTGCCGGCATCTGTGAGACTTTGACAAAGTCACGTGGCCTCCTGCCGGCATCTGTCAGACTTTGACACCTCACGTGGCCTCATGTCATCTGTGAGACTTTGACACGTCACATGGCTTCCAGCCGGCATCTGTGAGACGTTGACACTTCACGTGGTCTCCTGCCGGCATTTTTGAGACATTGACAATTCACGTGGCCTCCTGCCGGTATCTGCGAGACTTTCACACTTCACGTGACTTCCTGCCGGCATCTGTGAGACTTTGACACTTTGGGTGGCCTCCTGCCAGCATCTGTGAGACTTTGACAATTCACGTGACCTCCTACCGGCATCTGTGAGACTTTGACACTTGCGTGGCCTCTTGCCGGCATCTGTGAAACTTTGAGATTTCACATGGCCTTTTGCCGGCATCTGTGAGAATTTGACACTGCACGTGACCTCCTGCCAGCATCTGTGAGACTTTGACACTTCACATGACCTCCTGCCGGCATCTGTGAGACTGACACTTCACGCGCCCTCTTGACGGCATGTGTGAGACTTTGACACTTCACGTGGCCTCCTGCCGGCATCTGTGAGACTTTGACACTTCAAGTAGCCTCATGTCGTTTTCTGTGAGACTTTGACACTTCACGTGGCCTCCTGCCGGCATCTGTGAGACTTTGACAAATTCAAGTGGCCTCCTGCCGGCATCTGTCAGACTTTGACACCTCACGTGGCCTCATGTCATCTGTGAGACTTTGACACTTTGCCTGGCCTCCAGCCGGCATCTATGAGCCTTTGACACTTCACGTGACCTCTTGCCGGCATCTATGAGACTTTGACACTTGACATGGCTTCCAGCCGTCATCTGTGAGACGTTGACACTTCACGTGGTCGCCTGCTGGCATCTATGAGACTTTGACAATTCACGTGGCCTCCTGCCGGTATCTGCGAGACGTTCACACTTCACGTGACCTCCTACCGGCATCTGTGAGACTTTGACACTTCTGTGGCCTCTTGCCGCCATTTGTGAAACTTTGAGACTCCACGTGGCCTCCTGCCGGCATCTGTGAGACTTTGACACCTCACGTGGCCTCATGTTGTCATCTGTGAGACTTTGACACTTCTGTGGCCTCTTGCCGCCATTTGTGAAACTTTGAGACTCCACGTGACCTCCTGCCGGCATCTATGAGACTTTGACACTTCACATGGCTTCCAGCCGGCATCTGTGAGACGTTGACACTTCACGTGACCTCCTACCGGCATCTGTGAGACTTTGACACTTGCGTGGCCTCTTGCCGGCATCTGTGAAACTTTGAGACTTCACATGGCCTTTTGCGGGCATCTATGACACTTTGACAATTCACGTGGCGTCATGCCGGCTTCTGTGACACTTTGATAATTCACGTGGCCTCCTGCCGGCATCTGTGAGACTTTGACACTTCACGTGGCCTCCAGCCGGCATCGGTGAGACTTTGACACTTCACCTGGCCTCCAGCCGTCATCTGTGAGAGTTTGACACTTCACATGACCTCCTGCCGGCATCTGTGAGACTGACACTTCACGCGCCCTCATGACGGCATGTGTGAGACTTTGACACTTCACGTGGCCTCCTGCCGGCATCTGTAAGACTTTGACACTTCACGTAGCCTCATGTCGTTATCTGTGAGACTTTGACACTTTACGTCGCCTCCTGACGGCATCTGTGAGACTTTGACAAATTCACGTGGCCTCCTGCCGGTATCTGTCAGACTTTGACACCTCACGTGGCCTCATGTCATCTGTGAGACTTTGACACTTTGCCTGGCCTCCAGCCGGCATCTATGAGCCTTTGACACTTCACGTGACCTCTTACCGGCATCTATGAGACTTTGACACTTCACATGGCTTCCAGCCGGCATCTGTGAGACGTTGACACTTCACGTGGTCTCCTGCTGGCATCTGTGAGACTTTGACAATTCACGTGGCCTCCTGCCGGTATCGGCGAGGCTTTCACACTTGACGTGACCTCCTACCGGCATCTGTGAGACTTTGACACTTCTGTGGCCTCTTGCCGCCATTTGTGAAACTTTGAGACTTCACGTGGCCTCCTGCCGGCATCTGTGAGACTTTGACACCTCACGTGGCCTCATGTTGTCATCTGTGAGACTTTGACACTTCACATGACCTCCTGCCGGCATCTGTGAGACTGACACTTCACGCGCCCTCATGACGGCATGTGTGAGACTTTGACACTCCACGTGGCCTCCTGCCGGCATCTGTGAGACTTTGACACCTCACGTGGCCTCATGTTGTCATCTGTGAGACTTTGACACTTCTGTGGCCTCTTGCCGCCATTTGTGAAACTTTGAGACTCCACGTGACCTCCTGCCGGCATCTATGAGACTTTGACACTTCACATGGCTTCCAGCCGGCATCTGTGAGACGTTGACACTTCACGTGACCTCCTACCGGCATCTGTGAGACTTTGACACTTGCGTGGCCTCTTGCCGGCATCTGTGAAACTTTGAGACTTCACATGGCCTTTTGCGGGCATCTGTGACACTTTGACAATTCACGTGGCGTCATGCCGGCTTCTGTGACACTTTGATAATTCACGTGGCCTCCTGCCGGCATCTGTGAGACTTTGACACTTCACGTGGCCTCCAGCCGGCATCGGTGAGACTTTGACACTTCACCTGGCCTCCAGCCGTCATCTGTGAGACTTTGACACTTCACATGACCTCTTGCCGGCATCTGTGAGACTGACACTTCACACGCCCTCATGACGGCATGTGTGAGACTTTGACACTTCACGTGGCCTCCTGCCGGCATCTGTGAGACTTTGACACTTCACGTGGCCTCATGTCGTTATCTGTGAGACTTTTACACTTCATGTGGCCTCCTGCCGGCATCTGTGAGACTTTGACAAATTCACGTGGCCTCCTGCCGGCAACTGTCAGACTTTGACACCTCATGTGGCCTCATGTCATCTGTGAGACTTTGACCCTTCACATGGCTTCCAGCCGGCATTTTTGAGACGTTGACACTTCACGTGGTCTCCTGCCGGCATCTGTGAGACTTTGACAATGCACGTGGCCTCCTGCCGGTATCTGCGAGACTTTCACACTTCACGTGACTTCCTGCCGGCATCTGTGAGACTTTGACACTTTGGATGGCCTCCTGCCAGCATCTGTGAGACTTTGACAATTCACGTGACCTCCTACCGGCATCTGTGAGACTTTGACACTTGCGTGGCCTCTTGCCGGCATCTGTGAAACTTTGAGACTTCACATGGCCTTTTGCCGGCATCTGTGAGAATTTGACACTTCACGTGGTCTAATGCTGGCATCTGTGAGACTTTGACACTTCACGTGACCTCCTTTCGGCATCTGTGAGACTTTGACACTTTGTGTGGCCTCCTGCCAGCAGCTGTGAGACTTTCAATATTCAGGTGACCTCCTACCGGCATCTGTGAGACTTTGACACTTCTGTGGCCTCTTGCCGCCATTTGTGAAACTTTGAGACTTCACGTGGCCTCCTGCCGGCATCTGTGAGACTTTGACACCGCACGTGGCCTCATGTTGTCATCTGTGAGACTTTGACACTTTGCGTGGCCTCCAGCCGGCATCTGTGAGCCTTTGACTCTTCACGTGACCTCCTGCCGGCATCTATGAGACTTTGACACTTCACATGGCTTCCAGCCGGCATCTGTGAGACGTTGACACTTCACGTGACCTCCTACCGGCATCTGAGAGACTTTGACACTTGCGTGGCCTCTTGCCGGCATCTGTGAAACTTTGAGACTTCACATGGCCTTTTGCGGGCATCTGTGACACTTTGACAATTTGCGTGGCCTCATGCCGGCATCTGTGACACTTTGATAATTCACGTGGCCTCCTGCCGCCATCTGTGAGACTTTGACACTTCACCTGGCCTCCAGCCGGCATCGGTGAGACTTTGACACTTCACCTGGCCTCCAGCCGGCATCGGTGAGACTTTGACACTTCACCTGGCCTCCAGCCGTCATCTGTGAGACTTTGACACTTCATGTGGCCTCCAGCCGTCATCTGTGAGACTTTGACACTTCATGTGGCCTCCTGCCGGCATCTGTGAGACGTTGACAAATTCACGTGGCCTCCTGCCGGCATCTGTCAGGCTTTGACACCTCACGTGGCCTCATGTCATCTGCGAGACTTTGACCCTTCACATGGCTTCCAGCCGGCATCTTTGAGACGTTGACACTTCACGTGGTCTCCTGCCGGCATCTGTGAGTCTTTGACAATTCACGTGGCCTCCTGCCGATATCTGCGAGACTTTCACACTTCACGTGACCTCCTGCCGGCATCTGTGAGACTTTGACACTTTGGGTGGCCTTCTGTCAGCATCTGTGAGACTTTGACAATTCACGTGACCTCCTACTGGCATCTGTGAGACTTTGACACTTGCGTGGCCTCTTGCCGGCATCTGTGAAACTTTGAGACTTCACATGGCCTTTTGCCGGCATCTGTGAGAATTTGACACTTCACGTGACCTCCTGCCAGCATCTGTGAGACTTTGACACTTCACATGACCTCCTGCCGGCATCTGTGAGACTGACACTTCACGCGCCCTCATAACGGCATGTGTGAGACTTTGACACTTCACGTGGCCTCCTACCGGCATCTGTGAGACTTTGACACTTCACGTGGCCTCATGTCGTTATCTGTGAGACTTTGAAACTTCACTTGGCCTCCTGCCGGCATCTGTGAGACTTTGACAAATTCACGTGGCCTCCTGCCGGCATCTGTCAGACTTTGACACCTCACGTGCCCTCATGTCATCTGTGAGACTTTGACACTTTGCGTGGCCTCCAGCCTGCATCTATGAGCCTTTGACACTTCACGTGACCTCTTGCCGGCATCTATGAGACTTTGACACTTCACATGGCTTCCAGCCGGCATCTGTGAGAGGTTGACACTTCACGTGGTCTAATGCTGGCATCTGTGAGACTTTGACAATTCACGTGGCCTCCTGCCGGCATCTGTGAGACTTTGACAAAGTCACGTGGCCTCCTGCCGGCATCTGTCAGACTTTGACACCTCACGTGGCCTCATGTCATCTGTGAGACTTTGACACGTCACATGGCTTCCAGACGGCATCTGTGAGACGTTGACACTTCACGTGGTCTCTTGCCGGCATCTTTGAGACATTGACAATTCACGTGGCCTCCTGCCGGTATCTGCGAGACTTTCACACTTCACGTGACTTCCTGCCGGCATCTGTGAGACTTTGACACTTTGGGTGGCCTCCTGCCAGCATCTGTGAGACTTTGACAATTCACGTGACCTCCTACCGGCATCTGTGAGACTTTGACACTTGCGTGGCCTCTTGCCGGCATCTGTGAAACTTTGAGATTTCACATGGCCTTTTGCCGGCATCTGTGAGAATTTGACACTGCACGTGACCTCCTGCCAGCATCTGTGAGACTTTGACACTTCACATGACCTCCTGCCGGCATCTGTGAGACTGACACTTCACGCGCCCTCATGACGGCATGTGTGAGACTTTGACACTTCACGTGGCCTCCTGCCGGCATCTGTGAGACTTTGACACTTCACGTAGCCTCATGTCGTTATCTGTGAGACTTTGACACTTCACGTGGCCTCCTGCCGGCATCTGTGAGACTTTGACAAATTCAAGTGGCCTCCTGCCGGCATCTGTCAGACTTTGACACCTCACGTGGCCTCATGTCATCTGTGAGACTTTGACACTTTGCCGGGCCTCCAGCCGGCATCTATGAGCCTTTGACACTTCACGTGACCTCTTGCCGGCATCTATGAGACTTTGACATTTGACATGGCTTCCAGCCGGCATCTGTGAGACGTTGACACTTCACGTGGTCTCCTGCTGGCATCTGTGAGACTTTGACAATTCACGTGGCCTCCTGCCGGTATCTGCGAGACGTTCACACTTCACGTGACCTCCTACCGGCATCTGTGAGACTTTGACACTTCTGTGGCCTCGTGCCGCCATTTTTGAAACTTTGAGACTCCACGTGACCTCCTGCCGGCATCTATGAGACTTTGACACTTCACATGGCTTCCAGCCGGCATCTGTGAGACGTTGACACTTCACGTGACCTCCTACCGGCATCTGTGAGACTTTGACACTTGCGTGGCCTCTTGCCGGCATCTGTGAAACTTTGAGACTTCACATGGCCTTTTGCGGGCATCTGTGACACTTTGACAATTCACGTGGCGTCATGCCGGCTTCTGTGACACTTTGATAATTCACGTGGCCTCCTGCCGGCATCTGTGAGACTTTGACACTTCACGTGGCCTCCAGCCGGCATCGGTGAGACTTTGACACTTCACCTGGCCTCCAGCCGTCATCTGTGAGACTGACACTTCACACGCCCTCATGACGGCATGTGTGAGACTTTGACACTTCACCTGGCCTCCTGCCGGCATCTGTGAGACTTTGACACTTCACGTAGCCTCATGTCGTTATCTGTGAGACTTTGACACTTCACGTGGCCTCCTGCCGGCATCTGTGAGACTTTGACAAATTCAAGTGGCCTCCTGCCGGCATCTGTCAGACTTTGACACCTCACGTGGCCTCATGTCATCTGTGAGACTTTGACACTTTGCCGGGCCTCCAGCCGGCATCTATGAGCCTTTGACACTTCACGTGACCTCTTGCCGGCATCTATGAGACTTTGACATTTGACATGGCTTCCAGCCGGCATCTGTGAGACGTTGACACTTCACGTGGTCTCCTGCTGGCATCTGTGAGACTTTGACAATTCACGTGGCCTCCTGCCGGTATCTGCGAGACGTTCACACTTCACGTGACCTCCTACCGGCATCTGTGAGACTTTGACACTTCTGTGGCCTCGTGCCGCCATTTGTGAAACTTTGAGACTCCACGTGACCTCCTGCCGGCATCTATGAGACTTTGACACTTCACATGGCTTCCAGCCGGCATCTGTGAGACGTTGACACTTCACGTGACCTCCTACCGGCATCTGTGAGACTTTGACACTTGCGTGGCCTCTTGCCGGCATCTGTGAAACTTTGAGACTTCACATGGCCTTTTGCGGGCATCTGTGACACTTTGACAATTCACGTGGCGTCATGCCGGCTTCTGTGACACTTTGATAATTCACGTGGCCTCCTGCCGGCATCTGTGAGACTTTGACACTTCACGTGGCCTCCAGCCGGCATCGGTGAGACTTTGACACTTCACCTGGCCTCCAGCCGTCATCTGTGAGACTGACACTTCACACGCCCTCATGACGGCATGTGTGAGACTTTGACACTTCACGTGGCCTCCTGCCGGCATCTGTGAGACTTTGACGCTTCACGTGGCCTCATGTCGTTATCTGTGAGACTTTTACACTTCATGTGGCCTCCTGCCGGCATCTGTGAGACTTTGACAAATTCACGTGGCCTCCTGCCGGCAACTGTCAGACTTTGACACCTCATGTGGCCTCATGTCATCTGTGAGACTTTGACCCTTCACATGGCTTCCAGCCGGCATTTTTGAGACGTTGACACTTCACGTGGTCTCCTGCCGGCATCTGTGAGACTTTGACAATGCACGTGGCCTCCTGCCGGTATCTGCGAGACTTTCACACTTCACGTGACTTCCTGCCGGCATCTGTGAGACTTTGACACTTTGGATGGCCTCCTGCCAGCATCTGTGAGACTTTGACAATTCACGTGACCTCCTACCGGCATCTGTGAGACTTTGACACTTGCGTGGCCTCTTGCCGGCATCTGTGAAACTTTGAGACTTCACATGGCCTTTTGCCGGCATCTGTGAGAATTTGACACTTCACGTGGTCTAATGCTGGCATCTGTGAGACTTTGACACTTCACGTGACCTCCTTCCGGCATCTGTGAGACTTTGACACTTTGCGTGGCCTCCTGCCAGCAGCTGTGAGACTTTCAATATTCAGGTGACCTCCTACCGGCATCTGTGAGACTTTGACACTTCTGTGGCCTCTTGCCGCCATTTGTGAAACTTTGAGACTTCACGTGGCCTCCTGCCGGCATCTGTGAGACTTTGACACCGCACGTGGCCTCATGTTGTCATCTGTGAGACTTTGACACTTTGCGTGGCCTCCAGCCGGCATCTGTGAGCCTTTGACTCTTCACGTGACCTCCTGCCGGCATCTATGAGACTTTGACACTTCACATGGCTTCCAGCCGGCATCTGTGAGACGTTGACACTTCACGTGGTCTCCTGCTGGCATCTGTGAGACTTTGACAATTCACGTGGCCTCCTGCCGGTATCTGCGAGACTTCCACACTTTACGTGACCTCCTACCGGCATCTGTGAGACTTTGACACCTCATGTGGCCTCATGTTGTCATCTGTGAGACTTTTACACTTCGCGTGGCCTCCAGCCGGCATCTATGAGCCTTTGACACTTCACGTGACCTCTTGCCGGCATCTATGAGACTTTGACACTTCAAATGGCTTCCAGCCGGCATCTGTGAGACGTTGACACTTCACGTGGTCTCCTGCTGGCATCTGTGAGACTTTGACAATTCACGTGGCCTCCTGCCGGTATCTGCGAGACTTCCACACTTTACGTGACCTCCTACCGGCATCTGTGAGACTTTGACACCTCATGTGGCCTCATGTTGTCATCTGTGAGACTTTTACACTTCGCGTGGCCTCCAGCCGGCATCTGTGAGCCTTTGACTCTTCACGTGACCTCCTGCCGGCATCTATGAGACTTTGACACTTCACATGGCTTCCAGCCGGCATCTGTGAGACGTTGACACTTCACGAGACCTCCTACCGGCATCTGTGAGACTTTGAGACTTCACATGGCCTTTTGCGGGCATCTGTGACACTTTGACAATTCACGTGGCCTCATGCCTGCATCTGTGACACTTTGATAATTCACGTGGCCTCCAGCCGGCATCTATGAGCCTTTGACACTTCACGTGACCTCTTGCCGGCATCTATGAGACTTTGACACTTCACATGGCTTCCAGCCGGCATCTGTGAGACGTTGACACTTCACGTGGTCTCCTGCTGGCATCTGTGAGACTTTGACAATTCACGTGGCCTCCTGCCGGTATCTGCGAGACTTCCACACTTTACGTGACCTCCTACCGGCATCTGTGAGACTTTGACACCTCATGTGGCCTCATGTTGTCATCTGTGAGACTTTTACACTTCGCGTGGCCTCCAGCCGGCATCTGTGAGCCTTTGACTCTTCACGTGACCTCCTGCCGGCATCTATGAGACTTTGACACTTCAACTGGGTTCCAGCCGGCATCTGTGAGACGTTGACACTTCACGAGACCTCCTACCGGCATCTGTGAGACTTTGAGACTTCACATGGCCTTTTGCGGGCATCTGTGACACTTTGACAATTCACGTGGCCTCATGCCTGCATCTGTGACACTTTGATAATTCACGTGGCCTCCTGCCGGCATCTGTGAGACTTTGACACTTCACGTGGCCTCCAGCCGGCATCGGTGAGACTTTGACACTTCACCTGGCCTCCAGCCGTCATCTGTGAGACTTTGACACTTCACATGACCTCCTGCCGGCATCTGTGAGACTGACACTTCACGCGCCCTCATGACGGGATGTGTGAGACTTTGACACTTCACGTGGCCTCCTGCCGGCATCTGTGAGACTTTGACACTTCACGTGGCCTCATGTCGTTATCTGTGAGACTTTGACACTTCATGTGGCCTCCTGCCGGCATCTGTGAGACTTTGACAAATTCACGTGGCCTCCTGCCGGCATCTGTCAGACTTTGACACCTCACGTAGCCTCATGTCATCTGTGAGACTTTCACCCTTCACATGGCTTCCAGCCGTCATCTTTGAGATGTTGACACTTCACGTGGTCTCCTGCCGGCATCTGTGAGACTTTGACAATTAATGTGGCCTCCTGCCGGTATCTGCGAGACTTTCACACTTCACGTGACTTCCTGCCGGCATCTGTGAGACTTTGACACTTTGGATGGCCTCCTGCCAGCATCTGTGAGACTTTGACAATTCACGTGACCTCCTACCGGCATCTGTGAGACTTTGACACTTGCGTGGCCTCTTGCCGGCATCTGTGAAACTTTGAGACTTCACATGGCCTTTTTCCGGCATCTGTGAGAATTTGACACTTCACGTGACCTCCTGCCAGCATCTGTGAGACTTTGACACTTCACATGACCTCCTGCCGGCATCTGTGAGACTGACACTTCACGCGCCCTCATGACGGCATGTGTGAGACTTTGACACTTCACGTGGCCTCCTGCCGGCATCTGTGAGACTTTGACACTTCACGTGGCCTCATGTCGTTATCTGTGAGACTTTGACACTTCACTTGGCCTCCTGCCGGCATCTGTGAGACTTTTACAAATTCACGTGGCCTCCTGCCGGCATCTGTCAGACTTTGACACCTCACGTGGCCTCATGTCATCTGTGAGACTTTGACACTTTGCATGGCCTCCAGCCGGCATCTATGAGCCTTTGACACTTCACGTGACCTCTTGCCGGCATATATGAGACTTTGACACTTCACATGGCTTCCAGCCGGCATCTGTGAGACGTTGACACTTCACGTGGTCTAATGCTGGCATCTGTGAGACTTTGACAATTCACGTGGCCTCCTGCCGGTATCTGCGAGACTTTCACACTTCTCGTGACTTCGTGACGGCATCTGTGAGACTTTGACACTTTGGGTGGCCTCCTGCCAGCATTTGTGAGACTTTGACAATTCACGTGACCTCCTACTGGCATCTGTGAGAATTTGACACTTGCGTGGCCTCTTGCCGGCATCTGTGAAACACATGGCCTTTTGCCTTCATCTGTGAGAATTTGACACTTCACGTGACCTCCTGCCAGCATCTGTGTGACTTTGCCACTTCGCATGGCCTCCTGCCGTCATCTGTGACACTTTGACAATTCACGTTGCCTCATGCCGGCATCTGTGACACTTTGACAATTCACGTGGCCTCCTGCCGGCATCTATGAGCCTTTGACACTTCACGTGACGTCTTGCCGGCATCTATGAGACTTTGACACTTCACATGGCTTCCAGCCGGCATCTGTGAGACGTTGACACTTCACGTGGTCTCCTGCTGGCATCAGTGAGACTTTGACAATTCACGTGGCCTCCTGCCGGTATCTGCGAGACTTCCACACTTCACGTGACCTCCTACCGGCATCTGTGAGACTTTGAGACTTCTGTGGCCTCTTGCCGCCATTTGTGAAATTTTGAGACTTCACGTGGGCTCCTGCCGGCATCTGTGAGACTTTGACACCTCACGTGGCCTCATGGTGTCATCTGTGAGACTTTGACACTTTGCGTGGCCTCCAGCCGGCATCTGTGAGCCTTTGACACTTCACGTGACCTCCTGCCAGCATCTATGAGACTTTGACACTTGTGTGGCCTCTTGCCGGCATCTGTGAGACTTTTACACTTCACATGACCTCCTGCCGGCATCTGTGAGACTTTGACATTTGCGTGGCCTCTTGCCGGCATCTGTGAAACTTTGAGACTTCACATGGCCTTTTGCCGGCATCTGTGAGAATTTGACACTTCACGTGACCTCCTGCCAGCATCTGTGAGACTTTGACACTTCACATGACCTCCTGCCGGCATCTGTGAGACTGACACTTAACGCGCCCACATGACGGCATGTGTGAGACTTTGACACTTCACGTGGCCTCCTGCCGGCATCTGTGAGACTTTGACACTTCACGTGGCCTCATGTCGTTATCTGTGAGACTTTGACACTTCACGTGGCCTCCTGCCGGCATCTGTGAGACTTTGACAAATTCAAGTGGCCTCTTGCCGGCATCTGTCAGACTTTGACACCTCACGTGGCCTCATGTCATCTGTGAGACTTTGACACTTTGCCTGGCCTCCAGCGGGCATCTATTAGCCTTTGACACTTCACGTGACCTCTTGCCGGCATCTATGAGACTTTGACATTTCACATGGCTTCCAGCCGGCATCTGTGAGACGTTGACACTTCACGTGGTCTCCTGCTGGCATCTGTGAGACTTTGACAATTCACGTGGCCTCCTGCCGGTATCTGCGAGACGTTCACACTTCTCGTGACCTCCTGCCGGCATCTGTGAGACTTTGACACCTCACGTGGCCTCATGTTGTCATCTGTGAGACTTTGACACATCGCGTGGCCTCCAGCCGCCATCTGTGAGCCTTTGACTCTTCAAGTGACCTCCTGCCGGCATCTCTGAGACTTTGACACTTCACATGGCTTCCAGCCGGCATCTGTGAGAGGTTGACACTTCACGTGACCTCCTACCGGCATCTGTGAGACTTTGACACTTGCGTGGCCTCTTGCCGGCATCTGTGAAACTTTGAGACTTCACATGGCCTTTTGCCGGCATCTGTGAGAATTTGACACGTCCCGTGACCTCCTGCCAGCATCTGTGAGACTTTGACACTTCACATGACCTCCTGCCGGCATCTGTGAGACTGACACTTCACGCGCCCTCATGACGGCATGTGTGAGACTTTGACACTTCACGTGGCCTCCTGCCGGCATCTGTGAGACTTTGACACTTCACGTGGCCTCATGTCGTTATCTGTGAGACTTTGACACTTCACTTGGCCTCCTGCCGGCATCTGTGAGACTTTGACAAATTCACGTGGCCTCTTGCCGGCATCTGTCAGACTTTGACACCTCACGTGGCCTCATGTCATCTGTGAGACTTTGACACTTTGCGTGGCCTCCAGCCGGCATCTATGAGCCTTTGACACTTCACGTGACCTCTTGCCGGCATCTATGAGACTTTGACACTTCACATGGCTTCCAGCCGGCATCTGAGAGACGTTGACACTTCACGTGGTCTGATGCTGGCATCTGTGAGACTTTGACAATTCACGTGGCCTCCTGCCAGTATCTGCGAGACTTTCACACTTCTCGTGACTTCGTGCCGGCATCTGTGAGACTATGACACTTTGGGTGGCCTCCTGCCAGCATCTGTGAGACTTTGACAATTCACGTGACCTCCTACCGGCATCTGTGAGACTTTGACACTTGCGTGGCCTCTTGCCGGCATCTGTGAAACTTTGAGACTTCACATGGCCTTTTGCCGGCATCTGTGAGAATTTGACACTTCACGTGACCTCCTGCCAGCATCTGTGAGACTTTGACACTTCACATGACCTCCTGCCGGCATCTGTGAGGCTGACACTTCACGCGCCCTCATGACGGCATGTGTGAGACTTTGACACTTCACGTGGCCTCCTGCCGGCATCTGTGAGACTTTGACACTTCACGTGGCCTCATGTCGTTATCTGTGAGACTTTGACACTTCACTTGGCCTCCTGCCGGCATCTGTGAGACTTTGACAAATTCACGTGGCCTCCTGCCGGCATCTGTCAGACTTTGACACCTCACGTGGCCTCATGTCATCTGTGAGACTTTGAGACTTCACATGGCCTTTTGCCTTCATCTGTGAGAATTTGACACTTCACGTGACCTCCTGCCAGCATCTGTGTGACTTTGCCACTTCGCATGGCCTCCTGCCGTCATCTGTGACACTTTGACAATTCACGTTGCCTCATGCCGGCATCTGTGACACTTTGACAATTCACGTGGCCTCCTGCCGGCATCTATGAGCCTTTGACACTTCACGTGACCTCTTGCCGGCATCTGTGAGACTTTGACACTTCACATGGCTTCCAGCCGGCATCTGTGAGACGTTGACACTTCACGTGGTCTCCTGCTGGCATCTGTGAGACTTTGACAATTCACGTGGCCTCCTGCCGGTATCTGCGAGACTTCCACACTTCACGTGACCGCCTACCGGCATCTGTGAGACTTTGAGACTTCTGTGGCATCTTACCGCCATTTGTGAAACTTTGAGACTTCACGTGGGCGCCTGCCGGCATCTGTGAGACTTTGACACCTCACTTGGCCTCATGTTGTCATCTGTGAGACTTTGACACTTTGCGTGGCCTCCAGCCGGCATCTGTGAGCCTTTGACACTTCACGTGACCTCCTGCCAGCATCTATGAGACTTTGACACTTGCGTGGCCTCTTGCCGGCATCTGTGAGACTTTTACACTTCACATGACCTCCTGCCGGCATCTGTGAGACTTTGACATTTGCATGGCCTCTTGCCGGCATCTGTGAAACTTTGAGACTTCACATGGCCTTTTGCCGGCATCTGTGAGAATTTGACACTTCACGTGACCTCCTGCCAGCATCTGTGAGACTTTGACACTTCACATGACCTCCTGCCGGCATCTGTGAGACTGACACTTAACGCGCCCTCATGACGGCATGTGTGAGACTTTGACACTTCACGTGGCCTCCTGCCGGCATCTGTGAGACTTTGACACTTACGTGGCCTTTTGCTGGCATCTGTGACACGATGACACTTCATGTGGCCTCCTCCCGGCATCTGTGAGACTTTGACACTTCACGTTACCTCCTGCAGGTATCTGTGAGACTTTGACACTTCACGTCGCCTCCTGCCGGTATCTGTGAGACTTTGACACTTCATGTGACCTCCTGCGGTATCTGTGAGACTTTGACACTTACATGGACTTCTGCTGGCATCTGTGACACTTTGACACTTCATGTGACATCCTGCCGGCATCTGTGAGACTTTGACAATTCACGTGGCCTCATGCCGGCATCTGTGACACTTTGACAATTCACGTGGCCTCCTGCCAGCATCTGTAAGACTTTGACAATTGCGTGGCCTCTTGCCGGCATCTGTCAGACTTTGACACTTAACGTGGCCTCCAGCCGTCATCTGTGAGACTTTGACACATCACGTGGCCTCCTGCCGGCATCTGTGAGACTTTGACACTTCACGTGACCTCTTGCCGGCATCTATGAGACTTTGAAACTTCACATGGCTTCCAGCCGGCATCTGTGAGACGTTGACAATTCACGTGGCCTCCTGCCGGTATTTGCGAGACTTTCACACTTCACGTGACCTCCTGCCGGCATGTGTGAGACTTTGACACTTCACGTGGCCTCCTGCCGGTATCTGTGAGACTTTGACACCTCACGTGGCCTCATGTTGTCATCTGTGAGACTTTGACACTTCGCGTGGCCGCCAGCCGGCATCTGTGAGCCTTTGACACTTCACGTGACCTCCTGCCGGCATCTATGAGACTTTGACACTTCACATGGCTTCCAGCCGGCATCTGTGAGACGTTGACACTTCACATGGCCTCCTGCCGGCATCTGTGACACTTTGACAATTCACGTGGCCTCCTGCCGGCATCTGTGAGACTTTGACACTTCACCTGGCCTCCAGCCGTCATCTGTGAGACTTTGACACTTCACGTGACCTTTTGCCCGCATCTATGAGACTTTGAAACTTCAGATGGCTTCCAGCTGGCATCTGTGAGATGTTGACACTTCACGTGGTCTCCTGCCGGCATCTGTGAGACTTTGACACTTTGGGTGGCCTCCTGCCAGCATCTGTGAGACTTTGACAATTCATGTGACCTCCTACCGGCATCTGTGAGACTTTGACAGTTGCTTGGCCTCTTGCCGGCATCTGTGAAACTTTGAGACTTCACATGGCCTTTTGCCGGCATCTGTGAGAATTTGACATGTCACATGACCTCCTGCCAGCATCTGTGAGACTTTGACACTTCACATGGCCTCCTGCCGTCATCTGCGAGATTTTGACAATTCACATGGCCTCCTGCCGGCATCTGTGACACTTTGACAATTCACGTGGCCTCATGCCGGCATCTGTGACACTTTGACAATTCACGTGGCCTCCTGCCGGGATCTGTGAGACTTTGACACTTCACGTGTCCTGCAGCCGGCATCTGTGAGACTTTGACACTTCACATGGCTTCCAGCCGGCATCTGTGAGACGTTGACAATTCACGTGGCCTCCTGCCGGCATCTGTGAGACTTTGACACTTCACGTGACCTCCTGCCAGCATCTGTGAGGCTTTGACACTTGCGTGGCCTCTTGCCGGCATCTGTCAGACTTTGACACTTCACGTGGCCTCCTGTCGGCATCTGTGAGACTTTGACACTTACGTGGCCTTTTGCTGGCATCTGTGACACGTTGACACTTCACGTGGCCTCCTCCCGGCATCTGTGAGACTTTGACACTTCACGTTACCTCCTGCAGGTATGTGTGAGACTTTGACACTTCACGTCGCCTCCTGCCGGTATCTGTGAGACTTTGACACTTACATGGACTTCTGCTGGCATCTGTGACACTTTGACACTTCACAAGACATCCTGCCGGCATCTGTGAGACTTTGACAATTCACGTGGCCTCATGCCGGCATCTGTGACACTTTGACAATTCACGTGGCCTCCTGCCAGCATCTGTGAGGCTTTGACACTTGCGTGGCCTTTTGCCGGCATCTGTCAGACTTTGACACTTCACGTGGCCTCCTGTCGGCATCTGTGAGACTTTGACACTTACGTGGCCTTTTGCTGGCATCTGTGACACGTTGACACTTCACGTGGCCTCCTCCCGGCATCTGTGAGACTTTGACACTTCACGTTACCTCCTGCAGGTATCTGTGAGACTTTGACACTTCACGTCGCCTCCTGCCGGTATCTGTGAGACTTTGACACTTACATGGACTTCTGCTGGCATCTGTGACACTTTGACACTTCACAAGACATCCTGCCGGCATCTGTGAGACTTTGACAATTCACGTGGCCTCATGCCGGCATCTGTGACACTTTGACAATTCACGTGGCCTCCTGCCAGCATCTGTAAGACTTTGACAATTGCGTGGCCTCTTGCCAGCATCTGTCAGACTTTGACACTTCACGTGGCCTCCAGCCGTCATCTGTGAGACTTTGACACTTCACGTGGCCTCCTGCCGGCATCTGTGAGACTTTGACACTTCATGTGACCTCTTGCCGGCATCTATGAGACTTTGAAACTTCACATGGCTTCCAGCCGGCATCTGTGAGACGTTGACAATTCACGTGGCCTCCTGCCGGTATTTGCGAGACTTTCACACTTCACGTGACCTCCTGCCGGCATGTGTGAGACTTTGACACTTCACGTGGCCTCCTGCCGGTATCTGTGAGACTTTGACACCTCACGTGGCCTCATGTTGTCATCTGTGAGACTTTGACACTTCGCGTGGCCGCCAGCCGGCATCTGTGAGCCTTTTACACTTCACGTGACCTTCTGCCGGCATCTATGAGACTTTGACACTTCACATGGCTTCCAGCCGGCATCTGTGAGACGTTGACACTTCACATGGCCTCCTGCCGGCATCTGTGACACTTTGACAATTCACGTGGCCTCCTGCCGGCATCTATGAGACTTTGACACTTCACCTGGCCTCCAGCCGTCATCTGTGAGACTTTGACACTTCACGTGACCTTTTCCCGGCATCTATGAGACTTTGAAACTTCAGATGGCTTCCAGCTGGCATCTGTGAGATGTTGACACTTCACGTGGTCTCCTGCCGGCATCTGTGAGACGTTGACAATTCACGTGGCCTCCTGCCGGTATTTGCGAGACTTTCACACTTCACGTGACCTCCTGCCGGCATGTGTGAGACTTTGACACTTCACGTGGCCTCCTGCCGGTATCTGTGAGACTTTGACACCTCACGTGGCCTCATGTTGTCATCTGTGAGACTTTGACACTTCGCGTGGCCGCCAGCCGGCATCTGTGAGCCTTTGACACTTCACGTGACCTCCTGCCGGCATCTATGAGACTTTGACACTTCACATGGCTTCCAGCCGGCATCTGTGAGACGTTGACACTTCACATGGCCTCCTGCCGGCATCTGTGACACTTTGACAATTCACGTGGCCTCCTGCCGGCATCTGTGAGACTTTGACACTTCACCTGGCCTCCAGCCGTCATCTGTGAGACTTTGACACTTCACGTGACCTTTTGCCCGCATCTATGAGACTTTGAAACTTCAGATGGCTTCCAGCTGGCATCTGTGAGATGTTGACACTTCACGTGGTCTCCTGCCGGCATCTGTGAGACTTTGACACTTTGGGTGGCCTCCTGCCAGCATCTGTGAGACTTTGACAATTCATGTGACCTCCTACCGGCATCTGTGAGACTTTGACAGTTGCTTGGCCTCTTGCCGGCATCTGTGAAATTTGAGACTTCACATGGCCTTTTGCCGGCATCTGTGAGAATTTGACATTTCACGTGACCTCCTGCCAGCATCTGTGAGACTTTGACACTTCACATGGCCTCCTGCCGTCATCTGCGAGATTTTGACACTTCACATGGCCTCCTGCCGGCATCTGTGACACTTTGACAATTCACGTGGCCTCATGCCGGCATCTGTCAGACTTTGACACTTCACGTGGCCTCCAGCCGTCATCTGTGAGACTTTGACACTTCACGTGGCCTCCTGCCGGCATCTGTGAGACTTTGACACTTCATGTGACCTCTTGCCGGCATCTATGAGACTTTGAAACTTCACATGGCTTCCAGCCGGCATCTGTGAGACGTTGACAATTCACGTGGCCTCCTGCCGGTATTTGCGAGACTTTCACACTTCACGTGACCTCCTGCCGGCATGTGTGAGACTTTGACACTTCACGTGGCCTCCTGCCGGTATCTGTGAGACTTTGACACCTCACGTGGCCTCATGTTGTCATCTGTGAGACTTTGACACTTCGCGTGGCCGCCAGCCAGCATCTGTGAGCCTTTGACACTTCACGTGACCTTCTGCCGGCATCTATGAGACTTTGACACTTCACATGGCTTCCAGCCGGCATCTGTGAGACGTTGACACTTCACATGGCCTCCTGCCGGCATCTGTGACACTTTGACAATTCACGTGGCCTCCTGCCGGCATCTGTGAGACTTTGACACTTCACCTGGCCTCCAGCCGTCATCTGTGAGACTTTGACACTTCACGTGACCTTTTCCCGGCATCTATGAGACTTTGAAACTTCAGATGGCTTCCAGCTGGCATCTGTGAGATGTTGACACTTCACGTGGTCTCCTGCCGGCATCTGTGAGACGTTGACAATTCACGTGGCCTCCTGCCGGTATTTGCGAGACTTTCACACTTCACGTGACCTCCTGCCGGCATGTGTGAGACTTTGACACTTCACGTGGCCTCCTGCCGGTATCTGTGAGACTTTGACACCTCACGTGGCCTCATGTTGTCATCTGTGAGACTTTGACACTTCGCGTGGCCGCCAGCCGGCATCTGTGAGCCTTTGACACTTCACGTGACCTCCTGCCGGCATCTATGAGACTTTGACACTTCACATGGCTTCCAGCCGGCATCTGTGAGACGTTGACACTTCACATGGCCTCCTGCCGGCATCTGTGACACTTTGACAATTCACGTGGCCTCCTGCCGGCATCTGTGAGACTTTGACACTTCACCTGGCCTCCAGCCGTCATCTGTGAGACTTTGACACTTCACGTGACCTTTTGCCCGCATTTATGAGACTTTGAAACTTCAGATG
This sequence comes from Petromyzon marinus, assembly GCF_048934315.1. NCBI lineage: Eukaryota > Metazoa > Chordata > Hyperoartia > Petromyzontiformes > Petromyzontidae > Petromyzon > Petromyzon marinus. The sequence continues at coordinate 10,515,635 of NC_133732.1, forward strand.
GCTTCCAGCTGGCATCTGTGAGATGTTGACACTTCACGTGGTCTCCTGCCGGCATCTGTGAGACTTTGACACTTTGGGTGGCCTCCTGCCAGCATCTGTGAGACTTTGACAATTCATGTGACCTCCTACCGGCATCTGTGAGACTTTGACAGTTGCTTGGCCTCTTGCCGGCATCTGTGAAACTTTGAGACTTCACATGGCCTTTTGCCGGCATCTGTGAGAATTTGACATTTCACGTGACCTCCTGCCAGCATCTGTGAGACTTTGACACTTCACATGGCCTCCTGCCGTCATCTGCGAGATTTTGACACTTCACATGGCCTCCTGCCGGCATCTGTGACACTTTGACAATTCACGTGGCCTCATGCCGGCATCTGTGACACTTTGACAATTCACGTGGCCTCCTGCCGGGATCTGTGAGACTTTGACACTTCACGTGTCCTGCAGCCGGCATCTGTGAGACTTTGACACTTCACATGGCTTCCAGCCGGCATCTGTGAGACGTTGACAATTCACGTGGCCTCCTGCCGGCATCTGTGAGACTTTGACACTTCACGTGACCTCCTGCCAGCATCTGTGAGGCTTTGACAATTGCGTGGCCTCTTGCCGGCATCTGTCAGACTTTGACACTTCACGTGGCCTCCTGTCGGCATCTGTGAGACTTTGACACTTACGTGGCCTTTTGCTGGCATCTGTGACACGTTGACACTTCACGTGGCCTCCTCCCGGCATCTGTGAGACTTTGACACTTCACGTTACCTCCTGCAGGTATGTGTGAGACTTTGACACTTCACGTCGCCTCCTGCCGGTATCTGTGACACTTTGACACTTCACAAGACATCCTGCCGGCATCTGTGAGACTTTGACAATTCACGTGGCCTCATGCCGGCATCTGTGACACTTTGACAATTCACGTGGCCTCCTGCCAGCATCTGTGAGGCTTTGACACTTGCGTGGCCTCTTGCCGGCATCTGTCAGACTTTGACACTTCACGTGGCCTCCTGTCGGCATCTGTGAGACTTTGACACTTACGTGGCCTTTTGCTGGCATCTGTGACACGTTGACACTTCACGTGGCCTCCTCCCGGCATCTGTGAGACTTTGACACTTCACGTTACCTCCTGCAGGTATGTGTGAGACTTTGACACTTCACGTCGCCTCCTGCCGGTATCTGTGACACTTTGACACTTCACAAGACATCCTGCCGGCATCTGTGAGACTTTGACAATTCACGTGGCCTCATGCCGGCATCTGTGACACTTTGACAATTCACGTGGCCTCCTGCCAGCATCTGTGAGGCTTTGACACTTGCGTGGCCTCTTGCCGGCATCTGTCAGACTTTGACACTTCACGTGGCCTCCTGTCGGCATCTGTGAGACTTTGACACTTACGTGGCCTTTTGCTGGCATCTGTGACACGTTGACACTTCACGTGGCCTCCTCCCGGCATCTGTGAGACTTTGACACTTCACGTTACCTCCTGCAGGTATCTGTGAGACTTTGAAACTTCACGTCGCCTCCTGCCGGTATCTGTGAGACTTTGACACTTACATGGACTTCTGCTGGCATCTGTGACACTTTGACACTTCACAAGACATCCTGCCGGCATCTGTGAGACTTTGACAATTCACGTGGCCTCATGCCGGCATCTGTGACACTTTGACAATTCACGTGGCCTCCTGCCAGCATCTGTAAGACTTTGACAATTGCGTTGCCTCTTGCCGGCATCTGTCAGACTTTGACACTTCACGTGGCCTCCAGCCGTCATCTGTGAGACTTTGACACTTCACGTGGCCTCCTGCCGGCATCTGTGAGACTTTGACACTTCATGTGACCTCTTGCCGGCATCTATGAGACTTTGAAACTTCACATGGCTTCCAGCCGGCATCTGTGAGACGTTGACAATTCACGTGGCCTCCTGCCGGTATTTGCGAGACTTTCACACTTCACGTGACTTCCTGCCGGCATTTGTGAGACTTTGACACTTCACGTGGCCTCCTGCCGGTATGTGTGAGACTTTGACACCTCACGTGGCCTCATGTTGTCATCTGTGAGAATTTGACACTTCGCGTGGCCGCCAGCCGGCATCTGTGAGCCTTTGACACTTCACGTGACCTTCTGCCGGCATCTATGAGACTTTGACACTTCACATGGCTTCCAGCCGGCATCTGTGAGACGTTGACACTTCACATGGCCTCCTGCCGGCATCTGTGACACTTTGACAATTCACGTGGCCTCCTGCCGGCATCTGTGAGACTTTGACACTTCACCTGGCCTCCAGCCGTCATCTGTGAGACTTTGACACTTCACGTGACCTTTTCCCGGCATCTATGAGACTTTGAAACTTCAGATGGCTTCCAGCTGGCATCTGTGAGATGTTGACACTTCACGTGGTCTCCTGCCGGCATCTGTGAGACTTTGACACTTTGGTTGGCCTCCTGCCAGCATCTGTGAGACTTTGACAATTCATGTGACCTCCTACCGGCATCTGTGAGACTTTGACAGTTGCGTAGTCTCTTGCCGGCATCTGTGAAACTTTGAGACTTCACATGGCCTTTTGCCGGCATCTGTGAGAATTTGACATTTCACGTGACCTCCTGCCAGCATCTATGAGACTTTGACACTTCACATGGCCTCCTGCCGTCATCTGCGAGATTTTGACACTTCACATGGCCTCCTGCCGGCATCTGTGACACTTTGACAATTCACGTGGCCTCCTGCCGGGATCTGTGAGACTTTGACACTTCACGTGTCCTTCAGCCGGCATCTGTGAGACTTTGACACTTCACATGACCTCCTGCCGGCATCTGTGAGACTGACACTTCATGCGCCCTCATGCCGGCATGTGTGAGACTTTGACACTTCACGTGGCCTCCTGCCGGCATCTGTGAGACTTTGACACTTCACGTGGCCTCATGTCGTTATCTGTGAGACTTTGACACTTCACGTGGCCTCCTGCCGGCATCTGTGAGACTTTGACACTTCACGTGGCCTCCTGCCGGCATCTGTGAGACTTTGACAAATTCACGTGGCCTCCTGCCGGCATCTGTCAGACTTTGACACCTCACGTGGCCTCATGTCATCTTTGAGACTTTGACACTTTGCGTGGCCTCCTGCCGGCACCTATGAGACTTTGACACTTCACATGGCTTCCAGCCGGCATCTGTGAGACGTTGACACTTCACGTGGTCTCCTGCCGGCATCTGTGAGACTTTGACAATTCACGTGGCCTCCTGAAGTTATCTGCGAGACTTTCACAGTTCACGTGACCTCCTGCCGACATCTGTGATACATTGACACTTTACGTGGCCTCATGTCGTCATCTGTGAGACTTTGACACTTCATGTGACCTCCTGCCGGTATCTGTGAGCCCTTGACACTTCACGTGGCCTCCTGACGGCATCTGTGAGACTTTGACACCTCACTTCGCCTCATGTTGTCATCTGTGAGACTTTGACACTTCGCGTGGCTGCCAGCCGGCATCTGTGAGCCTTTGACACTTCACGTGACCTCCTGCCAGCATCTATGAGACTTTGACACTTCACATGGCTTCCAGCCGGCATCTGTGAGACGTTGACACTTTACATTGCCTCCTGCCGGCATCTGTGACACTTTGACAATTCACGTGGCCTCCTGCCGGCATCTGTGAGACTTTGACACTTCACATGGCCTCCTGCCGGCATCTGTGACACTTTGACAATTCACGTGGCCTCCTGCCGGCATCTGTGAGACTTTGACACTTCACCTGGCCTCCAGCCGTCATCTGTGAGACTTTGACACTTCACGTGACCTTTTGCCGGCATCTATGAGACTTTGAAACTTCAGATGGCTTCCAGCTGGCATCTGTGAGATGTTGACACTTCACGTGGTCTCCTGCCGGCATCTGTGAGACTTTGACACTTTGGGTGGCCTCCTGCCAGCATCTGTGAGACTTTGACAATTCATGTGACCTCCTACCGGCATCTGTGAGACTTTGACAGTTGCGTGGCCTCTTGCCGGCATCTGTGAAACTTTGAGACTTCACATGGCCTTTTGCCGGCATCTGTGAGAATTTGACATTTCACGTGACCTCCTGCCAGCATCTGTGAGACTTTGACACTTCACATGGCCTCCTGCCGTCATCTGCGAGATTTTGACACTGCACATGGCCTCCTGCCGGCATCTGTGACACTTTGACAATTCACGTGGCCTCATGCCGGCATCTGTGACACTTTGACAATTCACGTGGCCTCCTGCCGGGATCTGTGAGACTTTGACACTTCACGTGTCCTGCAGCCGGCATCTGTGAGACTTTGACACTTCACATGGCTTCCAGCCGGCATCTGTGAGACGTTGACACTTCACATTGCTTCCTGCCGGCATCTGTGACACTTTGACAATTCACGTGGCCTCCTGCCGGCATCTGTGAGACTTTGACACTTCACGTGACCTCCTGCCAGCATCTGTGAGGCTTTGACACTTGCGTGGCCTCTTGCCGGCATCTGTCAGACTTTGACACTTCACGTGGCCTCCTGTCGGCATCTGTGAGACTTTGACACTTACGTGGCCTTTTGCTGGCATCTGTGACACGTTGACACTTCACGTGGCCTCCTCCCGGCATCTGTGAGACTTTGACACTTCACGTTACCTCCTGCAGGTATCTGTGAGACTTTGACACTTCACGTCGCCTCCTGCCGGTATCTGTGAGACTTTGACACTTACATGGACTTCTGCTGGCATCTGTGACACTTTGACACTTCACAAGACATCCTGCCGGCATCTGTGAGACTTTGACAATTCACGTGGCCTCATGCCGGCATCTGTGACACTTTGACAATTCACGTGGCCTCCTGCCAGCATCTGTGAGGCTTTGACACTTGCGTGGCCTCTTGCCGGCATCTGTCAGACTTTGACACTTCACGTGGCCTCCTGTCGGCATCTGTGAGACTTTGACACTTACGTGGCCTTTTGCTGGCATCTGTGACACGTTGACACTTCACGTGGCCTCCTCCGGTCATCTGTGAGACTTTGACACTTCACGTTACCTCCTGCAGGTATCTGTGAGACTTTGACACTTCACGTCGCCTCCTGCCGGTATCTGTGAGACTTTGACACTTACATGGACTTCTGCTGGCATCTGTGACACTTTGACACTTCACAAGACATCCTGCCGGCATCTGTGAGACTTTGACAATTCACGTGGCCTCATGCCGGCATCTGTGACACTTTGACAATTCACGTGGCCTCCTGCCAGCATCTGTAAGACTTTGACAATTGCGTGGCCTCTTGCCGGCATCTGTCACACTTTGACACTTCACGTGGCCTCCAGCCGTCATCTGTGAGACTTTGACACTTCACGTGGCCTCCTGCCGGCATCTGTGAGACTTTGACATTTCATGTGACCTCTTGCCGGCATCTATGAGACTTTGAAACTTCACATGGCTTCCAGCCGGCATCTGTGAGACGTTGACAATTCACGTGGCCTCCTGCCGGTATTTGCGAGACTTTCACACTTCACGTGACCTCCTGCCGGCATGTGTGAGACTTTGACACTTTGGGTGGCCTCCTGCCAGCATCTGTGAGACTTTGACAATTCATGTGACCTCCTACCGGCATCTGTGAGACTTTGACAGTTGCGTGGCCTCTTGCCGGCATCTGTGAAACTTTGAGACTTCACATGGCCTTTTGCCGGCATCTGTGAGAATTTGACATTTCACGTGACCTCCTGCCAGCATCTGTGAGACTTTGACACTTCACATGGCCTCCTGCCGTCATCTGCGAGATTTTGACACTTCACATGGCCTCCTGCCGGCATCTGTGACACTTTGACAATTCACGTGGCCTCATGCCGGCATCTGTGACACTTTGACAATTCACGTGGCCTCCTGCCGTGATCTGTGAGACTTTGACACTTCACGTGTCCTGCAGCCGGCATCTGTGAGACTTTGACACTTCACATGGCTTCCAGCCGGCATCTGTGAGACGTTGACACTTCACATTGCTTCCTGCCGGCATCTGTGACACTTTGACAATTCACGTGGCCTCCTGCCGGCATCTGTGAGACTTTGACACTTCACGTGACCTCCTGCCAGCATCTGTGAGGCTTTGACACTTGCGTGGCCTCTTGCCGGCATCTGTCAGACTTTGACACTTCACGTGGCCTCCTGTCGGCATCTGTGAGACTTTGACACTTACGTGGCCTTTTGCTGGCATCTGTGACACGTTGACACTTCACGTGGCCTCCTCCCGGCATCTGTGAGACTTTGACACTTCACGTTACCTCCTGCAGGTATCTGTGAGACTTTGACACTTCACGTCGCCTCCTGCCGGTATCTGTGAGACTTTGACACTTACATGGACTTCTGCTGGCATCTGTGACACTTTGACACTTCACAAGACATCCTGCCGGCATCTGTGAGACTTTGACAATTCACGTGGCCTCATGCCGGCATCTGTGACACTTTGACAATTCACGTGGCCTCCTGCCAGCATCTGTGAGGCTTTGACACTTGCGTGGCCTCTTGCCGGCATCTGTCAGACTTTGACACTTCACGTGGCCTCCTGTCGGCATCTGTGAGACTTTGACACTTACGTGGCCTTTTGCTGGCATCTGTGACACGTTGACACTTCACGTGGCCTCCTCCCGTCATCTGTGAGACTTTGACACTTCACGTTACCTCCTGCAGGTATCTGTGAGACTTTGACACTTCACGTCGCCTCCTGCCGGTATCTGTGAGACTTTGACACTTACATGGACTTCTGCTGGCATCTGTGACACTTTGACACTTCACAAGACATCCTGCCGGCATCTGTGAGACTTTGACAATTCACGTGGCCTCATGCCGGCATCTGTGACACTTTGACAATTCACGTGGCCTCCTGCCAGCATCTGTAAGACTTTGACAATTGCGTGGCCTCTTGCCGGCATCTGTCACACTTTGACACTTCACGTGGCCTCCAGCCGTCATCTGTGAGACTTTGACACTTCACGTGGCCTCCTGCCGGCATCTGTGAGACTTTGACATTTCATGTGACCTCTTGCCGGCATCTATGAGACTTTGAAACTTCACATGGCTTCCAGCCGGCATCTGTGAGACGTTGACAATTCACGTGGCCTCCTGCCGGTATTTGCGAGACTTTCACACTTCACGTGACCTCCTGCCGGCATGTGTGAGACTTTGACACTTCACGTGGCCTCCTGCCGGTATCTGTGAGACTTTGACACCTCACGTGGCCTCATGTTGTCATCTGTGAGACTTTGACACTTCGCGTGGCCGCCAGCCGGCATCTGTGAGCCTTTGACACTTCACATGACCTTCTGCCGGCATCTATGAGACTTTGACACTTCACATGGCTTCCAGCCGGCATCTGTGAGACGTTGACACTTCACATGGCCTCCTGCCAGCATCTGTGACACTTTGACAATTCACGTGGCCTCCTGCCGGCATCTGTGAGACTTTGACACTTCACCTGGCCTCCAGCCGTCATCTGTGAGACTTTGACACTTCACGTGACCTTTTGCCGGCATCTATGAGACTTTGAAACTTCAGATGGCTTCCAGCTGGCATCTGTGAGATGTTGACACTTCACGTGGTCTCCTGCCGGCATCTGTGAGACTTTGACACTTTGGGTGGCCTCCTGCCAGCATCTGTGAGACTTTGACAATTCATGTGACCTCCTACCGGCATCTGTGAGACTTTGACAGTTGCGTGGCCTCTTGCCGGCATCTGTGAAACTTTGAGACTTCACATGGCCTTTTGCCGGCATCTGTGAGAATTTGACATTTCACGTGACCTCCTGCCAGCATCTGTGAGACTTTGACACTTCACATGGCCTCCTGCCATCATCTGCGAGATTTTGACACTTCACATGGCCTCCTGCCGGAATCTGTGACACTTTGACAATTCACGTGGCCTCATGCCGGCATCTGTGACACTTTGACAATTCACGTGGCCTCCTGCCGGGATCTGTGAGACTTTGACACTTCACGTGTCCTGCAGCCGGCATCTGTGAGACTTTGACACTTCACATGACCTCCTGCCGGCATCTGTGAGACTGACACTTCATGCGCCCTCATGCCGGCATGTGTGAGACTTTGAGACTTCACGTGGCCTCCTGCCGGCATCTGTGAGACATTTGACACTTCACGTGGCCTCATGTCGTTATCTGTGAGACTTTGACACTTCACATGGCCTCCTGCCGGCATCTGTGAGACTTTGACACTTCACGTGGCCTCCTGCCGGCATCTGTGAGACTTTGACAAATTCACGTGGCCTCCTGCCGGCATCTGTCAGACTTTGACACCTCACGTGGCCTCATGTCATCTTTGAGACTTTGACACTTTGCGTGGCCTCCTGCCGGCACCTATGAGACTTTGACACTTCACATGGCTTCCAGCCGGCATCTGCGAGACGTTGACACTTCACGTGGTCTCCTGCCGGCATGTGTGAGACTTTGACAATTCACGTGGCCTCCTGAAGTTATCTGCGAGACTTTCACAGTTCACGTGACCTCCTGCCGACATCTGTGATACATTGACACTTTACGTGGCCTCATGTCGTCATCTGTGAGACTTTGACACTTCATGTGACCTCCTGCCGGTATCTGTGAGCCCTTGACACTTTACTTGGCCTCCTGACGGCATCTGTGAGACTTTGACACCTCACGTCGCCTCATGTTGTCATCTGTGAGACTTTGACACTTCGCGTGGCTGCCAGCCGGCATCTGTGAGCCTTTGACACTTCACGTGACCTCCTGCCAGCATCTATGAGACTTTGACACTTCACATGGCTTCCAGCCGGCATCTGTGAGACGTTGACACTTTACATTGCCTCCTCCCGGCATCTGTGACACTTTGACAATTCACGTGGCCTCCTGCCGGCATCTGTGAGACTTTGACACTTCACATGGCCTCCTGCCGGCATCTGTGACACTTTGACAATTCACGTGGCCTCCTGCCGGCATCTGTGACACTTTGACACTTCATGCGCCCTCATGCCGGCATGTGTGAGACTTTGACACTTCACGTGGCCTCCTGCCGGCATCTGTGAGACTTTGACACTTCACGTGGCCTCATGTCGTTATCTATGAGACTTTGACACTTCACGTGGCCTCCTGCCGGCATCTGTGAGACTTTGACACTTCACGTGGCCTCCTGCCGGCATCTGTGAGACTTTGACAAATTCACGTGGCCTCCTGCCGGCATCTGTCAGACTTTGACACCTCACGTGGCCTCATGTCATCTTTGAGACTTTGACACTTTGCGTGGCCTCCTGCCGGCACCTATGAGACTTTGACACTTCACATGGCTTCCAGCCGGCATCTGTGAGACGTTGACACTTCACGTGGTCTCCTGCCGGCATCTGTGAGACTTTGACAATTCACGTGGCCTCCTGAAGTTATCTGCGAGACTTTCACAGTTCACGTGACCTCCTGCCGACATCTGTGATACATTGACACTTTACGTGGCCTCATGTCGTCATCTGTGAGACTTTGACACTTCATGTGACCTCCTGCCGGTATCTGTGAGCCCTTGACACTTCACGTGGCCTCATGTCGTTATCTGTGAGACTTTGACACTTCACATGGCCTCCTGCCGGCATCTGTGAGACTTTGACACTTCACGTGGCCTCCTGCCGGCATCTGTGAGACTTTGACAAATTCACGTGGCTTCCTGCCGGCATCTGTCAGACTTTGACACCTCACGTGGCCTCATGTCATCTTTGAGACTTTGACACTTTGCGTGGCCTCCTGCCGGCACCTATGAGACTTTGACACTTCACATGGCTTCCAGCCGGCATCTGTGAGACGTTGACACTTCACGTGGTCTCCTGCCGGCATCTGTGATACATTGACACTTTACGTGGCCTCATGTCGTCATCTGTGAGACTTTGACACTTCATGTGACCTCCTGCCGGTATCTGTGAGCCCTTGACACTTCACGTGGCCTCCTGACGGCATCTGTGAGACTTTGACACCTCACGTCGCCTCATGTTGTCATCTGTGAGACTTTGACACTTCGCGTGGCTGCCAGCCGGCATCTGTGAGCCTTTGACACTTCACGTGACCTCCTGCCAGCATCTATGAGACTTTGACACTTCACATGGCTTCCAGCCGGCATCTGTGAGACGTTGACACTTTACATTGCCTCCTGCCGGCATCTGTGACACTTTGACAATTCACGTGGCCTCCTGCCGGCATCTGTGAGACTTTGACACTTCACATGGCCTCCTGCCGGCATCTGTGACACTTTGACAATTCACGTGGCCTCCTGCCGGCATCTGTGAGACTTTGACACTTCACCTGGCCTCCAGCCGTCATCTGTGAGACTTTGACACTTCACGTGACCTTTTGCCGGCATCTATGAGACTTTGAAACTTCAGATGGCTTCCAGCTGGCATCTGTGAGATGTTGACACTTCACGTGGTCTCCTGCCGGCATCTGTGAGACTTTGACACTTTGGGTGGCCTCCTGCCAGCATCTGTGAGACTTTGACAATTCATGTGACCTCCTACCGGCATCTGTGAGACTTTGACAGTTGCGTGGCCTCTTGCCAGCATCTGTGAAACTTTGAGACTTCACATGGCCTTTTGCCGGCATCTGTGAGAATTTGACATTTCACGTGACCTCCTGCCAGCATCTGTGAGACTTTGACACTTCACATGGCCTCCTGCCGTCATCTGCGAGATTTTGACACTTCACATGGCCTCCTGCCGGCATCTGTGACACTTTGACAATTCACGTGGCCTCATGCCGGCATCTGTGACACTTTGACAATTCACGTGGCCTCCTGCCGGGATCTGTGAGACTTTGACACTTCACGTGTCCTGCAGCCGGCATCTGTGAGACTTTGACACTTCACATGACCTCCTGCCGGCATCTGTGAGACTGACACTTCATGCGCCCTCATGCCGGCATGTGTGAGACTTTGACACTTCACGTGGCCTCCTGCCGGCATCTGTGAGACTTTGACACTTCACGTGGCCTCATGTCGTTATCTGTGAGACTTTGACACTTCACGTGGCCTCCTGCCGGCATCTGTGAGACTTTGACACTTCACGTGGCCTCCTGCCGGCATCTGTGAGACTTTGACAAATTCACGTGGCCTCCTGCCGGCATCTGTCAGACTTTGACACCTCACGTGGCCTCATGTCATCTTTGAGACTTTGACACTTTGCGTGGCCTCCTGCCGGCACCTATGAGACTTTGACACTTCACATGGCTTCCAGCCGGCATCTGTGAGACGTTGACACTTCACGTGGTCTCCTGCCGGCATCTGTGAGACTTTGACAGTTGCGTGGCCTCTTGCCGGCATCTGTGAAACTTTGAGACTTCACATGGCCTTTTGCCGGCATCTGTGAGAATTTGACATTTCACGTGACCTCCTGCCAGCATCTGTGAGACTTTGACACTTCACATGGCCTCCTGCCGTCATCTGCGAGATTTTGACACTTCACATGGCCTCCTGCCGGCATCTGTGACACTTTGACAATTCACGTGGCCTCATGCCGGCATCTGTGACACTTTGACAATTCACGTGGCCTCCTGCCGGGATCTGTGAGACTTTGACACTTCACGTGTCCTGCAGCCGGCATCTGTGAGACTTTGACACTTCACATGGCTTCCAGCCGGCATCTGTGAGACGTTGACACTTCACATTGCTTCCTGCCGGCATCTGTGACACTTTGACAATTCACGTGGCCTCCTGCCGGCATCTGTGAGACTTTGACACTTCACGTGACCTCCTGCCAGCATCTGTGAGGCTTTGACACTTGCGTGGCCTCTTGCCGGCATCTGTCAGACTTTGACACTTCACGTGGCCTCCTGTCGGCATCTGTGAGACTTTGACACTTACGTGGCCTTTTGCTGGCATCTGTGACACGTTGACACTTCACGTGGCCTCCTCCCGGCATCTGTGAGACTTTGACACTTCACGTTACCTCCTGCAGGTATCTGTGAGACTTTGACACTTCACGTCGCCTCCTGCCGGTATCTGTGAGACTTTGACACTTACATGGACTTCTGCTGGCATCTGTGACACTTTGACACTTCACAAGACATCCTGCCGGCATCTGTGAGACTTTGACAATTCACGTGGCCTCATGCCGGCATCTGTGACACTTTGACAATTCACGTGGCCTCCTGCCAGCATCTGTGAGGCTTTGACACTTGCGTGGCCTCTTGCCGGCATCTGTCAGACTTTGACACTTCACGTGGCCTCCTGTCGGCATCTGTGAGACTTTGACACTTACGTGGCCTTTTGCTGGCATCTGTGACACGTTGACACTTCACGTGGCCTCCTCCCGTCATCTGTGAGACTTTGACACTTCACGTTACCTCCTGCAGGTATCTGTGAGACTTTGACACTTCACATCGCCTCCTGCCGGTATCTGTGAGACTTTGACACTTACATGGACTTCTGCTGGCATCTGTGACACTTTGACACTTCACAAGACATCCTGCCGGCATCTGTGAGACTTTGACAATTCACGTGGCCTCATGCCGGCATCTGTGACACTTTGACAATTCACGTGGCCTCCTGCCAGCATCTGTAAGACTTTGACAATTGCGTGGCCTCTTGCCGGCATCTGTCACACTTTGACACTTCACGTGGCCTCCAGCCGTCATCTGTGAGACTTTGACACTTCACGTGGCCTCCTGCCGGCATCTGTGAGACTTTGACATTTCATGTGACCTCTTGCCGGCATCTATGAGACTTTGAAACTTCACATGGCTTCCAGCCGGCATCTGTGAGACGTTGACAATTCACGTGGCCTCCTGCCGGTATTTGCGAGACTTTCACACTTCACGTGACCTCCTGCCGGCATGTGTGAGACTTTGACACTTCACGTGGCCTCCTGCCGGTATCTGTGAGACTTTGACACCTCACGTGGCCTCATGTTGTCATCTGTGAGACTTTGACACTTCGCGTGGCCGCCAGCCGGCATCTGTGAGCCTTTGACACTTCACGTGACCTTCTGCCGGCATCTATGAGACTTTGACACTTCACATGGCTTCCAGCCGGCATCTGTGAGACGTTGACACTTCACATGGCCTCCTGCCGGCATCTGTGACACTTTGACAATTCACGTGGCCTCCTGCCGGCATCTGTGAGACTTTGACACTTCACCTGGCCTCCAGCCGTCATCTGTGAGACTTTGACACTTCACGTGACCTTTTGCCGGCATCTATGAGACTTTGAAACTTCAGATGGCTTCCAGCTGGCATCTGTGAGATGTTGACACTTCACGTGGTCTCCTGCCGGCATCTGTGAGACTTTGACACTTTGGGTGGCCTCCTGCCAGCATCTGTGAGACTTTGACAATTCATGTGACCTCCTACCGGCATCTGTGAGACTTTGACAGTTGCGTGGCCTCTTGCCGGCATCTGTGAAACTTTGAGACTTCACATGGCCTTTTGCCGGCATCTGTGAGAATTTGACATTTCACGTGACCTCCTGCCAGCATCTGTGAGACTTTGACACTTCACATGGCCTCCTGCCATCATCTGCGAGATTTTGACACTTCACATGGCCTCCTGCCGGAATCTGTGACACTTTGACAATTCACGTGGCCTCATGCCGGCATCTGTGACACTTTGACAATTCACGTGGCCTCCTGCCGGGATCTGTGAGACTTTGACACTTCACGTGTCCTGCAGCCGGCATCTGTGAGACTTTGACACTTCACATGACCTCCTGCCGGCATCTGTGAGACTGACACTTCATGCGCCCTCATGCCGGCATGTGTGAGACTTTGACACTTCACGTGGCCTCCTGCCGGCATCTGTGAGACTTTGACACTTCACGTGGCCTCATGTCGTTATCTGTGAGACTTTGACACTTCACATGGCCTCCTGCCGGCATCTGTGAGACTTTGACACTTCACGTGGCCTCCTGCCGGCATCTGTGAGACTTTGACAAATTCACGTGGCCTCCTGCCGGCATCTGTCAGACTTTGACACCTCACGTGGCCTCATGTCATCTTTGAGACTTTGACACTTTGCGTGGCCTCCTGCCGGCACCTATGAGACTTTGACACTTCACATGGCTTCCAGCCGGCATCTGTGAGACGTTGACACTTCACGTGGTCTCCTGCCGGCATGTGTGAGACTTTGACAATTCACGTGGCCTCCTGAAGTTATCTGCGAGACTTTCACAGTTCACGTGACCTCCTGCCGACATCTGTGATACATGGACACTTTACGTGGCCTCATGTCGTCATCTGTGAGACTTTGACACTTCATGTGACCTCCTGCCGGTATCTGTGAGCCCTTGACACTTTACGTGGCCTCCTGACGGCATCTGTGAGACTTTGACACCTCACGTCGCCTCATGTTGTCATCTGTGAGACTTTGACACTTCGCGTGGCTGCCAGCCGGCATCTGTGAGCCTTTGACACTTCACGTGACCTCCTGCCAGCATCTATGAGACTTTGACACTTCACATGGCTTCCAGCCGGCATCTGTGAGACGTTGACACTTTACATTGCCTCCTGCCGGCATCTGTGACACTTTGACAATTCACGTGGCCTCCTGCCGGCATCTGTGAGACTTTGACACTTCACATGGCCTCATGTCATCTGTGAGACTTTGACACTTTGGGTGGCCTCCTGCCAGCATCTGTGAGACTTTGACAATTCATGTGACCTCCTACCGGCATCTGTGAGACTTTGACAGTTGCGTGGCCTCTTGCCGGCATCTGTGAAACTTTGAGACTTCACATGGCCTTTTGCCGGCATCTGTGAGAATTTGACATTTCACGTGACCTCCTGCCAGCATCTGTGAGACTTTGACACTTCACATGGCCTCCTGCCGTCATCTGCGAGATTTTGACACTTCACATGGCCTCCTGCCGGCATCTGTGACACTTTGACAATTCACGTGGCCTCATGCCGGCATCTGTGACACTTTGACAATTCACGTGGCCTCCTGCCGGGATCTGTGAGACTTTGACACTTCACGTGTCCTGCAGCCGGCATCTGTGAGACTTTGACACTTCACATGACCTCCTGCCGGCATCTGTGAGACTGACACTTCATGCGCCCTCATGCCGGCATGTGTGAGACTTTGACACTTCACGTGGCCTCCTGCCGGCATCTGTGAGACTTTGACACTTCACGTGGCCTCATGTCGTTATCTGTGAGACTTTGACACTTCACGTGGCCTCCTGCCGGCATCTGTGAGACTTTGACACTTCACGTGGCCTCCTGCCGGCATCTGTGAGACTTTGACAAATTCACGTGGCCTCCTGCCGGCATCTGTCAGACTTTGACACCTCACGTGGCCTCATGTCATCTTTGAGACTTTGACACTTTGCGTGGCCTCCTGCCGGCACCTATGAGACTTTGACACTTCACATGGCTTCCAGCCGGCATCTGTGAGACGTTGACACTTCACGTGGTCTCCTGCCGGCATCTGTGAGACTTTGACAATTCACGTGGCCTCCTGAAGTTATCTGCGAGACTTTCACAGTTCACGTGACCTCCTGCCGACATCTGTGATACATTGACACTTTACGTGGCCTCATGTCGTCATCTGTGAGACTTTGACACTTCATGTGACCTCCTGCCGGTATCTGTGAGCCCTTGACACTTCACGTGGCCTCATGTCGTTATCTGTGAGACTTTGACACTTCACATGGCCTCCTGCCGGCATCTGTGAGACTTTGACACTTCACGTGGCCTCCTGCCGGCATCTGTGAGACTTTGACAAATTCACGTGGCCTCCTGCCGGCATCTGTCAGACTTTGACACCTCACGTGGCCTCATGTCATCTTTGAGACTTTGACACTTTGCGTGGCCTCCTGCCGGCACCTATGAGACTTTGACACTTCACATGGCTTCCAGCCGGCATCTGTGAGACGTTGACACTTCACGTGGTCTCCTGCCGGCATCTGTGAGACTTTGACAATTCACGTGGCCTCCTGAAGTTATCTGCGAGACTTTCACAGTTCACGTGACCTCCTGCCGACATCTGTGATACATTGACACTTTACGTGGCCTCATGTCGTCATCTGTGAGACTTTGACACTTCATGTGACCTCCTGCCGGTATCTGTGAGCCCTTGACACTTCACGTGGCCTCCTGACGGCATCTGTGAGACTTTGACACCTCACGTCGCCTCATGTTGTCATCTGTGAGACTTTGACACTTCGCGTGGCTGCCAGCCGGCATCTGTGAGCCTTTGACACTTCACGTGACCTCCTGCCAGCATCTATGAGACTTTGACACTTCACATGGCTTCCAGCCGGCATCTGTGAGACGTTGACACTTTACATTGCCTCCTGCCGGCATCTGTGACACTTTGACAATTCACGTGGCCTCCTGCCGGCATCTGTGAGACTTTGACACTTCACATGGCCTCCTGCCGGCATCTGTGACACTTTGACAATTCACGTGGCCTCCTGCCGGCATCTGTGAGACTTTGACACTTCACCTGGCCTCCAGCCGTCATCTGTGAGACTTTGACACTTCACGTGACCTTTTGCCGGCATCTATGAGACTTTGAAACTTCAGATGGCTTCCAGCTGGCATCTGTGAGATGTTGACACTTCACGTGGTCTCCTGCCGGCATCTGTGAGACTTTGACACTTTGGGTGGCCTCCTGCCAGCATCTGTGAGACTTTGACAATTCATGTGACCTCCTACCGGCATCTGTGAGACTTTGACAGTTGCGTGGCCTCTTGCCAGCATCTGTGAAACTTTGAGACTTCACATGGCCTTTTGCCGGCATCTGTGAGAATTTGACATTTCACGTGACCTCCTGCCAGCATCTGTGAGACTTTGACACTTCACATGGCCTCCTGCCGTCATCTGCGAGATTTTGACACTTCACATGGCCTCCTGCCGGCATCTGTGACACTTTGACAATTCACGTGGCCTCATGCCGGCATCTGTGACACTTTGACAATTCACGTGGCCTCCTGCCGGGATCTGTGAGACTTTGACACTTCACGTGTCCTGCAGCCGGCATCTGTGAGACTTTGACACTTCACATGACCTCCTGCCGGCATCTGTGAGACTGACACTTCATGCGCCCTCATGCCGGCATGTGTGAGACTTTGACACTTCACGTGGCCTCCTGCCGGCATCTGTGAGACTTTGACACTTCACGTGGCCTCATGTCGTTATCTGTGAGACTTTGACACTTCACGTGGCCTCCTGCCGGCATCTGTGAGACTTTGACACTTCACGTGGCCTCCTGCCGGCATCTGTGAGACTTTGACAAATTCACGTGGCCTCCTGCCGGCATCTGTCAGACTTTGACACCTCACGTGGCCTCATGTCATCTTTGAGACTTTGACACTTTGCGTGGCCTCCTGCCGGCACCTATGAGACTTTGACACTTCACATGGCTTCCAGCCGGCATCTGTGAGACGTTGACACTTCACGTGGTCTCCTGCCGGCATCTGTGAGACTTTGACAATTCACGTGGCCTCCTGAAGTTATCTGCGAGACTTTCACAGTTCACGTGACCTCCTGCCGACATCTGTGATACATTGACACTTTACGTGGCCTCATGTCGTCATCTGTGAGACTTTGACACTTCATGTGACCTCCTGCCGGTATCTGTGAGCCCTTGACACTTCACGTGGCCTCCTGACGGCATCTGTGAGACTTTGACACCTCACGTCGCCTCATGTTGTCATCTGTGAGACTTTGACACTTCACGTGACCTCCTGCCAGCATCTATGAGACTTTGACACTTCACATGGCTTCCAGCCGGCATCTGTGAGACGTTGACACTTTACATTGCCTCCTGCCGGCATCTGTGACACTTTGACAATTCACGTGGCCTCCTGCCGGCATCTGTGAGACTTTGACACTTCACATGGCCTCCTGCCGGCATCTGTGACACTTTGACAATTCACGTGGCCTCCTGCCGGCATCTGTGAGACTTTGACACTTCACCTGGCCTCCAGCCGTCATCTGTGAGACTTTGACACTTCACGTGACCTTTTGCCGGCATCTATGAGACTTTGAAACTTCAGATGGCTTCCAGCTGGCATCTGTGAGATGTTGACACTTCACGTGGTCTCCTGCCGGCATCTGTGAGACTTTGACACTTTGGGTGGCCTCCTGCCAGCATCTGTGAGACTTTGACAATTCATGTGACCTCCTACCGGCATCTGTGAGACTTTGACAGTTGCGTGGCCTCTTGCCAGCATCTGTGAAACTTTGAGACTTCACATGGCCTTTTGCCGGCATCTGTGAGAATTTGACATTTCACGTGACCTCCTGCCAGCATCTGTGAGACTTTGACACTTCACATGGCCTCCTGCCGTCATCTGCGAGATTTTGACACTTCACATGGCCTCCTGCCGGCATCTGTGACACTTTGACAATTCACGTGGCCTCATGCCGGCATCTGTGACACTTTGACAATTCACGTGGCCTCCTGCCGGGATCTGTGAGACTTTGACACTTCACGTGTCCTGCAGCCGGCATCTGTGAGACTTTGACACTTCACATGACCTCCTGCCGGCATCTGTGAGACTGACACTTCATGCGCCCTCATGCCGGCATGTGTGAGACTTTGACACTTCACGTGGCCTCCTGCCGGCATCTGTGAGACTTTGACACTTCACGTGGCCTCATGTCGTTATCTGTGAGACTTTGACACTTCACGTGGCCTCCTGCCGGCATCTGTGAGACTTTGACACTTCACGTGGCCTCCTGCCGGCATCTGTGAGACTTTGACAAATTCACGTGGCCTCCTGCCGGCATTTGTCAGACTTTGACACCTCACGTGGCCTCATGTCATCTTTGAGACTTTGACACTTTGCGTGGCCTCCTGCCGGCACCTATGAGACTTTGACACTTCACATGGCTTCCAGCCGGCATCTGTGAGACGTTGACACTTCACGTGGTCTCCTGCCGGCATCTGTGAGACTTTGACAATTCACGTGGCCTCCTGAAGTTATCTGCGAGACTTTCACAGTTCACGTGACCTCCTGCCGACATCTGTGATACATTGACACTTTACGTGGCCTCATGTCGTCATCTGTGAGACTTTGACACTTCATGTGACCTCCTGCCGGTATCTGTGAGCCCTTGACACTTCACGTGGCCTCCTGACGGCATCTGTGAGACTTTGACACCTCACGTCGCCTCATGTTGTCATCTGTGAGACTTTGACACTTCGCGTGGCTGCCAGCCGGCATCTGTGAGCCTTTGACACTTCACGTGACCTCCTGCCAGCATCTATGAGACTTTGACACTTCACATGGCTTCCAGCCGGCATCTGTGAGACGTTGACACTTTACATTGCCTCCTGCCGGCATCTGTGACACTTTGACAATTCACGTGGCCTCCTGCCGGCATCTGTGAGACTTTGACACTTCACATGGCCTCCTGCCGGCATCTGTGACACTTTGACAATTCACGTGGCCTCCTGCCGGCATCTGTGAGACTTTGACACTTCACCTGGCCTCCAGCCGTCATCTGTGAGACTTTGACACTTCACGTGACCTTTTGCCGGCATCTATGAGACTTTGAAACTTCAGATGGCTTCCAGCTGGCATCTGTGAGATGTTGACACTTCACGTGGTCTCCTGCCGGCATCTGTGAGACTTTGACACTTTGGGTGGCCTCCTGCCAGCATCTGTGAGACTTTGACAATTCATGTGACCTCCTACCGGCATCTGTGAGACTTTGACAGTTGCGTGGCCTCTTGCCAGCATCTGTGAAACTTTGAGACTTCACATGGCCTTTTGCCGGCATCTGTGAGAATTTGACATTTCACGTGACCTCCTGCCAGCATCTGTGAGACTTTGACACTTCACATGGCCTCCTGCCGTCATCTGCGAGATTTTGACACTTCACATGGCCTCCTGCCGGCATCTGTGACACTTTGACAATTCACGTGGCCTCATGCCGGCATCTGTGACACTTTGACAATTCACGTGGCCTCCTGCCGGGATCTGTGAGACTTTGACACTTCACGTGTCCTGCAGCCGGCATCTGTGAGACTTTGACACTTCACATGACCTCCTGCCGGCATCTGTGAGACTGACACTTCATGCGCCCTCATGCCGGCATGTGTGAGACTTTGACACTTCACGTGGCCTCCTGCCGGCATCTGTGAGACTTTGACACTTCACGTGGCCTCATGTCGTTATCTGTGAGACTTTGACACTTCACGTGGCCTCCTGCCGGCATCTGTGAGACTTTGACACTTCACGTGGCCTCCTGCCGGCATCTGTGAGACTTTGACAAATTCACGTGGCCTCCTGCCGGCATCTGTCAGACTTTGACACCTCACGTGGCCTCATGTCATCTTTGAGACTTTGACACTTTGCGTGGCCTCCTGCCGGCACCTATGAGACTTTGACACTTCACATGGCTTCCAGCCGACATCTGTGAGACGTTGACACTTCACGTGGTCTCCTGCCGGCATCTGTGAGACTTTGACAATTCACGTGGCCTCCTGAAGTTATCTGCGAGACTTTCACAGTTCACGTGACCTCCTGCCGACATCGGTGATACATTGACACTTTACGTGGCCTCATGTCGTCATCTGTGAGACTTTGACACTTCATGTGACCTCCTGCCGGTATCTGTGAGCCCTTGACACTTCACGTGGCCTCCTGACGGCATCTGTGAGACTTTGACACCTCACGTCACCTCATGTTGTCATCTGTGAGACTTTGACACTTCACGTGACCTCCTGCCAGCATCTATGAGACTTTGACACTTCACATGGCTTCCAGCCGGCATCTGTGAGACGTTGACACTTTACATTGCCTCCTGCCGGCATCTGTGACACTTTGACAATTCACGTGGCCTCCTGCCGGCATCTGTGAGACTTTGACACTTCACGTGGCCTCCTGCCGGCATCTGTGAGACTTTGACAATTCACGTGGCCTCCTGCCGGGATCTGTGAGACTTTGACACTTCACGTGTCCTGCAGCCGGCATCTGTGAGACTTTGACACTTCACATGACCTCTTGCCGGCATCTGTGAGACTGACACTTCATGCGCCCTCATGCCGGCATGTGTGAGACTTTGACACTTCACGTGGCCTCCTGCCGGCATCTGTGAGACTTTGACACTTCACGTGGCCTCATGTCGTTATCTGTGAGACTTTGACACTTCACGTGGCCTCCTGCCGGCATCTGTGAGACTTTGACACTTCACGTGGCCTCCTGCCGGCATCTGTGAGACTTTGACAAATTCACGTGGCCTCCTGCCGGCATCTGTCAGACTTTGACACCTCACGTGGCCTCATGTCATCTTTGAGACTTTGACACTTTGCGTGGCCTCCTGCCGGCACCTATGAGACTTTGACACTTCACATGGCTTCCAGCCGACATCTGTGAGACGTTGACACTTCACGTGGTCTCCTGCCGGCATCTGTGAGACTTTGACAATTCACGTGGCCTCCTGAAGTTATCTGCGAGACTTTCACAGTTCACGTGACCTCCTGCCGACATCGGTGATACATTGACACTTTACGTGGCCTCATGTCGTCATCTGTGAGACTTTGACACTTCATGTGACCTCCTGCCGGTATCTGTGAGCCCTTGACACTTCACGTGGCCTCCTGACGGCATCTGTGAGACTTTGACACCTCACGTCGCCTCATGTTGTCATCTGTGAGACTTTGACACTTCACGTGACCTCCTGCCAGCATCTATGAGACTTTGACACTTCACATGGCTTCCAGCCGGCATCTGTGAGACGTTGACACTTTACATTGCCTCCTGCCGGCATCTGTGACACTTTGACAATTCACGTGGCCTCCTGCCGGCATCTGTGAGACTTTGACACTTCACCTGGCCTCCAGCCGTCATCTGTGAGACTTTGACACTTCACGTGACCTTTTGCCAGCATCTATGAGACTTTGAAACTTCAGATGGCTTCCAGCTGGCATCTGTGAGATGTTGACACTTCACGTGGTCTCCTGCCGGCATCTGTGAGACTTTGACACTTTGGGTGGCCTCCTGCCAGCATCTGTGAGACTTTGACAATTCATGTGACCTCCTACCGGCATCTGTGAGACTTTGACAGTTGCGTGGCCTCTTGCCAGCATCTGTGAAACTTTGAGACTTCACATGGCCTTTTGCCGGCATCTGTGAGAATTTGACATTTCACGTGACCTCCTGCCAGCATCTGTGAGACTTTGACACTTCACATGGCCTCCTGCCGTCATCTGCGAGATTTTGACACTTCACATGGCCTCCTGCCGGCATCTGTGACACTTTGACAATTCACGTGGCCTCATGCCGGCATCTGTGACACTTTGACAATTCACGTGGCCTCCTGCCGGGATCTGTGAGACTTTGACACTTCACGTGTCCTGCAGCCGGCATCTGTGAGACTTTGACACTTCACATGACCTCCTGCCGGCATCTGTGAGACTGACACTTCATGCGCCCTCATGCCGGCATGTGTGAGACTTTGACACTTCACGTGGCCTCCTGCCGGCATCTGTGAGACTTTGACACTTCACGTGGCCTCATGTCGTTATCTGTGAGACTTTGACACTTCACGTGGCCTCCTGCCGGCATCTGTGAGACTTTGACACTTCACGTGGCCTCCTGCCGGCATCTGTGAGACTTTGACAAATTCACGTGGCCTCCTGCCGGCATCTGTCAGACTTTGACACCTCACGTGGCCTCATGTCATCTTTGAGACTTTGACACTTTGCGTGGCCTCCTGCCGGCACCTATGAGACTTTGACACTTCACATGGCTTCCAGCCGACATCTGTGAGACGTTGACACTTCACGTGGTCTCCTGCCGGCATCTGTGAGACTTTGACAATTCACGTGGCCTCCTGAAGTTATCTGCGAGACTTTCACAGTTCACGTGACCTCCTGCCGACATCGGTGATACATTGACACTTTACGTGGCCTCATGTCGTCATCTGTGAGACTTTGACACTTCATGTGACCTCCTGCCGGTATCTGTGAGCCCTTGACACTTCACGTGGCCTCCTGACGGCATCTGTGAGACTTTGACACCTCACGTCACCTCATGTTGTCATCTGTGAGACTTTGACACTTCACGTGACCTCCTGCCAGCATCTATGAGACTTTGACACTTCACATGGCTTCCAGCCGGCATCTGTGAGACGTTGACACTTTACATTGCCTCCTGCCGGCATCTGTGACACTTTGACAATTCACGTGGCCTCCTGCCGGCATCTGTGAGACTTTGACACTTCACGTGGCCTCCTGCCGGCATCTGTGAGACTTTGACAATTCACGTGGCCTCCTGCCGGGATCTGTGAGACTTTGACACTTCACGTGTCCTGCAGCCGGCATCTGTGAGACTTTGACACTTCACATGACCTCTTGCCGGCATCTGTGAGACTGACACTTCATGCGCCCTCATGCCGGCATGTGTGAGACTTTGACACTTCACGTGGCCTCCTGCCGGCATCTGTGAGACTTTGACACTTCACGTGGCCTCATGTCGTTATCTGTGAGACTTTGACACTTCACGTGGCCTCCTGCCGGCATCTGTGAGACTTTGACACTTCACGTGGCCTCCTGCCGGCATCTGTGAGACTTTGACAAATTCACGTGGCCTCCTGCCGGCATCTGTCAGACTTTGACACCTCACGTGGCCTCATGTCATCTTTGAGACTTTGACACTTTGCGTGGCCTCCTGCCGGCACCTATGAGACTTTGACACTTCACATGGCTTCCAGCCGACATCTGTGAGACGTTGACACTTCACGTGGTCTCCTGCCGGCATCTGTGAGACTTTGACAATTCACGTGGCCTCCTGAAGTTATCTGCGAGACTTTCACAGTTCACGTGACCTCCTGCCGACATCGGTGATACATTGACACTTTACGTGGCCTCATGTCGTCATCTGTGAGACTTTGACACTTCATGTGACCTCCTGCCGGTATCTGTGAGCCCTTGACACTTCACGTGGCCTCCTGACGGCATCTGTGAGACTTTGACACCTCACGTCGCCTCATGTTGTCATCTGTGAGACTTTGACACTTCACGTGACCTCCTGCCAGCATCTATGAGACTTTGACACTTCACATGGCTTCCAGCCGGCATCTGTGAGACGTTGACACTTTACATTGCCTCCTGCCGGCATCTGTGACACTTTGACAATTCACGTGGCCTCCTGCCGGCATCTGTGAGACTTTGACACTTCACCTGGCCTCCAGCCGTCATCTGTGAGACTTTGACACTTCACGTGACCTTTTGCCAGCATCTATGAGACTTTGAAACTTCAGATGGCTTCCAGCTGGCATCTGTGAGATGTTGACACTTCACGTGGTCTCCTGCCGGCATCTGTGAGACTTTGACACTTTGGGTGGCCTCCTGCCAGCATCTGTGAGACTTTGACAATTCATGTGACCTCCTACCGGCATCTGTGAGACTTTGACAGTTGCGTGGCCTCTTGCCAGCATCTGTGAAACTTTGAGACTTCACATGGCCTTTTGCCGGCATCTGTGAGAATTTGACATTTCACGTGACCTCCTGCCAGCATCTGTGAGACTTTGACACTTCACATGGCCTCCTGCCGTCATCTGCGAGATTTTGACACTTCACATGGCCTCCTGCCGGCATCTGTGACACTTTGACAATTCACGTGGCCTCATGCCGGCATCTGTGACACTTTGACAATTCACGTGGCCTCCTGCCGGGATCTGTGAGACTTTGACACTTCACGTGTCCTGCAGCCGGCATCTGTGAGACTTTGACACTTCACATGACCTCCTGCCGGCATCTGTGAGACTGACACTTCATGCGCCCTCATGCCGGCATGTGTGAGACTTTGACACTTCACGTGGCCTCCTGCCGGCATCTGTGAGACTTTGACACTTCACGTGGCCTCCTGCCGGCATCTGTGAGACTTTGACAAATTCACGTGGCCTCCTGCCGGCATCTGTCAGACTTTGACACCTCACGTGGCCTCATGTCATCTTTGAGACTTTGACACTTTGCGTGGCCTCCTGCCGGCACCTATGAGACTTTGACACTTCACATGGCTTCCAGCCGGCATCTGTGAGACGTTGACACTTCACGTGGTCTCCTGCCGGCATCTGTGAGACTTTGACAATTCACGTGGCCTCCTGAAGTTATCTGCGAGACTTTCACAGTTCACGTGACCTCCTGCCGACATCTGTGATACATTGACACTTTACGTGGCCTCATGTCGTCATCTGTGAGACTTTGACACTTCATGTGACCTCCTGCCGGTATCTGTGAGCCCTTGACACTTCACGTGGCCTCCTGACGGCATCTGTGAGACTTTGACACCTCACGTCACCTCATGTTGTCATCTGTGAGACTTTGACACTTCACGTGACCTCCTGCCAGCATCTATGAGACTTTGACACTTCACATGGCTTCCAGCCGGCATCTGTGAGACGTTGACACTTTACATTGCCTCCTGCCGGCATCTGTGACACTTTGACAATTCACGTGGCCTCCTGCCGGCATCTGTGAGACTTTGACACTTCACATGGCCTCCTGCCGGCATCTGTGACACTTTGACAATTCACGTGGCCTCCTGCCGGCATCTGTGAGACTTTGACACTTCACCTGGCCTCCAGCCGTCATGTGTGAGACTTTGACACTTCACGTCACCTTTTGCCGGCATCTATGAGACTTTGAAACTTCAGATGGCTTCCAGCTGGCATCTGTGAGATGTTGACACTTCACGTGGTCTCCTGCCGGCATCTGTGAGACTTTGACACTTTGGGGGGCCTCCTGCCAGCATCTGTGAGACTTTGACAATTCATGTGACCTCCTACCGGCATCTGTGAGACTTTGACAGTTGCGTGGCCTCTTGCTGGCATCTGTGAAACTTTGAGACTTCACATGGCCTTTTGCCGGCATCTGTGAGAATTTGACATTTCACGTGACCTCCTGCCAGCATCTGTGAGACTTTGACACTTCACATGGCCTCCTGCCGTCATCTGCGAGATTTTGACACTTCACATGGCCTCCTGCCGGCATCTGTGACACTTTGACAATTCACGTGGCCTCATGCCGGCATCTGTGACACTTTGACAATTCACGTGGCCTCCTGCCGGGATCTGTGAGACTTTGACACTTCACGTGTCCTGCAGCCGGCATCTGTGAGACTTTGACACTTCACATGACCTCCTGCCGGCATCTGTGAGACTGACACTTCATGCGCCCTCATGCCGGCATGTGTGAGACTTTGACACTTCACGTGGCCTCCTGCCGGCATCTGTGAGACTTTGACACTTCACGTGGCCTCATGTCGTTATCTGTGAGACTTTGACACTTCACGTGGCCTCCTGCCGGCATCTGTGAGACTTTGACACTTCACGTGGCCTCCTGCCGGCATCTGTGAGACTTTGACAAATTCACGTGGCCTCCTGCCGGCATCTGTCAGACTTTGACACCTCACGTGGCCTCATGTCATCTTTGAGACTTTGACACTTTGCGTGGCCTCCTGCCGGCACCTATGAGACTTTGACACTTCACATGGCTTCCAGCCGGCATCTGTGAGACGTTGACACTTCACGTGGTCTCCTGCCGGCATCTGTGAGACTTTGACAATTCACGTGGCCTCCTGAAGTTATCTGCGAGACTTTCACAGTTCACGTGACCTCCTGCCGACATCTGTGATACATTGACACTTTACGTGGCCTCATGTCGTCATCTGTGAGACTTTGACACTTCATGTGACCTCCTGCCGGTATCTGTGAGCCCTTGACACTTCACGTGGCCTCCTGACGGCATCTGTGAGACTTTGACACCTCACGTCGCCTCATGTTGTCATCTGTGAGACTTTGACACTTCGCGTGGCTGCCAGCCGGCATCTGTGAGCCTTTGACACTTCACGTGACCTCCTGCCAGCATCTATGAGACTTTGACACTTCACATGGCTTCCAGCCGGCATCTGTGAGACGTTGACACTTTACATTGCCTCCTGCCGGCATCTGTGACACTTTGACAATTCACGTGGCCTCCTGCAGGCATCTGTGAGACTTTGACACTTACATGGACTTCTGCTGGCATCTGTGACACTTTGACACTTCATGTGACATCCTGCCGGCATCTGTGAGACTTTGACACGTCACGTGACCTCCTGCCGGTATCTGTGACACTTTGACAATTCACGTGGCCTCATGCCAGCATCTGTGACACTTTGACAATTCACGTGGCCTCCTGCCAGCATCTGTAAGACTTTGTCACTTGCGTGGCCTCTTGCGGCATCTGTCAGACTTTGACACTTCACATGGCCTCCAGCCGTCATCTGTGAGACTTTGACACTTCACGTGACCTCTTGCCGGCATCTATGAGACTTTGAAACTTCACATGGCTTCCAGCCGGCATCTGTATGACGTTGACAATTCACCTGGCCTCCTGCCGGTATTTGCGAGACTTTCACACTTCATGTGACCTCCTGCCAGCATGTGTGAGACTTTGACACTTTACGTGGCCTCCTACCGGTATCTGTGAGACTTTGACACCTCACGTGGCCTCATGTTGTCATCTGTGAGACTTTGACACTTCGCGTGGCCGCCAGCCGGCATCTGTGAGCCTTTGACACTTCACGTGACCTCCTGCCGGCATCTATGAGACTTTGACACTTCACATTGCTTCCAGCCGGCATCTGTGAGACGTTGACACTTCACATGGCCTCCTGCCGGCATCTGTGAGACTGACACTTCACGCGCCCTCATGCCGGCATGTGTGAGACTTTGACACTTCACGTGGCCTCCTGCCGGCATCTGTAAGACTTTGACACTTGCGTGGCCTCTTGCCGGAATCTGTCAGACTTTGACACTTCACGTGGCCTCCAGCCGTCATCTGTGAGACTTTGACTCTTCACGTGGCCTCCTGCCGGCATCTGTGAGACTTTGACACTTCACGTGACCTCTTGCCGGCATCTATGAGCCTTTGAAACTTCACATGGCTTCCAGCCCGCATCTGTGAGACGTTGACAATTCACGTCGCCTCCTGCCGGTATTTGCGAGACTTTCACACTTCACGTGACCTCCTGCCGGCATGTGTGAGACTTTGACACTTCACGTGGCCTCCTGCCGGTATCTGTGAGACTTTGACACCTCACGTGGCCTCATGTTGTCATCTGTGAGACTTTGACACTTCGCGTGGCCGCCAGCCGGCAATCTGTGAGCCTTTGACACTTCACGTGACCTCCTGCCGGCATCTATGAGACTTTGACACTTCACATGGCTTCCAGCCGGCATCTGTGAGACGTTGACACTTCACGTGGTCTCCTTCCAGCATCAGTGAAACTTTGATACTTCACGTGGCCTTTTTGCCAGCATCTGTGAGAAATTGAGACTTCATGTGGCCTCCTGCCGGCATCTGTGAGACTTTGACACCTCACGTCGCCTCATGTTGTCATCTGTGAGACTTTGACACTTCGCGTGGCCGCCAGCCGGCATCTGTGAGCCTTTGACACTTCAAGTGACCTCCTGCCAGCATCTATGAGACTTTGACACTTCACATGGCTTCCAGCCGGCATCTGTGAGACGTTGACACTTCACATTGCCTCCTGCCGGCATCTGTGACACTTTGACAATTCACGTGGCCTCCTGCCGGCATCTGTGAGACTTTGACACTTCACGTGACCTCCTGCCAGCATCTGTGAGGCTTTGACACTTGCGTGGCCTCTTGCCGGCATCTGTCAGACTTTGACACTTCACGTGACCTTTTGCCGGCATCTATGAGACTTTGAAACTTCAGATGGCTTCCAGCTGGCATCTGTGAGATGTTGACACTTCACGTGGTCTCCTGCCGGCATCTGTGAGACTTTGACACTTTGGGTGGCCTCCTGCCAGCATCTGTGAGACTTTGACAATTCATGTGACCTCCTACCGGCATCTGTGAGACTTTGACAGTTGCTTGGCCTCTTGCCGGCATCTGTGAAACTTTGAGACTTCACATGGCCTTTTGCCGGCATCTGTGAGAATTTGACATTTCACGTGACCTCCTGCCAGCATCTGTGAGACTTTGACACTTCACATGGCCTCCTGCCGTCATCTGCGAGATTTTGACACTTCACATGGCCTCCTGCCGGCATCTGTGACACTTTGACAATTCACGTGGCCTCATGCCGGCATCTGTGACACTTTGACAATTCACGTGGCCTCCTGCCAGGATCTGTGAGACTTTGACACTTCACGTGTCCTGCAGCCGGCATCTGTGAGACTTTGACACTTCACATGGCTTCCAGCCGGCATCTGTGAGACGTTGACACTTCACATTGCCTCCTGCCGGCATCTGTGACACTTTGACAATTCACGTGGCCTCCTGCCGGCATCTGTGAGACTTTGACACTTCACGTGACCTCCTGCCAGCATCTGTGAGGCTTTGACACTTGCGTGGCCTCTTGCCGGCATCTGTCAGACTTTGACACTTCACGTGGCCTCCTGTCGGCATCTGTGAGACTTTGACACTTACGTGGCCTTTTGCTGGCATCTGTGACACGTTGACACTTCACGTGGCCTCCTCCCGGCATCTGTGAGACTTTGACACTTCACGTTACCTCCTGCAGGTATCTGTGAGACTTTGACACTTCACGTCGCCTCCTGCCGGTATCTGTGAGACTTTGACACTTACATGGACTTCTGCTGGCATCTGTGACACTTTGACACTTCACGTGACATCCTGCCGGCATCTGTGAGACTTTGACAATTCACGTGGCCTCATGCCGGCATCTGTGACACTTTGACAATTCACGTGGCCTCCTGCCAGCATCTGTAAGACTTTGACAATTGCGTGGCCTCTTGCCGGCATCTGTCAGACTTTGACACTTCACGTGGCCTCCAGCCGTCATCTGTGAGACTTTGACACTTCACGTGGCCTCCTGCCGGCATCTGTGAGACTTTGACACTTCATGTGACCTCTTGCCGGCATCTATGAGACTTTGAAACCTCACATGGCTTCCAGCCGGCATCTGTGAGACGTTGACAATTCACGTGGCCTCCTGCCGGTATTTGCGAGACTTTCACACTTCACGTGACCTCCTGCCGGCATGTGTGAGACTTTGACACTTCACGTGGCCTCCTGCCGGTATCTGTGAGACTTTGACACCTCACGTGGCCTCATGTTGTAATCTGTGAGACTTTGACACTTCGCGTGGCCGCCAGCCGGCATCTGTGAGCCTTTGACACTTCACGTGACCTTCTGCCGGCATCTATGAGACTTTGACACTTCACATGGCTTCCAGCCGGCATCTGTGAGACGTTGACACTTCACATGGCCTCCTGCCGGCATCTGTGACACTTTGACAATTCACGTGGCCTCCTGCCGGCATCTGTGAGACTTTGACACTTCACCTGGCCTCCAGCCGTCATCTGTGAGACTTTGACACTTCACGTGACCTTTTGCCGGCATCTATGAGACTTTGAAACTTCAGATGGCTTCCAGCTGGCATCTGTGAGATGTTGACACTTCACGTGGTCTCCTGCCGGCATCTGTGAGACTTTGACACTTTGGGTGGCCTCCTGCCAGCATCTGTGAGACTTTGACAATTCATGTGACCTCCTACCGGCATCTGTGAGACTTTGACAGTTGCGTGGCCTCTTGCCGGCATCTGTGAAACTTTGAGACTTCACATGGCCTTTTGCCGGCATCTGTGAGAATTTGACATTTCACGTGACCTCCTGCCAGCATCTGTGAGACTTTGACACTTCACATGGCCTCCTGCCGTCATCTGCGAGATTTTGACACTTCACATGGCCTCCTGCCGGCATCTGTGACACTTTGACAATTCACGTGGCCTCATGCCGGCATCTGTGACACTTTGACAATTCACGTGGCCTCCTGCCGGGATCTGTGAGACTTTGACACTTCACGTGTCCTGCAGCCGGCATCTGTGAGACTTTGACACTTCACATGACCTCCTGCCGGCATCTGTGAGACTGACACTTCATGCGCCCTCATGCCGGCATGTGTGAGACTTTGACACATCACGTGGCCTCCTGCCGGCATCTGTGAGACTTTGACACTTCACGTGGCCTCATGTCGTTATCTGTGAGACTTTGACACTTCACGTGGCCTCCTGCCGGCATCTGTGAGACTTTGACACTTCACGTGGCCTCCTGCCGGCATCTGTGAGACTTTGACAAATTCACGTGGCCTCCTGCCGGCATCTGTCAGACTTTGACACCTCACGTGGCCTCATGTCATCTTTGAGACTTTGACACTTTGCGTGGCCTCCTGCCGGCACCTATGAGACTTTGACACTTCACATGGCTTCCAGCCGGCATCTGTGAGACGTTGACACTTCACGTGGTCTCCTGCCGGCATCTGTGAGACTTTGACAATTCACGTGGCCTCCTGAAGTTATCTGCGAGACTTTCACACTTCACGTGACCTCCTGCCGTCATCTGTGATACATTGACACTTTACGTGGCCTCATGTCGTCATCTGTGAGACTTTGACACTTCATGTGACCTCCTGCCGGTATCTGTGAGCCCTTGACACTTCACGTGGCCTCCTGACGGCATCTGTGAGACTTTGACACCTCACGTCGCCTCATGTTGTCATCTGTGAGACTTTGACACTTCGCGTGGCCGCCTGCCGGCATCTGTGAGCCTTTGACACTTCACGTGACCTCCTGCCAGCATCTATGAGACTTTGACACTTCACATGGCTTCCAGCCGGCATCTGTGAGACGTTGACACTTTACATTGCCTCCTGCCGGCATCTGTGACACTTTGACAATTCACGTGGCCTCCTGCCGGCATCTGTGAGACTTTGACACTTACATGGACTTCTGCTGGCATCTGTGACACTTTGACACTTCATGTGACATCCTGCCGGCATCTGTGAGACTTTGACACGTCACGTGACCTCCTGCCGGTATCTGTGACACTTTGACAATTCACGTGGCCTCATGCCAGCATCTGTGACACTTTGACAATTCACGTGGCCTCCTGCCAGCATCTGTAAGACTTTGTCACTTGCGTGGCCTCTTGCGGCATCTGTCAGACTTTGACACTTCACATGGCCTCCAGCCGTCATCTGTGAGACTTTGACACTTCACGTGACCTCTTGCCGGCATCTATGAGACTTTGAAACTTCACATGGCTTCCAGCCGGCATCTGTATGACGTTGACAATTCACCTGGCCTCCTGCCGGTATTTGCGAGACTTTCACACTTCATGTGACCTCCTGCCGGCATGTGTGAGACTTTGACACTTTACGTGGTCTCCTGCCGGCATCTGTGAGACTTTGACAATTCACGTGGCCTCCTGAAGTTATCTGCGAGACTTTCACACTTCACGTGACCTCCTGCCGTCATCTGTGATACATTGACACTTTACGTGGCCTCATGTCGTCATCTGTGAGACTTTGACACTTCATGTGACCTCCTGCCGGTATCTGTGAGCCCTTGACACTTCACGTGGCCTCCTGACGGCATCTGTGAGACTTTGACACCTCACGTCGCCTCATGTTGTCATCTGTGAGACTTTGACACTTCGCGTGGCCGCCAGCCGGCATCTGTGAGCCTTTGACACTTCACGTGACCTCCTGCCAGCATCTATGAGACTTTGACACTTCACATGGCTTCCAGCCGGCATCTGTGAGACGTTGACACTTTACATTGCCTCCTGCCGGCATCTGTGACACTTTGACAATTCACGTGGCCTCCTGCCGGCATCTGTGAGACTTTGACACTTACATGGACTTCTGCTGGCATCTGTGACACTTTGACACTTCATGTGACATCCTGCCGGCATCTGTGAGACTTTGACACGTCACGTGACCTCCTGCCGGTATCTGTGACACTTTGACAATTCACGTGGCCTCATGCCAGCATCTGTGACACTTTGACAATTCACGTGGCCTCCTGCCAGCATCTGTAAGACTTTGTCACTTGCGTGGCCTCTTGCGGCATCTGTCAGACTTTGACACTTCACATGGCCTCCAGCCGTCATCTGTGAGACTTTGACACTTCACGTGACCGCTTGCCGGCATCTATGAGACTTTGAAACTTCACATGGCTTCCAGCCGGCATCTGTATGACGTTGACAATTCACCTGGCCTCCTGCCGGTATTTGCGAGACTTTCACACTTCATGTGACCTCCTGCCAGCATGTGTGAGACTTTGACACTTTACGTGGCCTCCTGCCGGTATCTGTGAGACTTTGACACCTCACGTGGCCTCATGTTGTCATCTGTGAGACTTTGACACTTCGCGTGGCCGCCAGCCGGCATCTGTGAGCCTTTGACACTTCACGTGACCTCCTGCCGGCATCTATGAGACTTTGACACTTCACATTGCTTCCAGCCGGCATCTGTGATACGTTGACACTTCACATGGCCTCCTGCCGGTATCTTTGACACTTTGACAATTCACGTGGCCTCCTGCCGGCATCTGTGAGACTTTGACACTTCACGTGGCCTCCAGCCAGCATCTGTGAGACTTTGACACTTCACATGGCCTCCAGCCATCATCTGTGAGACTTTGACACTTCACATGACCTCCTGCCGGCATCTGTGAGACTGACACTTCACGCGCCCTCATGCCGGCATGTGTGAGACTTTGACACTTCACGTGGCCTCCTGCCGGCATCTGTAAGACTTTGACACTTGTGTAGCCTCTTGCCGGAATCTGTCAGACTTTGACACTTCACGTGGCCTCCAGCCGTCATCTGTGAGACTTTGACACTTCACGTGGCCTCCTGCCGGCATCTGTGAGACTTTGACACTTCACGTGACCTCTTGCCGGCATCTATGAGCCTTTGAAACTTCACATGGCTTCCAGCCGGCATCTGTGAGACGTTGACAATTCACGTCGCCTCCTGCCGGTATTTGCGAGACTTTCACACTTCACGTGACCTCCTGCCGGCATGTGTGAGACTTTGACACTTCACGTGGCCTCCTGCCGGTATCTGTGAGACTTTGACACCTCACGTGGCCTCATATTGTCATCTGTGAGAATTTGACACTTCGCGTGGCCGCCAGCCGGCAATCTGTGAGCCTTTGACACTTCACGTGACCTCCTGCCGGCATCTATGAGACTTTGAAACTTCACATGGCTTCCAGCCGGCATCTGTGAGACGTTGACACTTCACGTAGTCTCCTGCCAGCATCAGTGAAACTTTGATACTTCACGTGGCCTTTTTGCCAGCATCTGTGAGAAATTGAGACTTCATGTGGCCTCCTGCCGGCATCTGTGAGACTTTGACACCTCACGTCGCCTCATGTTGTCATCTGTGAGACTTTGACACTTCGCGTGGCCGCCAGCCGGCATCTGTGAGCCTTTGACACTTCACGTGACCTCCTGCCAGCATCTATGAGACTTTGACACTTCACATGGCTTCCAGCCGGCATCTGTGAGACGTTGACACTTCACATTGCCTCCTGCCGGCATCTGTGACACTTTGACAATTCACGTGGCCTCCTGCCGGCATCTGTGAGACTTTGACACTTCACGTGACCTCCTGCCAGCATCTTTGAGGCTTTGACACTTGCGTGGCCTCTTGCCGGCATCTGTCAGACTTTGACACTTCACGTGGCCTCCTGTCGGCATCTGTGAGACTTTGACACTTACGTGGCCTTTTGCTGGCATCTGTGACACGTTGACACTTCACGTGGCCTCCTCCCGGCATCTGTGAGACTTTGACACTTCACGTTACCTCCTGCAGGTATCTGTGAGACTTTGACACTTCATGTGACCTCCTGCGGTATCTGTGAGACTTTGACACTTACATGGACTTCTGCTGGCATCTGTGACACTTTGACACTTCATGTGACATCCTGCCGGCATCTGTGAGACTTTGACAATTCACGTGGCCTCATGCCGGCATCTGTGACACTTTGACAATTCACGTGGCCTCCTGCCAGCATCTGTAAGACTTTGACAATTGCGTGGCCTCTTGCCAGCATCTGTCAGACTTTGACACTTCACGTGGCCTCCAGCCGTCATCTGTGAGACTTTGACACTTCACGTGGCCTCCTGCCGGCATCTGTGAGACTTTGACACTTCATGTGACCTCTTGCCGGCATCTATGAGACTTTGAAACTTCACATGGCTTCCAGCCGGCATCTGTGAGACGTTGACAATTCACGTGGCCTCCTGCCGGTATTTGCGAGACTTTCACACTTCACGTGACCTCCTGCCGGCATGTGTGAGACTTTGACACTTCACGTGGCCTCCTGCTGGTATCTGTGAGACTTTGACACCTCACGTGGCCTCATGTTGTCATCTGTGAGACTTTGACACTTCGCGTGGCCGCCAGCCGGCATCTGTGAGCCTTTGACACTTCACGTGACGTCCTGCCGGCATCTATGAGACTTTGACACTTCACATGGCCTCCTGCCGGCATCTGTGACACTTTGACAATTCACGTGGCCTCATGCCGGCATCTGTGACACTTTGACAATTCACGTGGCCTCCTGCCGGGATCTGTGAGACTTTGACACTTCACGTGTCCTGCAGCCGGCATCTGTGAGACTTTGACACTTCACATGACCTCCTGCCGGCATCTGTGAGACTGACACTTCATGCGCCCTCATGCCGGCATGTGTGAGACTTTGACACTTCACGTGGCCTCCTGCCGGCATCTGTGAGACTTTGACACTTCACGTGGCCTCATGTCGTTATCTGTGAGACTTTGACACTTCACGTGGCCTCCTGCCGGCATCTGTGAGACTTTGACACTTCACGTGGCCTCCTGCCGGCATCTGTGAGACTTTGACAAATTCACGTGGCCTCCTGCCGGCATCTGTCAGACTTTGACACCTCACGTGGCCTCATGTCATCTTTGAGACTTTGACACTTTGTGTGGCCTCCTGCCGGCACCTATGAGACTTTGACACTTCACATGGCTTCCAGCCGGCATCTGTGAGACGTTGACACTTCACGTGGTCTCCTGCCGGCATCTGTGAGACTTTGACAATTCACGTGGCCTCCTGAAGTTATCTGCGAGACTTTCACAGTTCACGTGACCTCCTGCCGACATCTGTGATACATTGACACTTTACGTGGCCTCATGTCGTCATCTGTGAGACTTTGACACTTCATGTGACCTCCTGCCGGTATCTGTGAGCCCTTGACACTTCACGTGGCCTCCTGACAGCATCTGTGAGACTTTGACACCTCACGTCGCCTCATGTTGTCATCTGTGAGACTTTGACACTTCGCGTGGCCGCCAGCCGGCATCTGTGAGCCTTTGACACTTCACGTGACCTCCTGCCAGCATCTATGAGACTTTGACACTTCACATGGCTTCCAGCCGGCATCTGTGAGACGTTGACACTTTACATTGCCTCCTGCCGGCATCTGTGACACTTTGACAATTCACGTGGCCTCCTGCCGGCATCTGTGAGACTTTGACACTTACATGGACTTCTGCTGGCATCTGTGACACTTTGACACTTCATGTGACATCCTGCCGGCATCTGTGAGACTTTGACACGTCACGTGACCTCCTGCCGGTATCTGTGACACTTTGACAATTCACGTGGCCTCATGCCAGCATCTGTGACACTTTGACAATTCACGTGGCCTCCTGCCAGCATCTGTAAGACTTTGTCACTTGCGTGGCCTCTTGCGGCATCTGTCAGACTTTGACACTTCACATGGCCTCCAGCCGTCATCTGTGAGACTTTGACACTTCACGTGACCTCTTGCCGGCATCTATGAGACTTTGAAACTTCACATGGCTTCCAGCCGGCATCTGTATGACGTTGACAATTCACTTGGCCTCCTGCCGGTATTTGCGAGACTTTCACACTTCATGTGACCTCCTGCCGGCATGTGTGAGACTTTGACACTTTACGTGGCCTCCTGCCGGTATCTGTGAGACTTTGACACCTCACGTGGCCTCATGTTGTCATCTGTGAGACTTTGACACTTCGCTTGGCCGCCAGCCGGCATCTGTGAGCCTTTGACACTTCACGTGACCTCCTGCCGGCATCTATGAGACTTTGACACTTCACATTGCTTCCAGCCGGCATCTGTGAGACGTTGACACTTCACATGGCCTCCTGCCGGCATCTGTGACACTTTGACAATTCACGTGGCCTCCTGCCGGCATCTGTGAGACTTTGACACTTCACGTGGCCTCCAGCCAGCATCTGTGAGACTTTGACACTTCACATGGCCTCCAGCCGTCATCTGTGAGACTTTGACACTTCACATGACCTCCTGCCGGCATCTGTGAGACTGACACTTCACGCGCCCTCATGCCGGCATGTGTGAGACTTTGACACTTCACGTGGCCTCCTGCCGGCATCTGTAAGACTTTGACACTTGTGTAGCCTCTTGCCGGAATCTGTCAGACTTTGACACTTCACGTGGCCTCCAACCGTCATCTGTGAGACTTTGACACTTCACGTGGCCTCCTGCCGGCATCTGTGAGACTTTGACACTTCACGTGACCTCTTGCCGGCATCTATGAGCCTTTGAAACTTCACATGGCTTCCAGCCGGCATCTGTGAGACGTTGACAATTCACGTCGCCTCCTGCCGGTATTTGCGAGACTTTCACACTTCACGTGACCTCCTGCCGGCATGTGTGAGACTTTGACACTTCACGTGGCCTCCTGCCGGTATCTGTGAGACTTTGACACCTCACGTGGCCTCATGTTGTCATCTGTGAGAATTTGACACTTCGCGTGGCCGCCAGCCGGCAATCTGTGAGCCTTTGACACTTCACGTGACCTCCTGCCGGCATCTATGAGACTTTGAAACTTCACATGGCTTCCAGCCGGCATCTGTGAGACGTTGACACTTCACGTAGTCTCCTGCCAGCATCAGTGAAACTTTGATACTTCACGTGGCCTTTTTGCCAGCATCTGTGAGAAATTGAGACTTCATGTGGCCTCCTGCCGGCATCTGTGAGACTTTGACACCTCACGTCGCCTCATGTTGTCATCTGTGAGACTTTGACACTTCGCGTGGCCGCCAGCCGGCATCTGTGAGCCTTTGACACTTCACGTGACCTCCTGCCAGCATCTATGAGACTTTGACACTTCACATGGCTTCCAGCCGGCATCTGTGAGACGTTGACACTTCACATTGCCTCCTGCCGGAATCTGTGACACTTTGACAATTCACGTGGCCTCCTGCCGGCATCTGTGAGACTTTGACACTTCACGTGACCTCCTGCCAGCATCTGTGAGGCTTTGACACTTGCGTGGCCTCTTGCCGGCATCTGTCAGACTTTGACACTTCACGTGGCCTCCTGTCGGCATCTGTGAGACTTTGACACTTACGTGGCCTTTTGCTGGCATCTGTGACACGTTGACACTTCACGTGGCCTCCTCCCGGCATCTGTGAGACTTTGACACTTCACGTTACCTCCTGCAGGTATCTGTGAGACTTTGACACTTCATGTGACCTCCTGCGGTATCTG
The DNA here is from genome assembly GCF_048934315.1 of Petromyzon marinus. NCBI lineage: Eukaryota > Metazoa > Chordata > Hyperoartia > Petromyzontiformes > Petromyzontidae > Petromyzon > Petromyzon marinus. The sequence goes on from NC_133732.1 coordinate 10,553,911, forward strand.
TGAGACTTTGACACTTACATGGACTTCTGCTGGCATCTGTGACACTTTGACACTTCATGTGACATCCTGCCGGCATCTGTGAGACTTTGACACTTCACGTGGCCTCCTGCCGGTATCTGTGAGACTTTGACACCTCACGTGGCCTCATGTTGTCATCTGTGAGAATTTGACACTTCGCGTGGCCGCCAGCCGGCAATCTGTGAGCCTTTGACACTTCACGTGACCTCCTGCCGGCATCTATGAGACTTTGAAACTTCACATGGCTTCCAGCCGGCATCTGTGAGACGTTGACACTTCACGTAGTCTCCTGCCAGCATCAGTGAAACTTTGATACTTCACGTGGCCTTTTTGCCAGCATCTGTGAGAAATTGAGACTTCATGTGGCCTCCTGCCGGCATCTGTGAGACTTTGACACCTCACGTCGCCTCATGTTGTCATCTGTGAGACTTTGACACTTCGCGTGGCCGCCAGCCGGCATCTGTGAGCCTTTGACACTTCACGTGACCTCCTGCCAGCATCTATGAGACTTTGACACTTCACATGGCTTCCAGCCGGCATCTGTGAGACGTTGACACTTCACATTGCCTCCTGCCGGCATCTGTGACACTTTGACAATTCACGTGGCCTCCTGCCGGCATCTGTGAGACTTTGACACTTCACGTGACCTCCTGCCAGCATCTGTGAGGCTTTGACACTTGCGTGGCCTCTTGCCGGCATCTGTCAGACTTTGACACTTCACGTGGCCTCCTGTCGGCATCTGTGAGACTTTGACACTTACGTGGCCTTTTGCTGGCATCTGTGACACGTTGACACTTCACGTGGCCTCCTCCCGGCATCTGTGAGACTTTGACACTTCACGTTACCTCCTGCAGGTATCTGTGAGACTTTGACACTTCATGTGACCTCCTGCGGTATCTGTGAGACTTTGACACCTCACGTGGCCTCATGTTGTCATCTGTGAGAATTTGACACTTCGCGTGGCCGCCAGCCGGCAATCTGTGAGCCTTTGACACTTCACGTGACCTCCTGCCGGCATCTATGAGACTTTGAAACTTCACATGGCTTCCAGCCGGCATCTGTGAGACGTTGACACTTCACGTAGTCTCCTGCCAGCATCAGTGAAACTTTGATACTTCACGTGGCCTTTTTGCCAGCATCTGTGAGAAATTGAGACTTCATGTGGCCTCCTGCCGGCATCTGTGAGACTTTGACACCTCACGTCGCCTCATGTTGTCATCTGTGAGACTTTGACACTTCGCGTGGCCGCCAGCCGGCATCTGTGAGCCTTTGACACTTCACGTGACCTCCTGCCAGCATCTATGAGACTTTGACACTTCACATGGCTTCCAGCCGGCATCTGTGAGACGTTGACACTTCACATTGCCTCCTGCCGGCATCTGTGACACTTTGACAATTCACGTGGCCTCCTGCCGGCATCTGTGAGACTTTGACACTTCACGTGACCTCCTGCCAGCATCTGTGAGGCTTTGACACTTGCGTGGCCTCTTGCCGGCATCTGTCAGACTTTGACACTTCACGTGGCCTCCTGTCGGCATCTGTGAGACTTTGACACTTACGTGGCCTTTTGCTGGCATCTGTGACACGTTGACACTTCACGTGGCCTCCTCCCGGCATCTGTGAGACTTTGACACTTCACGTTACCTCCTGCAGGTATCTGTGAGACTTTGACACTTCATGTGACCTGCTGCGGTATCTGTGAGACTTTGACACTTACATGGACTTCTGCTGGCATCTGTGACACTTTGACACTTCATGTGACATCCTGCCGGCATCTGTGAGACTTTGACAATTCACGTGGCCTCATGCCGGCATCTGTGACACTTTGACAATTCACGTGGCCTCCTGCCAGCATCTGTAAGACTTTGACAATTGCGTGGCCTCTTGCCAGCATCTGTCAGACTTTGACACTTCACGTGGCCTCCAGCCGTCATCTGTGAGACTTTGACACTTCACGTGGCCTCCTGCCGGCATCTGTGAGACTTTGACACTTCATGTGACCTCTTGCCGGCATCTATGAGACTTTGAAACTTCACATGGCTTCCAGCCGGCATCTGTGAGACGTTGACAATTCACGTGGCCTCCTGCCGGTATTTGCGAGACTTTCACACTTCACGTGACCTCCTGCCGGCATGTGTGAGACTTTGACACTTCACGTGGCCTCCTGCCGGTATCTGTGAGACTTTGACACCTCACGTGGCCTCATGTTGTCATCTGTGAGACTTTGACACTTCGCGTGGCCGCCAGCCGGCATCTGTGAGCCTTTGACACTTCACGTGACCTCCTGCCGGCATCTATGAGACTTTGACACTTCACATGGCCTCCTGCCGGCATCTGTGACACTTTGACAATTCACGTGGCCTCATGCCGGCATCTGTGACACTTTGACAATTCACGTGGCCTCCTGCCGGGATCTGTGAGACTTTGACACTTCACGTGTCCTGCAGCCGGCATCTGTGAGACTTTGACACTTCACATGACCTCCTGCCGGCATCTGTGAGACTGACACTTCATGCGCCCTCATGCCGGCATGTGTGAGACTTTGACACTTCACGTGGCCTCCTGCCGGCATCTGTGAGACGTTGACACTTCACGTGGCCTCATGTCGTTATCTGTGAGACTTTGACACTTCACGTGGCCTCCTGCCGGCATCTGTGAGACTTTGACACTTCACGTGGCCTCCTGCCGGCATCTGTGAGACTTTGACAAATTCACGTGGCCTCCTGCCGGCATCTGTCAGACTTTGACACCTCACGTGGCCTCATGTCATCTTTGAGACTTTGACACTTTGCGTGGCCTCCTGCCGGCACCTATGAGACTTTGACACTTCACATGGCTTCCAGCCGGCATCTGTGAGACGTTGACACTTCACGTGGTCTCCTGCCGGCATCTGTGAGACTTTGACAATTCACGTGGCCTCCTGAAGTTATCTGCGAGACTTTCACAGTTCACGTGACCTCCTGCCGACATCTGTGATACATTGACACTTTACGTGGCCTCATGTCGTCATCTGTGAGACTTTGACACTTCATGTGACCTCCTGCCGGTATCTGTGAGCCCTTGACAATTCACGTGGCCTCCTGACAGCATCTGTGAGATTTTGACACCTCACGTCGCCTCATGTTGTCATCTGTGAGACTTTGACACTTCGCGTGGCCGCCAGCCGGCATCTGTGAGCCTTTGACACTTCACGTGACCTCCTGCCAGCATCTATGAGACTTTGACACTTCACATGGCTTCCAGCCGGCATCTGTGAGACGTTGACACTTTACATTGCCTCCTGCCGGCATCTGTGACACTTTGACAATTCACGTGGCCTCCTGCCGGCATCTGTGAGACTTTGACACTTACATGGACTTCTGCTGGCATCTGTGACACTTTGACACTTCATGTGACATCCTGCCGGCATCTGTGAGACTTTGACACGTCACGTGACCTCCTGCCGGTATCTGTGACACTTTGACAATTCACGTGGCCTCATGCCAGCATCTGTGACACTTTGACAATTCACGTGGCCTCCTGCCAGCATCTGTAAGACTTTGTCACTTGCGTGGCCTCTTGCGGCATCTGTCAGACTTTGACACTTCACATGGCCTCCAGCCGTCATCTGTGAGACTTTGACACTTCACGTGACCTCTTGCCGGCATCTATGAGACTTTGAAACTTCACATGGCTTCCAGCCGGCATCTGTATGACGTTGACAATTCACCTGGCCTCCTGCCGGTATTTGCGAGACTTTCACACTTCATGTGACCTCCTGCCGGCACGTGTGAGACTTTGACACTTTACGTGGCCTCCTGCCGGTATCTGTGAGACTTTGACACCTCACGTGGCCTCATGTTGTCATCTGTGAGACTTTGACACTTCGCGTGGCCGCCAGCCGGCATCTGTGAGCCTTTGACACTTCACGTGACCTCCTGCCGGCATCTATGAGACTTTGACACTTCACATTGCTTCCAGCCGGCATCTGTGAGACGTTGACACTTCACATGGCCTCCTGCCGGCATCTGTGACACTTTGACAATTCACGTGGCCTCCTGCCGGCATCTGTGAGACTTTGACACTTCACGTGGCCTCCAGCCAGCATCTGTGAGACTTTGACACTTCACATGGCCTCCAGCCGTCATCTGTGAGACTTTGACACTTCACATGACCTCCTGCCGGCATCTGTGAGACTGACACTTCACGCGCCCTCATGCCGGCATGTGTGAGACTTTGACACTTCACGTGGCCTCCTGCCGGCATCTGTAAGACTTTGACACTTGTGTAGCCTCTTGCCGGAATCTGTCAGACTTTGACACTTCACGTGGCCTCCAGCCGTCATCTGTGAGACTTTGACACTTCACGTGGCCTCCTGCCGGCATCTGTGAGACTTTGACACTTCACGTGACCTCTTGCCGGCATCTATGAGCCTTTGAAACTTCACATGGCTTCCAGCCGGCATCTGTGAGACGTTGACAATTCACGTCACCTCCTGCCGGTATTTGCGAGACTTTCACACTTCACGTGACCTCCTGCCGGCATGTGTGAGACTTTGACACTTCACGTGGCCTCCTGCCGGTATCTGTGAGACTTTGACACCTCACGTGGCCTCATGTTGTCATCTGTGAGAATTTGACACTTCCCGTGGCCGCCAGCCGGCAATCTATGAGCCTTTGACACTTCACGTGACCTCCTGCCGGCATCTATGAGACTTTGACACTTCACATGGCTTCCAGCCGGCATCTGTGAGACGTTGACACTTCACGTAGTCTCCTGCCAGCATCAGTGAAACTTTGATACTTCACGTGGCCTTTTTGCCAGCATCTGTGAGAAATTGAGACTTCATGTGGCCTCCTGCCGGCATCTGTGAGACTTTGACACCTCACGTCGCCTCATGTTGTCATCTGTGAGACTTTGACACTTCGCGTGGCCGCCAGCCGGCATCTGTGAGCCTTTGACACTTCACGTGACCTCCTGCCAGCATCTATGAGACTTTGACACTTCACATGGCTTCCAGCCGGCATCTGTGAGACGTTGACACTTCACATTGCCTCCTGCCGGCATCTGTGACACTTTGACAATTCACGTGGCCTCCTGCCGGCATCTGTGAGACTTTGACACTTCACGTGACCTCCTGCCAGCATCTGTGAGGCTTTGACACTTGCGTGGCCTCTTGCCGGCATCTGTCAGACTTTGACACTTCACGTGGCCTCCTGTCGGCATCTGTGAGACTTTGACACTTACGTGGCCTTTTGCTGGCATCTGTGACACGTTGACACTTCACGTGGCCTCCTCCCGGCATCTGTGAGACTTTGACACTTCACGTTACCTCCTGCAGGTATCTGTGAGACTTTGACACTTCACGTCGCCTCCTGTCGGTATCTGTGAGACTTTGACACTTCATGTGACCTCCTGCGGTATCTGTGAGACTTTGACACTTACATGGACTTCTGCTGGCATCTGTGACACTTTGACACTTCATGTGACATCCTGCCGGCATCTGTGAGACTTTGACAATTCACGTGGCCTCATGCCGGCATCTGTGACACTTTGACAATTCACGTGGCCTCCTGCCAGCATCTGTAAGACTTTGACAATTGCGTGGCCTCTTGCCAGCATCTGTCAGACTTTGACACTTCACGTGGCCTCCAGCCGTCATCTGTGAGACTTTGACACTTCACGTGGCCTCCTGCCGGCATCTGTGAGACTTTGACACTTCACGTGACCTCTTGCCGGCATCTATGAGCCTTTGAAACTTCACATGGCTTCCAGCCGACATCTGTGAGACGTTGACAATTCACGTCACCTCCTGCCGGTATTTGCGAGACTTTCACACTTCACGTGACCTCCTGCCAGCATGTGTGAGACTTTGACACTTCACGTGGCCTCCTGCCGGTATCTGTGAGACTTTGACACCTCACGTGGCCTCATGTTGTCATCTGTGAGAATTTGACACTTCCCGTGGCCGCCAGCCGGCAATCTATGAGCCTTTGACACTTCACGTGACCTCCTGCCGGCATCTATGAGACTTTGACACTTCACATGGCTTCCAGCCGGCATCTGTGAGACGTTGACACTTCACGTAGTCTCCTGCCAGCATCAGTGAAACTTTGATACTTCACGTGGCCTTTTTGCCAGCATCTGTGAGAAATTGAGACTTCATGTGGCCTCCTGCCGGCATCTGTGAGACTTTGACACCTCACGTCGCCTCATGTTGTCATCTGTGAGACTTTGACACTTCGCGTGGCCGCCAGCCGGCATCTGTGAGCCTTTGACACTTCACGTGACCTCCTGCCAGCATCTATGAGACTTTGACACTTCACATGGCTTCCAGCCGGCATCTGTGAGACGTTGACACTTCACATTGCCTCCTGCCGGCATCTGTGACACTTTGACAATTCACGTGGCCTCCTGCCGGCATCTGTGAGACTTTGACACTTCACGTGACCTCCTGCCAGCATCTGTGAGGCTTTGACACTTGCGTGGCCTCTTGCCGGCATCTGTCAGACTTTGACACTTCACGTGGCCTCCTGTCGGCATCTGTGAGACTTTGACACTTACGTGGCCTTTTGCTGGCATCTGTGACACGTTGACACTTCACGTGGCCTCCTCCCGGCATCTGTGAGACTTTGACACTTCACGTTACCTCCTGCAGGTATCTGTGAGACTTTGACACTTCACGTCGCCTCCTGTCGGTATCTGTGAGACTTTGACACTTCATGTGACCTCCTGCGGTATTTGTGAGACTTTGACACTTACATGGACTTCTGCTGGCATCTGTGACACTTTGACACTTCATGTGACATCCTGCCGGCATCTGTGAGACTTTGACAATTCACGTGGCCTCATGCCGGCATCTGTGACACTTTGACAATTCACGTGGCCTCCTGCCAGCATCTGTAAGACTTTGACAATTGCGTGGCCTCTTGCCAGCATCTGTCAGACTTTGACACTTCACGTGGCCTCCAGCCGTCATCTGTGAGACTTTGACACTTCACGTGGCCTCCTGCCGGCATCTGTGAGACTTTGACACTTCATGTGACCTCTTGCCGGCATCTATGAGACTTTGAAACTTCACATGGCTTCCAGCCGGCATCTGTGAGACGTTGACAATTCACGTGGCCTCCTGCCGGTATTTGCGAGACTTTCACACTTCACGTGACCTCCTGCCGGCATGTGTGAGACTTTGACACTTCACGTGGCCTCCTGCCGGTATCTGTGAGACTTTGACACCTCACGTGGCCTCATGTTGTCATCTGTGAGACTTTGACACTTCGCGTGGCCGCCAGCCGGCATCTGTGAGCCTTTGACACTTCACGTGGCCTCCTGCCGGCATCTGTGAGACTTTGACACTTCACGTGGCCTCCAGCCAGCATCTGTGAGACTTTGACACTTCACATGGCCTCCAGCCGTCATCTGTGAGACTTTGACACTTCACATGACCTCCTGCCGGCATCTGTGAGACTGACACTTCACGCGCCCTCATGCCGGCATGTGTGCGACTTTGACACTTCACGTGGCCTCCTGCCGGCATCTGTCAGACTTTGACACCTCACATGGCCTCATGTCATCTGTGAGACTTTGACACTTTGCGTGGCCTCCAGCCGGCATCTATGAGCCTTTGACACTTCACGTGACCTCTTGCCGGCATCTATGAGATTTTGACACTTCACATGGCTTCCAGCCGGCATCTGTGAGACGTTGACACGTCACGTGGTCTCCTGCCAGCATCAGTGAAACTTTGATACTTCACGTGGCCTTTTTGCCAGCATCTGTGAGAAATTGAGACTTCATGTGGCCTCCTGCCGGCATCTGTGAGACTTTGACACCTCAGGTCGCCTCATGTTGTCATCTGTGAGACTTTGACACTTCACATGGCTTCCAGCCGGCATCTGTGAGACGTTGACACTTCACATTGCCTCCTGCCGGCATCTGTGACACTTTGACAATTCACGTGGCCTCCTGCCGGCATCTGTGAGACTTTGACACTTCACGTGACCTCCTGCAAGCATCTGTGAGGCTTTGACACTTGCGTGGCCTCTTGCCGGCATCTGTCAGACTTTGACACTTCACGTGGCCTCCTGTCGGCATCTGTGAGACTTTGACACTTACGTGGCCTTTTGCTGGCATCTGTGACACGTTGACACTTCACGTGGCCTCCTCCCGGCATCTGTGAGACTTTGACACTTCACGTTACCTCCTGCAGGTATCTGTGAGACTTTGACACTTCACGTCGCCTGCTGCCGGTATCTGTGAGACTTTGAAACTTCATGTGACCTCCTGCGGTATCTGTGAGACTTTGACACTTACATGGACTTCTGCTGGCATCTGTGACACTTTGACACTTCATGTGACATCCTGCCGGCATCTGTGAGTCTTTGACAATTCACGTGGCCTCATGCCGGCATCTGTGACACTTTGACAATTCACGTGGCCTCCTGCCAGCATCTGTAAGACTTTGACAATTGCGTGGCCTCTTGCCGGCATCTGTCAGACTTTGACACTTCACGTGGCCTCCAGCCGTCATCTGTGAGACTTTGACACTTCACGTGGCCTCCTGCCGGCATCTGTGAGACTTTGACACTTCACGTGACCTCTTGCCGGCATCTATGAGACTTTGAAACTTCACATGGCTTCCAGCCGGCATCTGTGAGACGTTGACAATTCACGTGGCCTCCTGCCGGTATTTGCGAGACTTTCACACTTCACGTGACCTCCTGCCGGCATGTGTGAGACTTTGACACTTCACGTGGCCTCCTGCCGGTATCTGTGAGACTTTGACACCTCACGTGGCCTCATGTTGTCATCTGTGAGACTTTGACACTTCGCGTGGCCGCCAGCCGGCATCTGTGAGCCTTTGACACTTCACGTGACCTCCTGCCGGCATCTATGAGACTTTGACACTTCACATGGCTTCCAGCCGGCATCTGTGAGACGTTGACACTTCACATGGCCTCCTGCCGGCATCTGTGACACTTTGACAATTCACGTGGCCTCCTGCCGGCATCTGTGAGACTTTGACACTTCACCTGGCCTCCAGCCGTCATCTGTGAGACTTTGACACTTCACGTGACCTTTTGCCCGCATCTATGAGACTTTGAAACTTCAAATGGCTTCCAGCTGGCATCTGTGAGATGTTGACACTTCACGTGGTCTCCTGCCGGCATCTGTGAGACTTTGACAATTCATGTGACCTCCTACCGGCATCTGTGAGACTTTGACAGTTGCGTGGCCTCTTGCCGGCATCTGTGAAACTTTGAGACTTCACATGGCCTTTTGCCGGCATCTGTGAGAATTTGACATTTCACGTGACCTCCTGCCAGCATCTGTGAGACTTTGACACTTCACATGGCCTCCTGCCGTCATCTGCGAGATTTTGACACTTCACATGGCCTCCTGCCGGCATCTGTGACACTTTGACAATTCACGTGGCCTCATGCCGGCATCTGTGACACTTTGACAATTCACGTGGCCTCCTGCCAGCATCTGTAAGACTTTGACACTTGCGTGGCCTCTTGCCGGCATTTGTCAGACTTTGACACTTCACGTGGCCTCCAGCCGTTATCTGTGAGAAATTGAGACTTCATGTGGCCTCCTTCCGGCATCTGTGAGACTTTGACACTTTACGTGGCCTCCTGCCGGTATCTGTGAGACTTTGACACCTCACGTGGCCTCATGTTGTCATCTGTGAGCCTTTGACACTTCACGTGACCTCCTGCCGGCATCTATGAGACTTTGACACTTCACATGGCTTCCAGCCGGCATCTGTGAGACGTTGACACTTCACATGGCCTCCTGCCGGCATCTGTGACACTTTGACAATTCACGTGGCCTCCTGCCGGCATCTGTGAGACTTTGACACTTCACGTGGCCTCCAGCCAGCATCTGTGAGACTTTGACACTTCACATGGCCTCCAGCCGTCATCTGTGAGACTTTGACACTTCACATGACCTCCTGCCGGCATCTGTAAGACTGACACTTCACGCGCCCTCATGCCGGCATGTGTGCGACTTTGACACTTCACGTGGCCTCCTGCCGGCATCTGTCAGACTTTGACACCTCACATGGCCTCATGTCATCTGTGAGACTTTGACACTTTGCGTGGCCTCCAGCCGGCATCTATGAGCCTTTGACACTTCACGTGACCTCTTGCCGGCATCTATGAGATTTTGACACTTCACATGGCTTCCAGCCGGCATCTGTGAGACGTTGACACTTCACGTGGTCTCCTGCCAGCATCAGTGAAACTTTGATACTTCACGTGGCCTTTTTGCCAGCATCTGTGAGAAATTGAGACTTCATGTGGCCTCCTGCCGGCATCTGTGAGACTTTGACACCTCACGTCGCCTCATGTTGTCATCTGTGAGACTTTGACACTTCGCGTGGCCGCCAGCCGGCATCTGTGAGCCTTTGACACTTCACGTGACCTCCTGCCAGCATCTATGAGACTTTGACACTTCACATGGCTTCCAGCCGGCATCTGTGAGACGTTGACACTTCACATTGCCTCCTGCCGGCATCTGTGACACTTTGACAATTCACGTGGCCTCCTGCCGGCATCTGTGAGACTTTGACACTTCACGTGACCTCCTGCCAGCATCTGTGAGGCTTTGACACTTGCGTGGCCTCTTGCCGGCATCTGTCAGACTTTGACACTTCACGTGGCCTCCTGTCGGCATCTGTGAGACTTTGACACTTACGTGGCCTTTTGCTGGCATCTGTGACACGTTGACACTTCACGTGGCCTCCTCCCGGCATCTGTGAGACTTTGACACTTCACGTTACCTCCTGCAGGTATCTGTGAGACTTTGACACTTCACGTCGCCTCCTGCCGGTATCTGTGAGACTTTGACACTTCACGTTACCTCCTGCAGGTATCTGTGACACTTTGACACTTCATGTGCCATCCTGCCGGCATCTGTGAGACTTTGACAATTCACGTGGCCTCATGCCGGCATCTGTGACACTTTGACAATTCACGTGGCCTCCTGCCAGCATCTGTAAGACTTTGACAATTGCGTGGCCTCTTGCCGGCATCTGTCAGACTTTGACACTTCACGTGGCCTCCAGCCGTCATCTGTGAGACTTTGACACTTCACGTGGCCTCCTGCCGGCATCTGTGAGACTTTGACACTTCACGTGACCTCTTGCCGGCATCTATGAGACTTTGAAACTTCACATGGCTTCCAGCCGGCATCTGTGAGACGTTGACAATTCACGTGGCCTCCTGCCGGTATTTGCGAGACTTTCACACTTCACGTGACCTCCTGCCGGCATGTGTGAGACTTTGACACTTCACGTGGCCTCCTGCCGGTATCTGTGAGACTTTGACACCTCACGTGGCCTCATGTTGTCATCTGTGAGACTTTGACACTTCGCGTGGCCGCCAGCCGGCATCTGTGAGCCTTTGACACTTCACGTGACCTCCTGCCGGCATCTATGAGACTTTGACACTTCACATGGCTTCCAGCCGGCATCTGTGAGACTTTGACACTTCACCTGGCCTCCAGCCGTCATCTGTGAGACTTTGACACTTCACGTGACCTTTTGCCGGCATCTATGAGACTTTGAAACTTCAGATGGCTTCCAGCTGGCATCTGTGAGATGTTGACACTTCACGGGGTCTCCTGCCGGCATTTGTGAGACTTTGACACTTTGGGTGGCCTCCTGCCAGCATCTGTGAGACTTTGACAATTCATGTGACCTCCTACCAGCATCTGTGAGACTTTGACAGTTGCGTGGCCTCTTGCCGGCATCTGTGAAACTTTGAGACTTCACATGGCCTTTTGCCGGCATCTGTGAGAATTTGACATTTCACGTGACCTCCTGCCAGCATCTGTGAGACTTTGACACTTCACATGGCCTCCTGCCGTCATCTGCGAGATTTTGACACTTCACATGGCCTCCTGCCGGCATCTGTGACACTTTGACAATTCACGTGGCCTCATGCCGGCATCTGTGACACTTTGACAATTCACGTGGCCTCCTGCCGGCATCTGTGAGACTTTGACACTTCACATGGCTTCCAGCCGGCATCTGTGAGACGTTGACACTTCACATTGCCTCCTGCCGGCATCTGTAACACTTTGACAATTCACGTGGCCTCCTGCCGGCATCTGTGAGACTTTGACACTTCACGTGACCTCCTGCCAGCATCTGTGAGGCTTTGACACTTGCGTGGCCTCTTGCCGGCATCTGTCAGACTTTGACACTTCACGTGGCCTCCTGTCGGCATCTGTGAGACTTTGACACTTCACGTCACCTCCTGCAGGTATCTGTGAGACTTTGACACTTCACGTCGCCTCCTGCCGGTATCTGTGAGACTTTGACACTTACATGGACTTCTGCTGGCATCTGGGACACTTTGACACTTCATGTGACATCCTGCCGGCATCTGTGAGACTTTGACAATTCACGTGGCCTCATGCCGGCATCTGTGACACTTTGACAATTCACGTGGCCTCCTGCCAGCATCTGTAAGACTTTGACAATTGCGTGGCCTCTTGCCGGCATCTGTCAGACTTTGACACTTCACGTGGCCTCCAGCCATCATCTGTGAGACTTTGACACTTCACGTGGCCTCCTGCCGGCATCTGTGAGACTTTGACACTTCACGTGACCTCTTGCCGGCATCTATGAGACTTTGAAACTTCACATGGCTTCCAGCCGGCATCTGTGAGACGTTGACAATTCACGTGGCCTCCTGCCGGTATTTGCGAGACTTTCACACTTCACGTGACCTCCTGCCGGCATGTGTGAGACTTTGACACTTCGCGTGGCCGCCAGCCGGCATCTGTGAGCCTTTGACACTTCACGTGACCTCCTGCCGGCATCTATGAGACTTTGACAATTCACGTGGCCTCCTGCCGGCATTTGTGAGACTTTGACACTTCACCTGGCCTCCAGCCGTCATCTGTGAGACTTTGACACTTCACGTGACCTTTTGCCCGCATCTATGAGACTTTGAAACTTCAGATGGCTTCCAGCTGGCATCTGTGAGATGTTGACACTTCACGTGGTCTCCTGCCGGCATCTGTGAGACTTTGACACTTTGGGTGGCCTCCTGCCAGCATCTGTGAGACTTTGACAATTCATGTGACCTCCTACCGGCATCTGTGAGACTTTGACAGTTGCGTGGCCTCTTGCCGGCATCTGTGAAACTTTGAGACTTCACATGGCCTTTTGTCGGCATCTGTGAGAATTTGACATTTCACGTGACCTCCTGCCAGCATCTGTGAGACTTTGACACTTCACATGGCCTCCTGCCGTCATCTGCCAGATTTTGACACTTCACATGGCCTCCTGCCGGCATCTGTGACACTTTGACAATTCACGTGGCCTCATGCCGGCATCTGTGACACTTTGACAATTCACGTGGCCTCCTGCCGGGATCTGTGAGACTTTGACACTTCACGTGTCCTGCAGCCGGCATCTGTGAGACTTTGACACTTCACATGGCTTCCAGCCGGCATCTGTGAGACGTTGACACTTCACATTGCCTCCTGCCGGCATCTGTGACACTTTGACAATTCACGTGGCCTCCTGCCGGCATCTGTGAGACTTTGACACTTCACGTGACCTCCTGCCAGCATCTGTGAGGCTTTGACACTTGCGTGGCCTCTTGCCGGCATCTGTCAGACTTTGACACTTCACGTGGCCTCCTGTCGGCATCTGTGAGACTTTGACACTTACGTGGCCTTTTGCTGGCATCTGTGACACGTTGACACTTCACGTGGCCTCCTCCCGGCATCTGTGAGACTTTGACACTTCACGTTACCTCCTGCAGGTATCTGTGAGACTTTGACACTTCACGTCGCCTCCTGCCGGTATCTGTGAGACTTTGACACTTACATGGACTTCTGCTGGCATCTGTGACACTTTGACACTTCATGTGACATCCTGCCGGCATCTGTGAGACTTTGACAATTCACGTGGCCTCATGCCGGCATCTGTGACACTTTGACAATTCACGTGGCCTCCTGCCAGCATCTGTAAGACTTTGACAATTGCGTGGCCTCTTGCCGGCATCTGTCAGACTTTGACACTTCACGTGGCCTCCAGCCGTCATCTGTGAGACTTTGACACTTCACGTGGCCTCCTGCCGGCATCTGTGAGACTTTGACACTTCACGTGACCTCTTGCCGGCATCTATGAGACTTTGAAACTTCACATGGTTTCCAGCCGGCATCTGTGAGACGTTGACAATTCACGTGGCCTCCTGCCGGTATTTGCGAGACTTTCACACTTCACGTGACCTCCTGCCGGCATGTGTGAGACTTTGACACTTCACGTGGCCTCCTGCCGGTATCTGTGAGACTTTGACACCTCACGTGGCCTCATGTTGTCATCTGTGAGACTTTGACACTTCGCGTGGCCTCCAGCCGGCATCTGTGAGCCTTTGACACTTCACGTGACCTCCTGCCGGCATCTATGAGACTTTGACACTTCACATGGCTTCCAGCCGGCATCTGTGAGACGTTGACACTTCACATGGCCTCCTGCGGCATCTGTGACACTTTGACAATTCACGTGGCCTCCTGCCGGCATCTGTGAGACTTTGACACTTCACCTGGCCTCCAGCCGTCATCTGTGAGACTTTGACACTTCACGTGACCTTTTGCCGGCATCTATGAGACTTTGAAACTTCAGATGGCTTCCAGCTGGCACCTGTGAGATGTTGACACTTCACGTGGTCTCCTGCCGGCATCTGTGAGACTTTGACACTTTGGGTGGCCTCCTGCCAGCATCTCTGAGACTTTGACAATTCATGTGACCTCCTACCGGCATCTGTGAGACTTTGACAGTTGCGTGGCCTCTTGCCGGCATCTGTGAAACTTTGAGACTTCACATGGCCTTTTGCCGGCATCTGTGAGAATTTGACATTTCACGTGACCTCCTGCCAGCATCTGTGAGACTTTGACACTTCACATGGCCTCCTGCCGTCATCTGCGAGATTTTGACACTTCACATGGCCTCCTGCCGGCATCTGTGACACTTTGACAATTCACGTGGCCTCATGCCGGCATCTGTGACACTTTGACAATTCACGTGGCCTCCTGCCGGGATCTGTGAGACTTTGACACTTCACGTGTCCTGCAGCCGGCATCTGTGAGACTTTGACACTTCACATGACCTCCTGCCGGCATCTGTGAGACTGACACTTCAATGCGCCATCATGCCGGCATGTGTGAGACTTTGACACTTCACGTGGCCTCCTGCCGGCATCTGTGAGACTTTGACACTTCACGTGGCCTCATGTCGTTATCTGTGAGACTTTGACACTTCACGTGGCCTCCTGCCGGCATCTGTGAGACTTTGACACTTCACGTGGCCTCCTGCCGGCATCTGTGAGACTTTGACAAATTCACGTGGCCTCCTGCCGGCATCTGTCAGACTTTGACACCTCACATGGCCTCATGTCATCTTTGAGACTTTGACACTTTGCGTGGCCTCCTGCCGGCATCTATGAGGCTTTGACACTTCACATGGCTTCCAGCCGGCATCTGTGAGACGTTGACACTTCACGTGGTCTCCTGCCGGCATCTGTGAGACTTTGACAATTCACGTGGCCTCCTGAAGTTATCTGCGAGACTTTCACACTTCACGTGACCTCCTGCCGACATCTGTGATACATTGACACTTTACGTGGCCTCATGTCGTCATCTGTGAGACTTTGACACTTCATGTGACCTCCTGCCGGTATCTGTGAGCCCTTGACACTTCACGTGGCCTCCTGACGGCATCTGTGAGACTTTGACACCTCACGTCGCCTCATGTTGTCATCTGTGAGACTTTGACACTTCGCGTGGCCGCCAGCCGGCATCTGTGAGCCTTTGACACTTCACGTGACCTCCTGCCAGCATCTATGAGACTTTGACACTTCACATGGCTTCCAGCCGGCATCTGTGAGACGTTGACACTTTACATTGCCTCCTGCCGGCATCTGTGACACTTTGACAATTCACGTGGCCTCCTGCCGGCATCTGTGAGACTTTGACACTTACATGGACTTCTGCTGGCATCTGTGACACTTTGACACTTCATGTGACATCCTGCCGGCATCTGTGAGAGTTTGACACGTCACGTAACCTCCTGCCGGTATCTGTGACACTTTGACAATTCACGTGGCCTCATGCCAGCATCTGTGACACTTTGACAATTCACGTGGCCTCCTGCCAGCATCTGTAAGACTTTGTCACTTGCGTGGCCTCTTGCGGCATCTGTCAGACTTTGATACTTCACGTGGCCTCCTGCCGGCATCTGTGAGACTTTGACACTTCACGTGACCTCTTGCCGGCATCTATGAGACTTTGAAACTTCACATGGCTTCCAGCCGGCATCTGTATGACGTTGACAAATCACCTGGCCTCCTGCCGGTATTTGCGAGACTTTCACACTTCATGTGACCTCCTGCCGGCATGTGTGAGACTTTGACACTTTACGTGGCCTCCTGCCGGTATCTGTGAGACTTTGACACCTCACGTGGCCTCATGTTGTCATCTGTGAGACTTTGACACTTCGCGTGGCCGCCAGCCGGCATCTGTGAGCCTTTGACACTTCACGTGACCTCTTGCCGGCATCTATGAGATTTTGACACTTCACATGGCTTCCAGCCGGCATCTGTGAGACGTTGACACTTCACGTGGTCTCCTGCCAGCATCAGTGAAACTTTGATACTTCACGTGGCCTTTTTGCCAGCATCTGTGAGAAATTGAGACTTCATGTGGCCTCCTGCCGGCATCTGTGAGACTTTGACACCTCACGTCGCCTCATGTTGTCATCTGTGAGACTTTGACACTTCGCGTGGCCGCCAGCCGGCATCTGTGAGCCTTTGACACTTCACGTGACCTCCTGCCAGCATCTATGAGACTTTGACACTTCACATGGCTTCCAGCCGGCATCTGTGAGACGTTGACACTTCACATTGCCTCCTGCCGGCATCTGTGACACTTTGACAATTCACGTGGCCTCCTGCCGGCATCTGTGAGACTTTGACACTTCACGTGACCTCCTGCCAGCATCTGTGAGGCTTTGACACTTGCGTGGCCTCTTGCCGGCATCTGTCAGACTTTGACACTTCACGTGGCCTCCTGTCGGCATCTGTGAGACTTTGACACTTACGTGGCCTTTTGCTGGCATCTCTGACACGTAGACACTTCACGTGGCCTTCTCCCGGCATCTGTGAGACTTTGACACTTCACGTCGCTTCCTGCCGGTATCTGTGAGACTTTGACACTTCATGTGACCTCCTGCGGTATCTGTGAGACTTTGACACTTACATGGACTTCTGCTGGCATCTGTGACACTTTGACACTTCATGTGACATCCTGCCGGCATCTGTGAGACTTTGACAATTCACGTGGCCTCATGCCGGCATCTGTGACACTTTGACACTTCACGTGGCCTCCTGCCGGCATCTGTGAGACTTTGACACTTCACGTGACCTCTTGCCGGCATCTATGAGACTTTGAAACTTCACATGGCTTCCAGCCGGCATCTGTGAGACGTTGACAATTCACGTGGCCTCCTGCCGGTATTTGCGAGACTTTCACACTTCACGTGACCTCCTGCCGGCATGTGTGAGACTTTGACACTTCACGTGGCCTCCTGCCGGTATCTGTGAGACTTTGACACCTCACGTGGCCTCATGTTGTCATCTGTGAGACTTTGACACTTCGCGTGGCCGCCAGCCGGTATCTGTGAGCCTTTGACACTTCACGTGACCTCCTGCCGGCATCTATGAGATTTTGACACTTCACATGGCTTCCAGCCGGCATCTGTGAGACGTTGACACTTCACATGGCCTCCTGCCGGCATCTGTGACACTTTGACAATTCACGTGGCCTCCTGCCGGCATCTGTGAGACTTTGACACTTCACCTGGCCTCCAGCCGTCATCTGTGAGACTTTGACACTTCACGTGACCTTTTGCCGGCATCTATGAGACTTTGAAACTTCAGATGGCTTCCAGCTGGCATCTGTGAGATGTTGACACTTCACGTGGTCTCCTGCCGGCATCTGTGAGACTTTGACACTTTGGGTGGCCTCCTGCCAGCATCTGTGAGACTTTGACAATTCATGTGACCTCCTACCGGCATCTGTGAGACTTTGACAGTTGCGTGGCCTCTTGCCGGCATCTGTGAAACTTTGAGACTTCACATGGCCTTTTGCCGGCATCTGTGAGAATTTGACATTTCACGTGACCTCCTGCCAGCATCTGTGAGACTTTGACACTTCACATGGCCTCCTGCCGTCATCTGCGAGATTTTGACACTTCACATGGCCTCATGCCGGCATCTGTGACACTTTGACAATTCACGTGGCCTCATGCCGGCATCTGTGACACTTTGACAATTCACGTGGCCTCCTGCCGGCATGTGTGAGACTTTGACACTTTACGTGGCCTCCTGCCGGTATCTGTGAGACTTTGACACCTCACGTGGCCTCATGTTGTCATCTGTGAGACTTTGACACTTCGCGTGGCCGCCAGCCGGCATCTGTGAGCCTTTGACACTTCACGTGACCTCTTGCCGGCATCTATGAGATTTTGACACTTCACATGGCTTCCAGCCGGCATCTGTGAGACGTTGACACTTCACGTGGTCTCCTGCCAGCATCAGTGAAACTTTGATACTTCACGTGGCCTTTTTGCCAGCATCTGTGAGAAATTGAGACTTCATGTGGCCTCCTGCCGGCATCTGTGAGACTTTGACACCTCACGTCGCCTCATGTTGTCATCTGTGAGACTTTGACACTTCGCGTGGCCGCCAGCCGGCATCTGTGAGCCTTTGACACTTCACGTGACCTCCTGCCAGCATCTATGAGACTTTGACACTTCACATGGCTTCCAGCCGGCATCTGTGAGACGTTGACACTTCACATTGCCTCCTGCCGGCATCTGTGACACTTTGACAATTCACGTGGCCTCCTGCCGGCATCTGTGAGACTTTGACACTTCACGTGACCTCCTGCCAGCATCTGTGAGGCTTTGACACTTGCGTGGCCTCTTGCCGGCATCTGTCAGACTTTGACACTTCACGTGGCCTCCTGTCGGCATCTGTGAGACTTTGACACTTACGTGGCCTTTTGCTGGCATCTGTGACACGTTGACACTTCACGTGGCCTCCTCCCGGCATCTGTGAGACTTTGACACTTCACGTTACCTCCTGCAGGTATCTGTGAGACTTTGACACTTCACGTCGCCTCCTGCCGGTATCTGTGAGACTTTGACACTTCATGTGACCTCCTGCGGTATCTGTGAGGCTTTGACACTTACATGGACTTCTGCTGGCATCTGTGACACTTTGACACTTCATGTGACATCCTGCCGGCATCTGTGAGACTTTGACAATTCACGTGGCCTCATGCCGGCATCTGTGACACTTTGACAATTCACGTGGCCTCCTGCCAGCATCTGTAAGACTTTGACAATTGCGTGGCCTCTTCCCGGCATCTGTCAGACTTTGACACTTCACGTGTCCTCCAGCCGTCATCTGTGAGACTTTGACACTTCACGTGGCCTCCTGCCGGCATCTGTGAGACTTTGACACTTCACGTGACCTCTTGCCGGCATCTATGAGACTTTGAAACTTCACATGGCTTCCAGCCGGCATCTGTGAGACGTTGACAATTCACGTAGCCTCCTGCCGGTATTTGCGAGACTTTCACACTTCACGTGACCTCCTGCCGGCATGTGTGAGACTTTGACACTTCACGTGGCCTCCTGCCGGTATCTGTGAGACTTTGACACCTCACGTGGCCTCATGTTGTCATCTGTGAGACTTTGACACTTCGCGTGGCCGCCAGCCGGCATCTGTGAGCCTTTGACACTTCACGTGACCTCCTGCCGGCATCTATGAGACTTTGACACTCCACATGGCTTCCAGCCGGCATCTGTGAGACGTTGACACTTCACATGGCCTCCTGCCGGCATCTGTGACACTTTGACAATTCACGTGGCCTCCTGCCGGCATCTGTGAGACTTTGACACTTCACCTGGCCTCCAGCCGTCATCTGTGAGACTTTGACACTTCACGTGACCTTTTGCCGGCATCTATGAAACTTTGAAACTTCAGATGGCTTCCAGCTGGCATCTGTGAGATGTTGACACTTCACGTGGTCTCCTGCCGGCGTCTGTGAGACTTTGACACTTTGGGTGGCCTCCTGCCAGCATCTGTGAGACTTTGACAATTCATGTGACCTCCTACCGGCATCTGTGAGACTTTGACAGTTGCGTGGCCTCTTGCCGGCATCTGTGAAACTTTGAGACTTCACATGGCCTTTTGCCGGCATCTGTGAGAATTTGACATTTCACGTGACCTCCTGCCAGCATCTGTGAGACTTTGACACTTCACATGGCCTCCTGCCGTCATCTGCGAGATTTTGACACTTCACATGGCCTCATGCCGGCATCTGTGACACTTTGACAATTCACGTGGCCTCATGCCGGCATCTGTGACACTTTGACAATTCACGTGGCCTCCAGCCGTCATCTGTGAGACTTTGACACTTTACGTGGCCTCCTGCCGGTATCTGTGAGACTTTGACACCTCACGTGGCATCATGTTGCCATCTGTGAGACTTTGACACTTCGCGTGGCCGCCAGCCTGCATCTGTGAGCCTTTGACACTTCACGTGACCTCTTGCCGGCATCTATGAGATTTTGACACTTCACATGGCTTCCAGCCGGCATCTGTGAGACGTTGACACTTCACGTGGTCTCCTGCCAGCATCAGTGAAACTTTGATACTTCACGTGGCCTTTTTGCCAGCATCTGTGAGAAATTGAGACTTCATGTGGCCTCCTGCCGGCATCTGTGAGACTTTGACACCTCACGTCGCCTCATGTTGTCATCTGTGAGACTTTGACACTTCGCTTGGCGCCAGCCGGCATCTGTGAGCCTTTGACACTTCACGTGACCTCCTGCCAGCATCTATGAGACTTTGACACTTCACATGGCTTCCAGCCGGCATCTGTGAGACGTTGACACTTCACATTGCCTCCTGCCGGCATCTGTGACACTTTGACAATTCACGTGGCCTCCTGCCGGCATCTGTGAGACTTTGACACTTCACGTGACCTCCTGCCAGCATCTGTGAGGCTTTGACACTTGCGTGGCCTCTTGCCGGCATCTGTCAGACTTTGACACTTCACGTGGCCTCCTGTCGGCATCTGTGAGACTTTGACACTTACGTGGCCTTTTGCTGGCATCTGTGACACGTTGACACTTCACGTGGCCTCCTCCCGGCATCTGTGAGACTTTGACACTTCACGTTACCTCCTGCAGGTATCTGTGAGACTTTGACACTTCACGTCGCCTCCTGCCGGTATCTGTGAGACTTTGACACTTCATGTGACCTCCTGCGGTATCTGTGAGACTTTGACACTTACATGGACTTCTGCTGGCATCTGTGACACTTTGACACTTCATGTGACATCCTGCCGGCATCTGTGAGACTTTGACAATTCACGTGGCCTCATGCCGGCATCTGTGACACTTTGACAATTCACGTGGCCTCCTGCCAGCATCTATAAGACTTTGACAATTGCGTGGCCTCTTCCCGGCATCTGTCAGACTTTGACACTTCACGTGGCCTCCAGCCGTCATCTGTGAGACTTTGACACTTCACGTGGCCTCCTGCCGGCATCTGTGAGACTTTGACACTTCACGTGACCTCTTGCCGGCATCTATGAGACTTTGAAACTTCACATGGCTTCCAGCCGGCATCTGTGAGACGTTGACAATTCACGTGGCCTCCTGCCGGTATTTGCGAGACTTTCACACTTCACGTGACCTCCTGCCGGCATGTGTGAGACTTTGACACTTCACGTGCCCTCCTGCCGGTATCTGTGAGACTTTGACACCTCACGTGGCCTCATGTTGTCATCTGTGAGACTTTGACACTTCGCGTGGCCGCCAGCCGGCATCTGTGAGCCTTTGACACTTCACGTGACCTCCTGCCGGCATCTATGAGACTTTGACACTTCACATGGCTTCCAGCCGGCATCTGTGAGACGTTGACACTTCACATGGCCTCCTGCCGGCATCTGTGACACTTTGACAATTCACGTGGCCTCCTGCCGGCATCTGTGAGACTTTGACACTTCACCTGGCCTCCATCCGTCATCTGTGAGACTTTGACACTTCACGTGACCTTTTGCCGGCATCTATGAAACTTTGAAACTTCAGATGGCTTCCAGCTGGCATCTGTGAGATGTTGACACTTCACGTGGTCTCCTGCCGGCATCTGTGAGACTTTTACACTTTGGGTGGCCTCCTGCCAGCATCTGTGAGACTTTGACAATTCATGTGACCTCCTACCGGCATCTGTGAGACTTTGACAGTTGCGTGGCCTCTTGCCGGCATCTGTGAAACTTTGAGACTTCACATGGCCTTTTGCCGGCATCTGTGAGAATTTGACATTTCACGTGACCTCCTGCCAGCATCTGTGAGACTTTGACACTTCACATGGCCTCCTGCCGTCATCTGCGAGATTTTGACACTTCACATGGCCTCATGCCGGCATCTGTGACACTTTGACAATTCACGTGGCCTCATGCCGGCATCTGTGACACTTTGACAATTCACGTGGCCTCCTGCCGGGATCTGTGAGACTTTGACACTTCACGTGTCCTGCAGCCGGCATCTGTGAGACATTGACACTTCACATGACCTCCTGCCGGCATCTGTGAGACTGACACTTCATGCGCCCTCATGCCGGCATGTGTGAGACTTTGACACTTCACGTGGCCTCCTGCCGGCATCTGTGAGACTTTGACACTTCACGTGGCCTCATGTCGTTATCTGTGAGACTTTGACACTTCACGTGGCCTCCTGCCGGCATCTGTGAGACTTTGACACTTCACGTGGCCTCCTGCCGGCATCTGTGAGACTTTGACAAATTCACGTGGCCTCCTGCCGGCATCTGTCAGACTTTGACACCTCACATGGCCTCATGTCATCTTTGAGACTTTGACACTTTGCGTGGCCTCCTGCCGGCATCTATGAGACTTTGACACTTCACATGGCTTCCAGCCGGCATCTGTGAGACGTTGACACTTCACGTGGTCTCCTGCCGGCATCTGTGAGACTTTGACAATTCACGTGGCCTCCTGAAGTTATCTGCGAGACTTTCACACTTCACGTGACCTCCTGCCGACATCTGTGATACATTGACACTTTACGTGGCCTCATGTCGTCATCTGTGAGACTTTGACACTTCATGTGACCTCCTGCCGGTATCTGTGAGCCCTTGACACTTCACGTGGCCTCCTGACGGCATCTGTGAGACTTTGACACCTCACGTCGCCTCATGTTGTCATCTGTGAGACTTTGACACTTCGCGTGGCCGCCAGCCGGCATCTGTGAGCCTTTGACAGTTCACGTGACCTCCTGCCAGCATCTATGAGACTTTGACACTTCACATGGCTTCCAGCCGGCATCTGTGAGACGTTGACACTTTACATTGCCTCCTGCCGGCATCTGTGACACTTTGACAATTCACGTGGCCTCCTGCCGGCATCTGTGAGACTTTGACACTTACATGGACTTCTGCTGGCATCTGTGACACTTTGACACTTCATGTGACATCCTGCCGGCATCTGTGAGACTTTGACACATCACGTGACCTCCTGCCGGTATCTGTGACACTTTGACAATTCACGTGGCCTCATGCCAGCATCTGTGACACTTTGACAATTCACGTGGCCTCCTGCCAGCATCTGTAAGACTTTGTCACTTGCGTGGCCTCTTGCGGCATCTGTCAGACTTTGACACTTCACGTGGCCTCCTGCCGGCATCTGTGAGACTTTGACACTTCACGTGACCTCTTGCCGGCATCTATGAGACTTTGAAACTTCACATGGCTTCCAGCTGGCATCTGTATGACGTTGACAATTCACCTGGCCTCCTGCCGGTATTTGCGAGACTTTCACACTTCATGTGACCTCCTGCCGGCATGTGTGAGACTTTGACACTTTACGTGGCCTCCTGCCGGTATCTGTGAGACGTTGACACCTCACGTGGCCTCATGTTTTCATCTGTGAGACTTTGACACTTCGCGTGGCCGCCAGCCGGCATCTGTGAGCCTTTGACACTTCACGTGACCTCTTGCCGGCATCTATGAGATTTTGACACTTCACATGGCTTCCAGCCGGCATCTGTGAGACGTTGACACTTCACGTGGTCTCCTGCCAGCATCAGTGAAACTTTGATACTTCACGTGGCCTTTTTGCCAGCATCTGTGAGAAATTGAGACTTCATGTGGCCTCCTGCCGGCATCTGTGAGACTTTGACACCTCACGTCGCCTCATGTTGTCATCTGTGAGACTTTGACACTTCGCGTGGCCACCAGCCGGCATCTGTGAGCCTTTGATACTTCACGTGACCTCCTGCCAGCATCTATGAGACTTTGACACTTCACATGGCTTCCAGCCGGCATCTGTGAGACGTTGACACTTCACATTGCCTCCTGCCGGCATCTGTGAGACTTTGACAATTCACGTGGCCTCGTGCCGGCATCTGTGAGACTTTGACACTTCACGTGACCTCCTGCCAGCATCTGTGAGGCTTTGACACTTGCGTGGCCTCTTGCCGGCATCTGTCAGACTTTGACACTTCACGTGGCCTCCTGTCGGCATCTGTGAGACTTTGACACTTACGTGGCCTTTTGCTGGCATCTGTGACACGTTGACACTTCACGTGGCCTCCTCCCGGCATCCGTGAGACTTTGACACTTCACGTTACCTCCTGCAGGTATCTGTGAGACTTTGACACTTCACGTCGCCTCCTGCCGGTATCTGTGAGACTTTGACACTTACATGGACTTCTGCTGGCATCTGTGACACTTTGACACTTCATGTGACATCCTCCCGGCATCTGTGAGACTTTGACAATTCACGTGGCCTCATGCCGGCATCTGTGACACTTTGACAATTCACGTGGCCTCCTGCCAGCATCTGTAAGACTTTGACAATTGCGTGGCCTCTTGCCGGCATCTGTCAGACTTTGACACTTCACGTGGCCTCCAGCCGTCATCTGTGAGACTTTGACACTTCACGTGGCCTCCTGCCGGCATCTGTGAGACTTTGACACTTCACGTGACCTCTTGCCGGCATCTATGAGACTTTGAAACTTCACATGGCTTCCAGCCGGCATCTGTGAGACGTTGACAATTCACGTGGCCTCCTGCCGGTATTTGCGAGACTTTCACACTTCACGTGGCCTCCTGCCGGTATCTGTGAGACTTTGACACCCCACGTGGCCTCATGTTGTCATCTGTGAGACTTTGACACTTCGCGTGGCCGCCAGCCGGCATCTGTGAGCCTTTGACACTTCACGTGACCTCCTGCCGGCATCTATGAGACTTTGACACTTCACATGGCTTCCAGCCGGCATCTGTGAGACGTTGACACTTCACATGGCCTCCTGCCGGCATCTGTGACACTTTGACAATTCACGTGGCCTCCTGCCGGCATCTGTGAGACTTTGACACGTCACCTGGCCTCCAGCCGTCATCTGTGAGACTTTGACACTTCACGTGACCTTTTGCCGGCATCTATGAGACTTTGAAACTTCAGATGGCTTCCAGCTGGCATCTGTGAGATGTTGACACTTCACGTGGTCTCATGCCGCCATCTGTGAGACTTTGACACTTTGGGTGGCCTCCTGCCAGCATCTGTGAGACTTTGACAATTCATGTGACCTCCTACCGGCATCTGTGAGACTTTGACAGTTGCGTGGCCTCTTGCCGGCATCTGTGAAACTTTGAGACTTCACATGGCCTTTTGCCGGTATCTGTGAGACTTTGACACCTCACGTGGCCTCATGTTGTCATCTGTGAGACTTTGACACTTCGCGTGGCCGCCAGCCGGCATCTGTGAGCCTTTGACACTTCACGTGACCTCTTGCCGGCATCTATGAGATTTTGACACTTCACATGGCTTCCAGCCGGCATCTGTGAGACGTTGACACTTCACGTGGTCTCCTGCCAGCATCAGTGAAACTTTGATACTTCACGTGGCCTTTTTGCCAGCATCTGTGAGAAATTGAGACTTCATGTGGCCTCCTGCCGGCATCTGTGAGACTTTGACACCTCACGTCGCCTCATGTTGTCATCTGTGAGACTTTGACACTTCGCGTGGCCACCAGCCGGCATCTGTGAGCCTTTGATACTTCACGTGACCTCCTGCCAGCATCTATGAGACTTTGACACTTCACATGGCTTCCAGCCGGCATCTGTGAGACGTTGACACTTCACATTGCCTCCTGCCGGCATCTGTGAGACTTTGACAATTCACGTGGCCTCGTGCCGGCATCTGTGAGACTTTGACACTTCACGTGACCTCCTGCCAGCATCTGTGAGGCTTTGACACTTGCGTGGCCTCTTGCCGGCATCTGTCAGACTTTGACACTTCACGTGGCCTCCTGTCGGCATCTGTGAGACTTTGACACTTACGTGGCCTTTTGCTGGCATCTGTGACACGTTGACACTTCACGTGGCCTCCTCCCGGCATCCGTGAGACTTTGACACTTCACGTTACCTCCTGCAGGTATCTGTGAGACTTTGACACTTCACGTCGCCTCCTGCCGGTATCTGTGAGACTTTGACACTTACATGGACTTCTGCTGGCATCTGTGACACTTTGACACTTCATGTGACATCCTGCCGGCATCTGTGAGACTTTGACAATTCACGTGGCCTCATGCCGGCATCTGTGACACTTTGACAATTCACGTGGCCTCCTGCCAGCATCT
This sequence comes from Petromyzon marinus, assembly GCF_048934315.1. Lineage (NCBI taxonomy): Eukaryota > Metazoa > Chordata > Hyperoartia > Petromyzontiformes > Petromyzontidae > Petromyzon > Petromyzon marinus. The sequence continues at coordinate 10,580,666 of NC_133732.1, forward strand.
GTAAGACTTTGACAATTGCGTGGCCTCTTGCCGGCATCTGTCAGACTTTGACACTTCACGTGGCCTCCAGCCGTCATCTGTGAGACTTTGACACTTCACGTGGCCTCCTGCCGGCATCTGTGAGACTTTGACACTTCACGTGACCTCTTGCCGGCATCTATGAGACTTTGAAACTTCACATGGCTTCCAGCCGGCATCTGTGAGACGTTGACAATTCACGTGGCCTCCTGCCGGTATTTGCGAGACTTTCACACTTCACGTGGCCTCCTGCCGGTATCTGTGAGACTTTGACACCTCACGTGGCCTCATGTTGTCATCTGTGAGACTTTGACACTTCGCGTGGCCGCCAGCCGGCATCTGTGAGCCTTTGACACTTCACGTGACCTCCTGCCGCATCTATGAGACTTTGACACTTCACATGGCTTCCAGCCGGCATCTGTGAGACGTTGACACTTCACATGGCCTCCTGCCGGCATCTGTGACACTTTGACAATTCACGTGGCCTCCTGCCGGCATCTGTGAGACTTTGACACGTCACCTGGCCTCCAGCCGTCATCTGTGAGACTTTGACACTTCACGTGACCTTTTGCCGGCATCTATGAGACTTTGAAACTTCAGATGGCTTCCAGCTGGCATCTGTGAGATGTTGACACTTCACGTGGTCTCATGCCGCCATCTGTGAGACTTTGACACTTTGGGTGGCCTCCTGCCAGCATCTGTGAGACTTTGACAATTCATGTGACCTCCTACCGGCATCTGTGAGACTTTGACAGTTGCGTGGCCTCTTGCCGGCATCTGTGAAACTTTGAGACTTCACATGGCCTTTTGCCGGTATCTGTGAGACTTTGACACCTCACGTGGCCTCATGTTGTCATCTGTGAGACTTTGACACTTCGCGTGGCCGCCAGCCGGCATCTGTGAGCCTTTGACACTTCACGTGACCTCTTGCCGGCATCTATGAGATTTTGACACTTCACATGGCTTCCAGCCGGCATCTGTGAGACGTTGACACTTCACGTGGTCTCCTGCCAGCATCAGTGAAACTTTGATACTTCACGTGGCCTTTTTGCCAGCATCTGTGAGAAATTGAGACTTCATGTGGCCTCCTGCCGGCATCTGTGAGACTTTGACACCTCACGTCGCCTCATGTTGTCATCTGTGAGACTTTGACACTTCGCGTGGCCGCCAGCCGGCATCTGTGAGCCTTTGACACTTCACGTGACCTCCTGCCAGCATCTATGAGACTTTGACACTTCACATGGCTTCCAGCCGGCATCTGTGAGACGTTGACACTTCACATTGCCTCCTGCCGGCATCTGTGACACTTTGACAATTCACGTGGCCTCCTGCCGGCATCTGTGAGACTTTGACACTTCACGTGACCTCCTGCCAGCATCTGTGAGGCTTTGACACTTACGTGGCCTCCTGTCGGCATCTGTGAGACTTTGACACTTACGTGGCCTTTTGCTGGCATCTGTGACACGTTGACACTTCACGTGGCCTCCTCCCGGCATCTGTGAGACTTTGACACTTCACGTTACCTCCTGCAGGAATCTGTGAGACTTTGACACTTCACGTCGCCTCCTGCCGGTATCTGTGAGACTTTGACACTTCATGTGACCTCCTGCGGTATCTGTGAGACTTTGACACTTACATGGACTTCTGCTGGCATCTGTGACACTTTGACACTTCATGTGACATCCTGCCGGCATCTGTGAGACTTTGACAATTCACGTGGCCTCATGCCGGCATCTGTGACACTTTGACAATTCACGTGGCCTCCTGCCAGCATCTGTAAGACATTGACAATTGCGTGGCCTCTTGCCGGCATCTGTCAGACTTTGACACTTCACGTGGCCTCCAGCCGTCATCTGTGAGACTTTGACACTTCACGTGGCCTCCTGCCGGCATCTGTGAGACTTTGACACTTCACGTGACCTCTTGCCGGCATCTATGAGACTTTGAAACTTCACATGGCTTCCAGCCGGCATCTGTGAGACGTTGACAATTCACGTGGCCTCCTGCCGGTATTTGCGAGACTTTCACACTTCACGTGACCTCCTGCCGGCATGTGTGAGACTTTGACACTTCACGTGGCCTCCTGCCGGTATCTGTGAGACTTTGACACCTCACGTGGCCTCATGTTGTAATCTGTGAGACTTTGACACTTTGCGTGGCCGCCAGCCGGCATCTGTGAGCCTTTGACACTTCACGCACTTCCTGCCGGCATCTATGAGACTTTGACACTTCACATGGCTTCCAGCCGGCATCTGTGAGACGTTGACACTTCACATGGCCTCCTGCCGGCATCTGTGACACTTTGACAATTCACGTGGCCTCCTGCCGGCATCTGTGAGACTTTGACACTTCACCTGGCCTCCAGCCGTCATCTGTGAGACTTTGACACTTCACGTGACCTTTTGCCGTCATCTATGAGACTTTGAAACTTCAGATGGCTTCCAGCTGGCATCTGTGAGATGTTGACACTTCACGTGGTCTCCTGCCGGCATCTGTGAGACTTTGACACTTTGGGTGGCCTCCTGCCAGCATCTGTGAGACTTTGACAATTCATGTGACCTCCTACCGGCATCTGTGAGACTTTGACAGTTGCGTGGCCTCTTGCCGGCATCTGTGAAACTTTGAGACTTCACATGGCCTTTTGCCGGCATCTGTGAGAATTTGACATTTCATGTGACCTCCTGCCAGCATCTGTGAGACTTTGACACTTCACATGGCCTCCTGCCGTCATCTGCGAGATTTTGACACTTCACATGGCCTCCTGCCGGCATCTGTGACACTTTGACAATTCACGTGGCCTCATGCCGGCATCTGTGACACTTTGACAATTCACGTGGCCTCCTGCCGGGATCTGTGAGACTTTGACACTTCACGTGTCCTGCAGCCGGCATCTGTGAGACTTTGACACTTCACATGGCTTCCAGCCGGCATCTGTGAGACGTTGACACTTCACATTGCCTCCTGCCGGCATCTGTGATACATTGACACTTTACGTGGCCTCATGTCGTCATCTGTGAGACTTTGACACTTCATGTGACCTCCTGCCGGTATCTGTGAGCCCTTGACACTTCACGTGGCCTCCTGACGGCATCTGTGAGACTTTGACACCTCACGTCGCCTCATGTTGTCATCTGTGAGACTTTGACACTTCGCGTGGCCGCCAGCCGGCATCTGTGAGCCTTTGACACTTCACGTGACCTCCTGCCAGCATCTATGAGACTTTGTCACTTCACATGGCTTCCAGCCGGCATCTGTGAAACGTTGACACTTTACATTGCCTCCTGCCGGCATCTGTGACACTTTGACAATTCACGTGGCCTCCTGCCGGCATCTGTGAGACTTTGACACTTACATGGACTTCTGCTGGCATCTGTGACACTTTGACACTTCATGTGACATCCTGCCGGCATCTGTGAGACTTTGACACGTCACGTGACCTCCTGCCGGTATCTGTGACACTTTGACAATTCACGTGGCCTCATGCCAGCATCTGTGACACTTTGACAATTCACGTGGCCTCCTGCCAGCATCTGTAAGACTTTGTCACTTGCGTGGCCTCTTGCGGCATCTGTCAGACTTTGACACTTCACGTGGCCTCCTGCCGGCATCTGTGAGACTTTGACACTTCACGTGACCTCTTGCCGGCATCTATGAGACTTTGAAACTTCACATGGCTTCCAGCCGGCATCTGTGAGACGTTGACAATTCACGTGGCCTCCTGCCGGTATTTGCGAGACTTTCACACTTCACGTGACCTCCTGCCGGCATGTGTGAGACTTTGACACTTCACGTGGCCTCCTGCCGGTATCTGTGAGACCTTGACACCTCACGTGGCCTCATGTTGTCATCTGTGAGACTTTGACACTTTGCGTGGCCGCCAGCCGGCATCTGTGAGCCTTTGACACTTCACGTGACCTCCTGCCGGCATCTATGAGACTTTGACACTTCACATGGCTTCCAGCCGGCATCTGTGAGACGTTGACACTTCACATGGCCTCCTGCCAGCATCTGTGACACTTTGACAATTCACGTGGCCTCCTGCCGGCATCTGTGAGACTTTGACACTTCACCTGGCCTCCAGCCGTCATCTGTGATACTTTGACACTTCACGTGACCTTTTGCCGGCATCTATGAGACTTTGAAACTTCAGATGGCTTCCAGCTGGCATCTGTGAGATGTTGACACTTCACGTGGTCTCCTGCCGGCATCTGTGAGACTTTGACACTTTGGGTGGCCTCCTGCCAGCATCTGTGAGACTTTGACAATTCATGTGACCTCCTACCGGCATCTGTGAGACTTTGACAGTTGCTTGGCCTCTTGCCGGCATCTGTGAAACTTTGAGACTTCACATGGCCTTTTGCCGGCATCTGTGAGAATTTGACATTTCACGTGACCTCCTGCCAGCATCTGTGAGACTTTGACACTTCACATGGCCTCCTGCCGTCATCTGCGAGATTTTGACACTTCACATGGCCTCCTGCCGGCATCTGTGACACTTTGACAATTCACGTGGCCTCATGCCGGCATCTGTGACACTTTGACAATTCACGTGGCCTCCTGCCGGGATCTGTGAGACTTTGACACTTCACGTGTCCTGCAGCCGGCATCTGTGAGACTTTGACACTTCACATGGCTTCCAGGCGGCATCTGTGAGACGTTGACACTTCACATTGCCTCCTGCCGGCATCTGTGACACTTTGACAATTCACGTGGCCTCCTGCCGGCATCTGTGAGACTTTGACACTTCACGTGACCTCCTGCCAGCATCTGTGAGGCTTTGACACTTGCGTGGCCTCTTGCCGGCATCTGTCAGACTTTGACACTTCACGTGGCCTCCTGTCGGCATCTGTGAGACTTTGACACTTACGTGGCCTTTTGCTGGCATCTGTGACACGTTGACACTTCACGTGGCCTCCTCCCGGCATCTGTGAGACTTTGACACTTCACGTTTCCTCCTGCAGGTATCTGTGAGACTTTGACACTTCACGTCGCCTCCTGCCGGTATCTGTGAGACTTTGACACTTACATGGACTTCTGCTGGCATCTGTGACACTTTGACACTTCACGTGACATCCTGCCGGCATCTGTGAGACTTTGCCAATTCACGTGGCCTCCAGCCGTCATCTGTGAGACTTTGACACTTCACGTGGCCTCCTGCCGGCATCTGTGAGACTTTGACACTTCATGTGACCTCTTGCCGGCATCTATGAGACTTTGAAACTTCACATGGCTTCCAGCCGGCATCTGTGAGACGTTGACAATTCACGTGGCCTCCTGCCGGTATTTGCGAGACTTTCACACTTCACGTGACCTCCTGCCGGCATGTGTGAGACTTTGACACTTCACGTGGCCTCCTGCCGGTATCTGTGAGACTTTGACACCTCACGTGGCCTCATGTTGTCATCTGTGAGACTTTGACACTTCGCGTGGCCGCCAGCCGGCATCTGTGAGCCTTTGACACTTCACGTGACCTTCTGCCGGCATCTATGAGACTTTGACACTTCACATGGCTTCCAGCCGGCATCTGTGAGACGTTGACACTTCACCTGGCCTCCTGCCGGCATCTGTGACACTTTGACAATTCACGTGGCCTCCTGCCGGCATCTGTGAGACTTTGACACTTCACCTGGCCTCCAGCCGTCATCTGTGAGACTTTGACACTTCACGTGACCTTTTGCCGGCATCTATGAGACTTTGAAACTTCAGATGGCTTCCAGCTGGCATCTGTGAGATGTTGACACTTCACGTGGTCTCCTGCCGGCATCTGTGAGACTTTGACACTTTGGGTGGCCTCCTGCCAGCATCTGTGAGACTTTGACAATTCATGTGACCTCCTACCGGCATCTGTGAGACTTTGACAGTTGCGTGGCCTCTTGCCGGCATCTGTGAAACTTTGAGACTTCACATGGCCTTTTGCCGGCATCTGTGAGAATTTGACATTTCACGTGACCTCCTGCCAGCATCTGTGAGACTTTGACACTTCACATGGCCTCCTGCCGTCATCTGCGAGATTTTGACACTTCACATGGCCTCCTGCCGGCATCTGTGACACTTTGACAATTCACGTGGCCTCCTGCCGGGATCTGTGAGACTTTGACACTTCACGTGTCCTGCAGCCGGCATCTGTGAGACTTTGACACTTCACATGACCTCCTGCCGGCATCTGTGAGACTGACACTTCATGCGCCCTCATGCCGGCATGTGTGAGACTTTGACACTTCACGTGGCCTCCTGCCGGCATCTGTGAGACTTTGACACTTCACGTGGCCTCATGTCGTTATCTGTGAGACTTCGACACTTCACGTGGCCTCCTGCCGGCATCTGTGAGACTTTGACACTTCACGTGGCCTCCTGCCGGCATCTGTGAGACTTTGACAAATTCACGTGGCCTCCTGCCGGCATCTGTCAGACTTTGACACCTCACGTGGCCTCATGTCATCTTTGAGACTTTGACACTTTGCGTGGCCTCCTGCCGGCACCTATGCGACTTTGACACTTCACATGGCTTCCAGCCGGCATCTGTGAGACATTGACACTTCACGTGGTCTCCTGCCGGCATCTGTGAGACTTTGACAATTCACGTGGCCTCCTGAAGTTATCTGCGAGACTTTCACAGTTCACGTGACCTCCTGCCGACATCTGTGATACATTGACACTTTACGTGGCCTCATGTCGTCATCTGTGAGACTTTGACACTTCATGTGACATCCTGCCGGTATCTGTGAGCCCTTGACACTTCACGTGGCCTCCTGACGGCATCTGTGAGACTTTGACACCTCATGTCGCCTCATGTTGTCATCTGTGAGACTTTGACACTTCGCGTGGCCGCCAGCCGGCATCTGTGAGCCTTTGACACTTCACGTGACCTCCTGCCAGCATCTATGAGACTTTGACACTTCACATGGCTTCCAGCCGGCATCTGTGAGACGTTGACACTTTACATTGCCTCCTGCCGGCATCTGTGACACTTTGACAATTCACGTGGCCTCCTGCCGGCATCTGTGAGACTTTGACACTTACATGGACTTCTGCTGGCATCTGTGACACTTTGACACTTCATGTGACATCCTGCCGGCATCTGTGAGACTTTGACACGTCACGTGACCTCCTGCCGGTATCTGTGACACTTTGACAATTCACGTGGCCTCATGCCAGCATCTGTGACACTTTGACAATTCACGTGGCCTCCTGCCAGCATCTGTAAGACTTTGTCACTTGCGTGGCCTCTTGCGGCATCTGTCAGACTTTGACACTTCACATGGCCTCCAGCCGTCATCTGTGAGACTTTGACACTTCACGTGACCTCTTGCCGGCATCTATGAGACTTTGAAACTTCACATGGCTTCCAGCCGGCATCTGTATGACGTTGACAATTCACCTGGCCTCCTGCCGGTATTTGCGAGACTTTCACACTTCATGTGACCTCCTGCCGGCATGTGTGAGACTTTGACACTTTACGTGGCCTCCTGCCGGTATCTGTGAGACTTTGACACCTCACGTCGCCTCATGTTGTCATCTGTGAGGCTTTGACACTTCGCGTGGCCGCCAGCCGGCATCTGTGAGCCTTTGACACTTCACGTGACCTCCTGCCGGCATCTATGAGACTTTGACACTTCACATTGCTTCTAGCCGGCATCTGTGAGACGTTGACACTTCACATGGCCTCCTGCCGGCATCTGTGACACTTTGACAATTCACGTGGCCTCCTGCCGGCATCTGTGAGACTTTGACACTTCACGTGGCCTCCAGCCAGCATCTGTGAGACTTTGACACTTCACATGGCCTCCAGCCGTCATCTGTGAGACTTTGACACTTCACATGACCTCCTGCCGGCATCTGTGAGACTAACACTTCACGCGCCCTCATGCCGGCATGTGTGAGACTTTGACACTTCACGTGGCCTCCTGCCGGCATCTGTCAGACTTTGACACCTCACGTGGCCTCATGTCATCTGTGAGACTTTGACACTTTGCGTGGCCTCCAGCCGGCATCTATGAGCCTTTGACACTTCACGTGACCTCTTTGCCCGGCATCTATGAGATTTTGACACTTCACATGGCTTCCAGCCGGCATCTGTGAGACGTTGACACTTCACGTGGTCTCCTGCCAGCATCAGTGAAACTTTGATACTTCACGTGGCCTTTTTGCCAGCATCTGTGAGAAATTGAGACTTCATGTGGCCTCCTCCCGGTATCTGTGAGACTTTGACACGTCACGTGGCCTCATGTTGTCATCTGTGAGACTTTGACACTTCGCGTGGCCGCCAGCCGGCATCTGTGAGCCTTTGACACTTCACGTGACCTTCTGCCGGCATCTATGAGACTTTGACACTTCACATGGCTTCCAGCCGGCATCTGTGAGACGTTGACACTTCACATGGCCTCCTGCCGGCATCTGTGACACTTTGACAATTCACGTGGCCTCCTGCCGGCATCTGTGAGACTTTGACACTTCACCTGGCCTCCAGCCGTCATCTGTGAGACTTTGACACTTCACGTGACCTTTTGCCGGCATCTATGAGACTTTGAAACTTCAGATGGCTTCCAGCTGGCATCTGTGAGATGTTGACACTTCACGTGGTCTCCTGCCGGCATCTGTGAGACTTTGACACTTTGGGTGGCCTCCTGCCAGCATCTGTGAGACTTTGACAATTCATGTGACCTCCTACCGGCATCTGTGAGACTTTGACAGTTGCGTGGCCTCTTGCCGGCATCTGTGAAACTTTGAGACTTCACATGGCCTTTTGCCGGCATCTGTGAGAATTTGACATTTCACGTGACCTCCTGCCAGCATCTGTGAGACTTTGACACTTCACATGGCCTCCTGCCGTCATCTGCGAGATTTTGACACTTCACATGGCCTCCTGCCGGCATCTGTGACACTTTGACAATTCACGTGGCCTCCTGCCGGGATCTGTGAGACTTTGACACTTCACGTGTCCTGCAGCCGGCATCTGTGAGACTTTGACACTTCACATGACCTCCTGCCGGCATCTGTGAGACTGACACTTCATGCGCCCTCATGCCGACATGTGTGAGACTTTGACACTTGACGTGGCCTCCTGCCGGCATCTGTGAGACTTTGACACTTCACGTGGCCTCATGTCGTTATCTGTGAGACTTTGACACTTCACGTGGCCTCCTGCCGGCATCTGTGAGACTTTGACACTTCACGTGGCCTCCTGCCGGCATCTGTGAGACTTTGACAAATTCACGTGGCCTCCTGCCGGCATCTGTCAGACTTTGACACCTCACGTGGCCTCATGTCATCTTTGAGACTTTGACACTTTGCGTGGCCTCCTGCCGGCACCTATGAGACTTTGACACTTCACATGGCTTCCAGCCGGCATCTGTGAGACATTGACACTTCACGTGGTCTCCTGCCGGCATCTGTGAGACTTTGACAATTCACGTGGCCTCCTGAAGTTATCTGCGAGACTTTCACAGTTCACGTGACCTCCTGCCGACATCTGTGATACATTGACACTTTACGTGGCCTCATGTCGTCATCTGTGAGACTTTGACACTTCATGTGACCTCCTGCCGGTATCTGTGAGCCCTTGACACTTCACGTGGCCTCCTGACGGCATCTGTGAGACTTTGACACCTCATGTCGCCTCATGTTGTCATCTGTGAGACTTTGACACTTCGCGTGGCCGCCAGCCGGCATCTGTGAGCCTTTGACACTTCACGTGACCTCCTGCCAGCATCTATGAGACTTTGACACTTCACATGGCTTCCAGCCGGCATCTGTGAGACGTTGACACTTTACATTGCCTCCTGCCGGCATCTGTGACACTTTGACAATTCACGTGGCCTCCTGCCGGCATCTGTGAGACTTTGACACTTCATGTGACATCCTGCCGGCATCTGTGAGACTTTGACACGTCACGTGACCTCCTGCCGGTATCTGTGACACTTTGACAATTCACGTGGCCTCATGCCAGCATCTGTGACACTTTGACAATTCACGTGGCCTCCTGCCAGCATCTGTAAGACTTTGTCACTTGCGTGGCCTCTTGCGGCATCTGTCAGACTTTGACACTTCACATGGCCTCCAGCCGTCATCTGTGAGACTTTGACACTTCACGTGACCTCTTGCCGGCATCTATGAGACTTTGAAACTTCACATGGCTTCCAGCCGGCATCTGTATGACGTTGACAATTCACCTGGCCTCCTGCCGGTATTTGAGAGACTTTCACACTTCATGTGACCTCCTGCCGGCATGTGTGAGACTTTGACACTTTACGTGGCCTCCTGCCGGTATCTGTGAGACTTTGACACCTCACGTCGCCTCATGTTGTCATCTGTGAGACTTTGACACTTCGCGTGGCCGCCAGCCGGCATCTGTGAGCCTTTGACACTTCACGTGACCTCCTGCCGGCATCTATGAGACTTTGACATTTCACATTGCTTCCAGCCGGCATCTGTGAGACGTTGACACTTCACATGGCCTCCTGCCGGCATCTGTGACACTTTGACAATTCACGTGGCCTCCTGCCGGCATCTGTGAGACTTTGACACTTCACATGGCCTCCAGCCAGCATCTGTGAGACTTTGACACTTCACATGGCCTCCAGCCGTCATCTGTGAGACTTTGACACTTCACATGACCTCCTGCCGGCATCTGTGAGACTGACACTTCACGCGCCCTCATGCCGGCATGTGTGAGACTTTGACACTTCACGTGGCCTCCTGCCGGCATCTGTCAGACTTTGACACCTCACGTGGCCTCATGTCATCTGTGAGACTTTGACACTTTGCGTGGCCTCCAGCCGGCATCTATGAGCCTTTGACACTTCACGTGACCTCTTGCCGGCATCTATGAGATTTTGACACTTCACATGGCTTCCAGCCGGCATCTGTGAGACGTTGACACTTCACGTGGTCTCCTGCCAGCATCAGTGAAACTTTGATACTTCACGTGGCCTTTTTGCCAGCATCTGTGAGAAATTGAGACTTCATGTGGCCTCCTCCCGGCATCTGTGAGACTTTGACACCTCACGTCGCCTCATGTTGTCATCTGTGAGACTTTGACACTTCGCGTGGCCGCCAGCCGGCATCTGTGAGCCTTTGACACTTCACGTGACCTCCTGCCAGCATCTATGAGACTTTGACACTTCACATGGCTTCCAGCCGGTATCTGTGAGACGTTGACACTTCACATTGCCTCCTGCCGGCATCTGTGACACTTTGACAATTCACGTGGCCTCCTGCCGGCATCTGTGAGACTTTGCCACTTCACGTGACCTCCTGCCAGCATCTGTGAGGCTTTGACACTTGCGTGGCCTCTTGCCGGCATCTGTCAGACTTTGACACTTCACGTGGCCTCCTGTCGGCATCTGTGAGACTTTGACACTTACGTGGCCTTTTGCTGGCATCTGTGACACGTTGACACTTCACGTGGCCTCCTCCCGGCATCTGTGAGACTTTGACACTTCACGTTACCTCCTGCCGGTATCTGTGAGACTTTGACACTTCACGTCGCCTCCTGCCGGTATCTGTGAGACTTTGACACTTCATGTGACCTCCTGCGGTATCTGTGAGACTTTGACACTTACATGGACTTCTGCTGGCATCTGTGACACTTTGACACTTCATGTGACATCCTGCCGGCATCTGTGAGACTTTGACACGTCACGTGACCTCCTGCCGGTATCTGTGACACTTTGACAATTCACGTGGCCTCATGCCGGCATCTGTGACACTTTGACAATTCACGTGGCCTCCTGCCAGCATCTGTAAGACTTTGACACTTGCGTGGCCTCTTGCCGGAATCTGTGAGACTTTGACACCTCACGTCGCCTCATGTTGTCATCTGTGAGGCTTTGACACTTCGCGTGGCCGCCAGCCGGCATCTGTGAGCCTTTGACACTTCACGTGACCTCCTGCCGGCATCTATGAGACTTTGACACTTCACATTGCTTCTAGCCGGCATCTGTGAGACGTTGACACTTCACATGGCCTCCTGCCGGCATCTGTGACACTTTGACAATTCACGTGGCCTCCTGCCGGCATCTGTGAGACTTTGACACTTCACGTGGGCTCCAGCCAGCATCTGTGAGACTTTGACACTTCACATGGCCTCCAGCCGTCATCTGTGAGACTTTGACACTTCACATGACCTCCTGCCGGCATCTGTGAGACTAACACTTCACGCCCTCATGCCGGCATGTGTGAGACTTTGACACTTCACGTGGCCTCCTGCCGGCATCTGTCAGACTTTGACACCTCACGTGGCCTCATGTCATCTGTGAGACTTTGACACTTTGCGTGGCCTCCAGCCGGCATCTATGAGCCTTTGACACTTCACGTGACCTCTTTGCCCGGCATCTATGAGATTTTGACACTTCACATGGCTTCCAGCCGGCATCTGTGAGACGTTGACACTTCACGTGGTCTCCTGCCAGCATCAGTGAAACTTTGATACTTCACGTGGCCTTTTTGCCAGCATCTGTGAGAAATTGAGACTTCATGTGGCCTCCTCCCGGTATCTGTGAGACTTTGACACCTCACGTGGCCTCATGTTGTCATCTGTGAGACTTTGACACTTCGCGTGGCCGCCAGCCGGCATCTGTGAGCCTTTGACACTTCACGTGACCTTCTGCCGGCATCTATGAGACTTTGACACTTCACATGGCTTCCAGCCGGCATCTGTGAGACGTTGACACTTCACATGGCCTCCTGCCGGCATCTGTGACACTTTGACAATTCACGTGGCCTCCTGCCGGCATCTGTGAGACTTTGACACTTCACCTGGCCTCCAGCCGTCATCTGTGAGACTTTGACACTTCACGTGACCTTTTGCCGGCATCTATGAGACTTTGAAACTTCAGATGGCTTCCAGCTGGCATCTGTGAGATGTTGACACTTCACGTGGTCTCCTGCCGGCATCTGTGAGACTTTGACACTTTGGGTGGCCTCCTGCCAGCATCTGTGAGACTTTGACAATTCATGTGACCTCCTACCGGCATCTGTGAGACTTTGACAGTTGCGTGGCCTCTTGCCGGCATCTGTGAAACTTTGAGACTTCACATGGCCTTTTGCCGGCATCTGTGAGAATTTGACATTTCACGTGACCTCCTGCCAGCATCTGTGAGACTTTGACACTTCACATGGCCTCCTGCCGTCATCTGCGAGATTTTGACACTTCACATGGCCTCCTGCCGGCATCTGTGACACTTTGACAATTCACGTGGCCTCCTGCCGGGATCTGTGAGACTTTGACACTTCACGTGTCCTCCAGCCGGCATCTGTGAGACTTTGACACTTCACATGACCTCCTGCCGGCATCTGTGAGACTGACACTTCATGCGCCCTCATGCCGGCATGTGTGAGACTTTGACACTTCACGTGGCCTCCTGCCGGCATCTGTGAGACTTTGACACTTCACGTGGCCTCATGTCGTTATCTGTGAGACTTTGACACTTCACGTGGCCTCCTGCCGGCATCTGTGAGACTTTGACACTTCACGTGGCCTCCTGCCGGCATCTGTGAGACTTTGACAAATTCACGTGGCCTCCTGCCGGCATCTGTCAGACTTTGACACCTCACGTGGCCTCATGTCATCTTTGAGACTTTGACACTTTGCGTGGCCTCCTGCCGGCACCTATGAGACTTTGACACTTCACATGGCTTCCAGCCGGCATCTGTGAGACATTGACACTTCACGTGGTCTCCTGCCGGCATCTGTGAGACTTTGACAATTCACGTGGCCTCCTGAAGTTATCTGCGAGACTTTCACAGTTCACGTGACCTCCTGCCGACATCTGTGATACATTGACACTTTACGTGGCCTCATGTCGTCATCTGTGAGACTTTGACACTTCATGTGACCTCCTGCCGGTATCTGTGAGCCCTTGACACTTCACGTGGCCTCCTGACGGCATCTGTGAGACTTTGACACCTCATGTCGCCTCATGTTGTCATCTGTGAGACTTTGACACTTCGCGTGGCCGCCAGCCGGCATCTGTGAGCCTTTGACACTTCACGTGACCTCCTGCCAGCATCTATGAGACTTTGACACTTCACATGGCTTCCAGCCGGCATCTGTGAGACGTTGACACTTCATGTGACATCCTGCCGGCATCTGTGAGACTTTGACACGTCACGTGACCTCCTGCCGGTATCTGTGACACTTTGACAATTCACGTGACCTCCTGCCGGCATCTGTGACACTTTGACAATTCACGTGGCCTCCTGCCGGCATCTGTGAGACTTTGACACTTCATGTGACATCCTGCCGGCATCTGTGAGACTTTGACACGTCACGTGACCTCCTGCCGGTATCTGTGACACTTTGACAATTCACGTGGCCTCATGCCAGCATCTGTGACACTTTGACAATTCACGTGGCCTCCTGCCAGCATCTGTAAGACTTTGTCACTTGCGTGGCCTCTTGCGGCATCTGTCAGACTTTGACACTTCACATGGCCTCCAGCCGTCATCTGTGAGACTTTGACACTTCACGTGACCTCTTGCCGACATCTATGAGACTTTGAAACTTCACATGGCTTCCAGCCGGCATCTGTATGACGTTGACAATTCACCTGGCCTCCTGCCGGTATTTGAGAGACTTTCACACTTCATGTGACCTCCTGCCGGCATGTGTGAGACTTTGACACTTTACGTGGCCTCCTGCCGGTATCTGTGAGACTTTGACACCTCACGTCGCCTCATGTTGTCATCTGTGAGACTTTGACACTTCGCGTGGCCGCCAGCCGGCATCTGTGAGCCTTTGACACTTCACGTGACCTCCTGCCGGCATCTATGAGACTTTGACATTTCACATTGCTTCCAGCCGGCATCTGTGAGACGTTGACACTTCACATGGCCTCCTGCCGGCATCTGTGACACTTTGACAATTCACGTGGCCTCCTGCCGGCATCTGTGAGACTTTGACACTTCACATGGCCTCCAGCCAGCATCTGTGAGACTTTGACACTTCACATGGCCTCCAGCCGTCATCTGTGAGACTTTGACACTTCACATGACCTCCTGCCGGCATCTGTGAGACTGACACTTCACGCGCCCTCATGCCGGCATGTGTGAGACTTTGACACTTCACGTGGCCTCCTGCCGGCATCTGTCAGACTTTGACACCTCACGTGGCCTCATGTCATCTGTGAGACTTTGACACTTTGCGTGGCCTCCAGCCGGCATCTATGAGCCTTTGACACTTCACGTGACCTCTTGCCGGCATCTATGAGATTTTGACACTTCACATGGCTTCCAGCCGGCATCTGTGAGACGTTGACACTTCACGTGGTCTCCTGCCAGCATCAGTGAAACTTTGATACTTCACGTGGCCTTTTTGCCAGCATCTGTGAGAAATTGAGACTTCATGTGGCCTCCTCCCGGCATCTGTGAGACTTTGACACCTCACGTCGCCTCATGTTGTCATCTGTGAGACTTTGACACTTCGCGTGGCCGCCAGCCGGCATCTGTGAGCCTTTGACACTTCACGTGACCTCCTGCCAGCATCTATGAGACTTTGACACTTCACATGGCTTCCAGCCGGTATCTGTGAGACGTTGACACTTCACATTGCCTCCTGCCGGCATCTGTGACACTTTGACAATTCACGTGGCCTCCTGCCGGCATCTGTGAGACTTTGCCACTTCACGTGACCTCCTGCCAGCATCTGTGAGGCTTTGACACTTGCGTGGCCTCTTGCCGGCATCTGTCAGACTTTGACACTTCACGTGGCCTCCTGTCGGCATCTGTGAGACTTTGACACTTACGTGGCCTTTTGCTGGCATCTGTGACACGTTGACACTTCACGTGGCCTCCTCCCGGCATCTGTGAGACTTTGACACTTCACGTTACCTCCTGCCGGTATCTGTGAGACTTTGACACTTCACGTCGCCTCCTGCCGGTATCTGTGAGACTTTGACACTTCATGTGACCTCCTGCGGTATCTGTGAGACTTTGACACTTACATGGACTTCTGCTGGCATCTGTGACACTTTGACACTTCATGTGACATCCTGCCGGCATCTGTGAGACTTTGACACGTCACGTGACCTCCTGCCGGTATCTGTGACACTTTGACAATTCACGTGGCCTCATGCCGGCATCTGTGACACTTTGACAATTCACGTGGCCTCCTGCCAGCATCTGTAAGACTTTGACACTTGCGTGGCCTCTTGCCGGAATCTGTCAGTCTTTGACACTTCACGTGGCCTCCAGCCGTCATCTGTGAGACTTTGACACTTCACGTGGCCTCCTGCCGGCATCTGTGAGACTTTGACACTTCACATGACCTCTTGCCGGCATCTATGAGACTTTGAAACTTCACATGGCTTCCAGCCGGCATCTGTGAGACGTTGACAATTCACGTGGCCTCCTGCCGGTATTTGCGAGACTTTCACACTTCACGTGACCTCCTGCCGGCATGTGTGAGAATTTGACACTTCACGTGGCCTCCTGCCGGTATCTGTGAGACTTTGACACCTCACGTGGCCTCATGTTGTCATCTGTGAGACTTTGACACTTCGCGTGGCCGCCAGCCGGCAATCTGTGAGCCTTTGACACTTCAAGTGACCTCCTGCCGGCATCTATGAGACTTTGACACTTCACATGGCTTCCAGCCGGCATCTGTGAGACGTTGACACTTCACGTGGTCTCCTGCCAGCATCAGTGAAACTTTGATACTTCACGTGGCCTTTTTGCCAGCATCTGTGAGAAATTGAGACTTAATGTGGCCTCCTGCCGGCATCTGTGAGACTTTGACACTTCATGTGACCTCCTGCTGTATCTGTGAGACTTTGACACTTACATGGACTTCTGCTGGCATCTGTGACACTTTGACACTTCATTTGACATCCTGCCGGC
Organism: Petromyzon marinus; assembly: GCF_048934315.1. Classification (NCBI taxonomy): domain Eukaryota; kingdom Metazoa; phylum Chordata; class Hyperoartia; order Petromyzontiformes; family Petromyzontidae; genus Petromyzon; species Petromyzon marinus. Next base: position 10,597,520 of record NC_133732.1, read on the forward strand.
ATCTGTGAGACTTTGACACGTCACGTGACCTCCTGCCGGTATCTGTGACACTTTGACAATTCACGTGGCCTCATGCCGGCATCTGTGACACTTTGACAATTCACGTGGCCTCCTGCCAGCATCTGTAAGACTTTGACACTTGCGTGGCCTCTTGCCGGAATCTGTCAGACTTTGACACTTCACGTGGCCTCCAGCCGTCATCTGTGAGACTTTGACACTTCACGTGGCCTCCTGCCGGCATCTGTGAGACTTTGACACTTCACGTGACCTCTTGCCGGCATCTATGAGCCTTTTAAACTTCACATGGCTTCCAGCCGGCATCTGTGAGACGTTGACAATTCACGTCGCCTCCTGCCGGTATTTGCGAGACTTTCACACTTCACGTGACCTCCTGCCGGCATGTGTGAGACTTTGACACTTCACGTGGCCTCCTGCCGGTATCTGTGAGACTTTGACACCTCACGTGACCTCCTGCCGGCATCTATGAGACTTTGACACTTCACATGGCTTCCAGCCGGCATCTGTGAGACGTTGACACTTCACGTGGTCTCCTGCCAGCATCAGTGAAACTTTGATACTTCACGTGGCCTTTTTGCCAGCATCTGTGAGAAATTGAGACTTAATGTGGCCTCCTGCCAGCATCTGTGAGACTTTGACACTTTTCGTGGCCTCCTGCGGTATCTGTGAGACTTTGACACCTCACGTGGCCTCATGTTGTCATCTGTGAGCCTTTGACACTTCACGTGACCTCCTGCCGGCATCTATGAGACTTTGACACTTCACATGGCTTCCAGCCGGCATCTGTGAGACGTTGACACTTCACATGGCCTCCTGCCGGCATCTGTGACACATTGACAATTCACGAGGCCTCCTGCCGGCATCTGTGAGACTTTGACACTTCAAGTTGCCTCTAGCCAGCATCTGTGAGACTTTGACACTTCACATGGCCTCCAGCCGTCATCTGTGAGACTTTGACACTTCACATGACCTCCTGCCGGCATCTGTGAGACTGACACTTCACGCGCCCTCATGCCGGCATGTGTGAGACTTTGACACTTCACGTGGCCTCCTGCCTGCATCTGTCAGACTTTGACACCTCACATGGCCTCATGTCATCTGTGAGACTTTGACACTTTGCGTGGCCTCCAGCCGGCAACTATGAGCCTTTGACACTTCACGTGACCTCTTGCCGGCATCTATGAGATTTTGACACTTCACATGGCTTCCAGCCGGCATCTGTGAGACGTTGACACTTCACGTGGTCTCCTGCCAGCATCAGTGAAACTTTGATACTTCACGTGGCCTTTTTGCCAGCATCTGTGAGAAATTGAGACTTCATGTGGCCTCCTGCCGGCATCTGTGAGACTTTGACACCTCACGTCGCCTCATGTTGTCATCTGTGAGACTTTGACACTTCGCGTGGCCGCCAGCCGGCATCTGTGAGCCTTTGACACTTCACGTGACCTCCTGCCAGCATCTATGAGACTTTGACACTTCACATGGCTTCCAGCCGGCATCTGTGAAACTTTGAGACTTTACATGGCCTCCTGCCGGCATCTGTGACACTTTGACAATTCACGTAGCCTCATGCCGGCATCTGTGAAACTTTGACAATTCACGTAGCCTCATGCCGGCAACTGTGAAACTTTGACAATTCACGTGGCCTCCTGCTGGCATCTGTGAGACTTTGACACTTCACGTGGCCTCCAGCCAGCATCTTTGAGACTTTGACACTTCACGTGGCCTCCAGCCGTCATCTGTGAGACTTTGACACTTCATATGACCTCCTGCCTAGGCATCTGTGAGACTGACACTTAACGCGCCCTCATGCCGGCATGTGTGAGACTTTGACACTTCACGTGGCCTCCTGCCGGCATCTGTCAGACTTTGACACCTCACGTGGCCTCATGTCATCTGTGAGACTTTGGCACTTTGCGTGGCCTCCAGCCGGCATCTATGAGCCTTTGACACTTCACGTGACCTCTTGCCGGCATCTGTGAAAGTTTGATACTTCACGTGGCCTTTTTGCCAGCATCTGTGAGAAATTGAGACTTCATGTGGCCTCCTGACGGCATCTTTGAGACTTTGCCACCTCACGTGGCCTCATGTTGTCATCTGTGAGACTTTGACACTTCGCGTGGCCGCCAGCCGGCATCTGTGAGCCTTTGACACTTCACGTGACCTCCTGCCAGCATCTATGAGACTTTGACACTTCACATGGCTTCCAGCCGGCATCTGTGAGACGTTGACACTTTACATTGCCTCCTGCCGGCATCTGTGACACTTTGACAATTCACGTGGCCTCCTGCCGGCATCTGTGAGACTTTGACACTTCACGTAACCTCCTGCCAGCATCTGTGAGGCTTTGACACTTGCGTGGCCTCTTGCCGGCATCTGTCAGACTTTGACACTTCACGTGGCCTCCTGTCAGCATCTGTGAGACTTTGACACTTACGTGGCCTTTTGCTAGCATCTGTGACACATTGACACTTCACGTGGCCTCCTCCCGGCATCTGTGAGACTTTGACACTTCACGTTACCTCCTGCGGTATCTGTGAGACTTTGACACTTACATGGACTTCTGCTGGCATCTGTGACACTTTGACACTTCATGTGACATCCTGCCGGCATCTGTGAGACTTTGACACGTCACGTGACCTCCTGCCGGTATCTGTGACACTTTGACAATTCACGTGGCCTCATGCCAGCATCTGTGACACTTTGACAATTCACGTGGCCTCCTGCCAGCATCTGTAAGACTTTGACACTTGGGTGGCCTCTTGCGGCATCTGTCAGACTTTGACACTTCACGTGGCCTCCTGCCGGCATCTGTGAGACTTTGACACTTCACGTGACCTCTTGCCGGCATCTATGAGACTTTGACACATCACATGGCTTCCAGCCGGCATCTGTGAGACGTTGACAATTCACGTTTCCTCCTGCCGGTATTTGCGAGACTTTCACACTTCATGTGACCTCCTACCGGCATGTGTGAGACTTTGACACTTTACGTGGCATCCTGCCGGTATCTGTGAGACTTTGACACCTCACGTGGCCTCATGTTGTCATCTGTGAGACTTTGACACTTCGCGTGGCCGCCAGCCGACATCTGTGAGCCTTTGACACTTCACGTGACCTCCTGCCGGCATCTATGAGACTTTGACACTTCACATGGCTTCCAGCCGGCATCTGTGAGCCTTTGACACTTCACGTGACCTCCTGCCAGCATCTATGAGACTTTGACACTTCACATGGCTTCCAGCCGGCATCTGTGAGACGTTGACACTTCACATTGCCTCCTGCCGGCATCTGTGACACTTTGACAATTCACGTGGCCTCCTGCCGGCATCTGTGAGACTTTGACACTTCACGTGACCTCCTGCCAGCATCTGTGAGGCTTTGACACTTGCGTGGCCTCTTGCCGGAATCTGTAAGACTTTGACACTTCACGTGGCCTCCTGTCGGCATCTGTGAGACTTTGACACTTACGTGGCATTTTGCTGGCATCTGTGACACGTTGACACTTCACGTGGCCTCCTGCCGGTATCTGTGAGACTTTGACACTTCATGTGACCTCCTGCGTTATCTGTAAGATTTTGACACTTACATGGACTTCTGCTGGCATCTGTGACACTTTGACACTTCATGTGACATCCTGCCGGAATCTGTGAGACTTTGACACGTCACGTGACCTCCTGCCGGTATCTGTGACACTTTGACAATTCACGTGGCCTCATGCCAACATCTGTGACACTTTGACAATTCACGTGGCCTCCTGCCAGCATCTGTAAGACTTTGACACTTGCGTGGCCTCCTGCCGGCATCTGTCAGACTTTGACACTTCACGTGGCCTCCAGCCGTCATCTGTGAGACTTTGACACTTCACGTGGCCTCCTGCCGGCATCTGTGAGACTTTGACACTTCACGTGACCTCTTGCCGGCATCAATGAGACTTTGAAACTTCACATGGCTTCCAGCCGGCATCTGTGAGACGTTGACAATTCACGGGGCCTCCTGGGGTATTTGCGAGACTTTCACACTTCACGTGACCTCCTGCCGGCATGTGTGAGACTTTGACACGTCACGTGGCCTCCTGCCGGTATCTGTGAGAATTTGACACCTCACGTGGCCTCATGTTGTCATCTGTGAGACTTTGACACTTCGCGTGGCCGCCAGCCGGCATCTGTGAGCCTTTGACATTTCACGTGACCTCCTGCCGGCATCTATGAGACTTTGACACTTCACATGGCTTCCAGCCGGCATCTGTGAGACGTTGACACTTCACATGGCCTCCTGCCGGCATCTGTGACACTTTGACAATTCACGTGGCCTCCTGCCGGCATCTGTGAAACTTTGAGACTTCACATGGCCTTTTGCCGGCATCTGTGAGAATTTGACACTTCACGTGACCTTCTTCCAGCATCTGTGAGACTTTGACACTTTACATGGCCTCCTGCCGGCATCTGTGACACTTTGACAATTCACGTAGCCTCATGCCGGCATCTGTGAAACTTTGACAATTCACGTGGCCTCCTGCTGGCATCTGTGAGACTTTGACACTTCACGTGGCCTCCAGCCAGCATCTTTGAGACTTTGACACTTCACGTGGCCTCCAGCCGTCATCTGTGAGACTTTGACACTTCATATGACCTCCTGCCTAGGCATCTGTGAGACTGACACTTAACGCGCCCTCATGCCGGCATGTGTGAGACTTTGACACTTCACGTGGCCTCCTGCCGGCATCTGTCAGACTTTGACACCTCACGTGGCCTCATGTCATCTGTGAGACTTTGGCACTTTGCGTGGCCTCCAGCCGGCATCTATGAGCCTTTGACACTTCACGTGACCTCTTGCCGGCATCTGTGAAAGTTTGATACTTCACGTGGCCTTTTTGCCAGCATCTGTGAGAAATTGAGACTTCATGTGGCCTCCTGACGGCATCTTTGAGACTTTGCCACCACACGTGGCCTCATGTTGTCATCTGTGAGACTTTGACACTTCGCGTGGCCGCCAGCCGGCATCTGTGAGCCTTTGACACTTCACGTGACCTCCTGCCAGCATCTATGAGACTTTGACACTTCACATGGCTTCCAGCCGGCATCTGTGAGACGTTGACACTTTACATTGCCTCCTGCCGGCATCTGTGACACTTTGACAATTCACGTGGCCTCCTGCCGGCATCTGTGAGACTTTGACACTTCACGTAACCTCCTGCCAGCATCTGTGAGGCTTTGACACTTGCGTGGCCTCTTGCCGGCATCTGTCAGACTTTGACACTTCACGTGGCCTCCTGTCAGCATCTGTGAGACTTTGACACTTACGTGGCCTTTTGCTAGCATCTGTGACACATTGACACTTCACGTGGCCTCCTCCCGGCATCTGTGAGACTTTGACACTTCACATTACCTCCTGCGGTATCTGTGAGACTTTGACACTTACATGGACTTCTGCTGGCATCTGTGACACTTTGACACTTCATGTGACATCCTGCCGGCATCTCTGAGACTTTGACACGTCACGTGACCTCCTGCCGGTATCTGTGACACTTTGACAATTCACGTGGCCTCATGCCAGCATCTGTGACACTTTGACAATTCACGTGGCCTCCTGCCAGCATCTGTAAGACTTTGACACTTGGGTGGCCTCTTGCGGCATCTGTCAGACTTTGACACTTCACGTGGCCTCCTGCCGGCATCTGTGAGACTTTGACACTTCACGTGACCTCTTGCCGGCATCTATGAGACTTTGACACATCACATGGCTTCCAGCCGGCATCTGTGAGACGTTGACAATTCACGTTTCCTCCTGCTGGTATTTGCGAGACTTTCACACTTCATGTTACCTCCTACCGGCATGTGTGAGACTTTGACACTTTACGTGGCATCCTGCCGGTATCTGTGAGACTTTGACACCTCACGTGGCCTCATGTTGTCATCTGTGAGACTTTGACACTTCGCGTGGCCGCCAGCCGGCATCTGTGAGCCTTTGACACTTCACGTGACCTCCTGCCGGCATCTATGAGACTTTGACACTTCACATGGCTTCCAGCCGGCATCTGTGAGACGTTGACACTTCACATGGCCTCCTGCCGGCATCTGTGACACTTTGACAATTCACGTGGCCTCCTGCTGGCATCTGTGAGACTTTGACACTTCACGTGGCCTCCAGCCAGCATCTGTGAGACTTTGACACTTCACATGACCGCCTGCCGGCATCTGTGAGACTGACACTTCACGCGCCCTCATGCCGGCATGTGTGAGACTTTGACACTTCACGTGGCCTCCTGCCGGCATCTGTCAGACTTTGACACCTCACGTGGCCTCATGTCATCTGTGAGACTTTGACACTTTGCGTGGCTTAAAGCCGGCATCTATGACCCTTTGACACTTCACGTGACCTCTTGCCGGCATCTATGAGATTTTGACACTTCACATGGCTTCCAGCCGGCATCTGTGAGACGTTGAGACTTCACGTGGTCTCCTGCCAGCATCAGTGAAACTTTGATACTTCACGTGGCCTTTTTGCCAGCATCTGTGAGAAATTGAGACTTCATGTGGCCTCCTGCCGGCATCTGTGAGACTTTGACACTTTACGTGGCCTCCTGCCGGTATCTGTGAGACTTTGACACCTCACGTGGCCTCATGTTGTCATCTGTGAGACTTTGACACTTCGCGTGGCCGCCAGCCGGCATCTGTGAGCCTTTGACACTTCACGTGACCTCCTGCCGTCATCTTTGAGACTTTGACACTTCACATGGCTTCCAGCCGGCATTTGTGAGACGTTGACACTTCACATGGCCTCCTGCCAGCATCTGTGACACTTTGACAATTCACGTGGCCTCCTGCCGGCATCTGTGAGACTTTGACACTTCACGTGGCCTCCAGCCAGCATCTGTGAGACTTTGACACTTCACATGGCCTCCAGCCGTCATCTGTGAGACTTTGACACTTCACATGACCTCCTGCCGGCATCTGTGAGACTGACACTTCACGCGCCCTCATGCCGGCATGTGTGAGACTTTGACACTTCACGTGGCCTCCTGCCGGCATCTGTCAGACTTTGACACCTTACGTGGCCTCATGTCATCTGTGAGACTTTGACACTTTGCGTGGCCTCCAGCCGGCATCTATGAGCCTTTGACACTTCACGTGACCTCCTGCCAGCATCTGTGAGGCTTTGACACTTGCGTGGCCTCTTGCCGGCATCTGTCAGACTTTGACACTTCACGTGGCCTCCTGTCGGCATCTGTGAGACTTTGACACTTACGTGGCATTTTGCTGGCATCTGTGACACGTTGACACTTCACGTGGCCTCCTGCCGGTATCTGTGAGACTTTGACACTTCATGTGACCTCCTGCGGTATCTGTAAGATTTTGACACTTACATGGACTTCTGCTGGCATCTGTGACACTTTGACACTTCATGTGACATCCTGCCGGCATCTGTGAGACTTTGACACGTCACGTGACCTCCTGCCGGTATCTGTGACACTTTGACAATTCACGTGGCCTCATGCCAACATCTGTGACACTTTGACAATTCACGTGGCCTCCTGCCAGCATCTGTAAGACTTTGACACTTGCGTGGCCTCTTGCCGGCATCTGTCAGACTTTGACACTTCACGTGGCCTCCAGCCGTCATCTGTCAGACTTTGACACTTCACGTGGCCTCCTGCCGGCATCTGTGAGACTTTGACACTTCACGTGACCTCTTGCTGGCATCTATGAGACTTTGAAACTTCACATGGCTTCCAGCCGGCATCTGTGAGACGTTGACAATTCACGGGGCCTCCTGGGGTATTTGCGAGACTTTCACACTTCACGTGACCTCCTGCCGGCATGTGTGAGACTTTGACACGTCACGTGGCCTCCTGCCGGTATCTGTGAGACTTTGACACCTCACGTGGCCTCATGTTGTCATCTGTGAGACTTTGACACTTCACGTGGCCGCCAGCCGGCATCTGTGAGCCTTTGACATTTCACGTGACCTCCTGCCGGCATCTATGAGACTTTGACACTTCACATGGCTTCCAGCCGGCATCTGTGAGACGTTGACACTTCACATGGCCTCCTGCCGGCATCTGTGACACTTTGACAATTCACGTGGCCTCCTGCCAGCATCTGTGAGACTTTGACACTTCACCTGGCCTCCAGCCGTCATCTGTGAGACTTTGACACTTCACGTGACCTCTTGCCGGCATCTATGAGACTTTGAAACTTCAGATGGCTTCCAGCCGGCATCTGTGAGACGTTGACACTTCACGTGGTCTCCTGCCGGCATCTGTGAGACTTTGACACTTTGGGTGGCCTCCTGCCAGCATCTGTGAGACTTTGACAATTCATGTGACCTCCTACCGGCATCTGTGAGACTTTGACAGTTGCGTGGCCTCTTGCCGGCATCTGTGAGACTTTGACACCTCACGTGGCCTCCAGCCAGCATCTGTGAGACTTTGTCACTTCACATGACCGCCTGCCGGCATCTGTGAGACTGACACTTCACGCGCCCTCATGCCGGCATGTGTGAGACTTTGACACTTCACGTGGCCTCCTGCCGGCATCTGTCAGACTTTGACACCTCACGTGGCCTCATGTCATCTGTGAGACTTTGACACTTTGCGTGGCTTAAAGCCGGCATCTATGAGCCTTTGACACTTCACGTGACCTCTTGCCGGCATCTATGAGATTTTGACACTTCACATGGCTTCCAGCCGGCATCTGTGAGACGTTGAGACTTCACGTGGTCTCCTGCCAGCATCAGTGAAACTTTGATACTTCACGTGGCCTTTTTGCCAGCATCTGTGAGAAATTGAGACTTCATATGGCCTCCTGCCGGCATCTGTGAGACTTTGACACTTTACGTGGCCTCCTGCCGGTATCTGTGAGACTTTGACACCTCACGTGGCCTCATGTTGTCATCTGTGAGACTTTGACACTTCGCGTGGCCGTCAGCCGGCATCTGTGAGCCTTTGACACTTCACGTGACCTCCTGCCGTCATCTATGAGACTTTGACACTTCACATGGCTTCCAGCCGGCATTTGTGAGACGTTGACACTTCACATGGCCTCCTGCCAGCATCTGTGACACTTTGACAATTCACGTGGCCTCCTGCCTGCATCTGTGAGACTTTGACACTTCACGTGGCCTCCAGCCAGCATCTGTGAGACTTTGACACTTCACATGGCCTCCAGCCGTCATCTGTGAGACTTTGACACTTCACATGACCTCCTGCCGGCATCTGTGAGACTGACACTTCACGCGCCCTCATGCCGGCATGTGTGAGACTTTGACACTTCACGTGGCCTCCTGCCGGCATCTGTCAGACTTTGACACCTCACGTGGCCTCATGTCATCTGTGAGACTTTGACACTTTGCGTGGCCTCCAGGTGGCATCTATGAGCCTTTGACACTTCACGTGACCTCTTGCCGGCATCTATGAGATTTTGACACTTCACATGGCTTCCAGCCGGCATCTGTGAGACGTTGACACTTCACGTGGTCTCCTGCCAGCATCAGTGAAACTTTGATACTTCACGTGGCCTTTTTGCCAGCATCTGTGAGAAATTGAGACTTCATGTGGCCTCCTGCCGGCATCTGTGAGACTTTGACACTTTAAGTGGCCTCCTGCCGGTATCTGTGAGACTTTGACACCTCACGTGGCCTCATGTTGTCATCTGTGAGACTTTGACACTTCGCGTGGCCGCCAGCCGGCATCTGTGAGCCTTTGACACTTCACGTGACCTCCTGCCGGCATCTATGAGACTTTGACACTTCACATGGCTTCCAGCCGGCATCTGTGAGACGTTGACACTTCACATGGCCTCCTGCCGGCATCTGTGACACTTTGACAATTCACGTGGCCTCCTGCCGGCATCTGTGAGACTTTGACACTTCACGTGGCCTCCAGCCAGCATCTGTGAGACTTTCACACTTCACATGGCCTCCAGCCGTCATCTGTGAGCCTTTGACACTTCACATGACCTCCTGCCGGCATCTGTGAGACTGACACTTCACGCGCCCTCATGCCGGCATGTGTGAGACTTTGACACTTCACGTGGCCTCCTGCCGGCATCTGTCAGACTTTGACACCTCACGTGGCCTCATGTCATCTGTGAGACTTTGACACTTCGCGTGGCCGCCAGCCGGCATGTGTGAGCCTTTGATACTTCACGTGACCTCCTGCCAGCATCTGTGAGGCTTTGACACTTGCGTGGCCTCTTGCCGGCATCTGTCAGACTTTGACACTTCACGTGGCCTCCTGTCGGCATCTGTGAGACTTTGACACTTACGTGGCATTTTGCTGGCATCTGTGAGACTTTGACACTTCACGTGGCCTCCAGCCAGCATCTGTGAGACTTTGACACTTCACATGGCCTCCAGCCGTCATCTGTGAGACTTTGACACTTCACATGACCTCCTGCCGGCATCTGTGAGACTGACACTTCACGCGCCCTCATGCCGGCATGTGTGAGACTTTGACACTTCACGTGGCCTCCTGCCGGCATCTGTCAGACTTTGACACCTCACGTGGCCTCATGTCATCTGTGAGACTTTGACACTTTGCGTGGCCTCCAGGTGGCATCTATGAGCCTTTGACACTTCACGTGACCTCTTGCCGGCATCTATGAGATTTTGACACTTCACATGGCTTCCAGCCGGCATCTGTGAGACGTTGACACTTCACGTGGTCTCCTGCCAGCATCAGTGAAACTTTGATACTTCACGTGGCCTTTTTGCCAGCATCTGTGAGAAATTGAGACTTCATGTGGCCTCCTGCCGGCATCTGTGAGACTTTGACACTTTAAGTGGCCTCCTGCCGGTATCTGTGAGACTTTGACACCTCACGTGGCCTCATGTTGTCATCTGTGAGACTTTGACACTTCGCGTGGCCGCCAGCCGGCATCTGTGAGCCTTTGACACTTCACGTGACCTCCTGCCGGCATCTATGAGACTTTGACACTTCACATGGCTTCCAGCCGGCATCTGTGAGACGTTGACACTTCACATGGCCTCCTGCCGGCATCTGTGACACTTTGACAATTCACGTGGCCTCCTGCCGGCATCTGTGAGACTTTGACACTTCACGTGGCCTCCAGCCAGCATCTGTGAGACTTTCACACTTCACATGGCCTCCAGCCGTCATCTGTGAGCCTTTGACACTTCACATGACCTCCTGCCGGCATCTGTGAGACTGACACTTCACGCGCCCTCATGCCGGCATGTGTGAGACTTTGACACTTCACGTGGCCTCCTGCCGGCATCTGTCAGACTTTGACACCTCACGTGGCCTCATGTCATCTGTGAGACTTTGACACTTCGCGTGGCCGCCAGCCGGCATGTGTGAGCCTTTGACACTTCACGTGACCTCCTGCCAGCATCTGTGAGGCTTTGACACTTGCGTGGCCTCTTGCCGGCATCTGTCAGACTTTGACACTTCACGTGGCCTCCTGTCGGCATCTGTGAGACTTTGACACTTACGTGGCATTTTGCTGGCATCTGTGACACGTTGACACTTCACGTGGCCTCCTGCCGGTATCTGTGAGACTTTGACACTTCATGTGACCTCCTGCGGTATCTGTAAGATTTTGACACTTACATGGACTTCTGCTGGCATCTGTGACACTTTGACACTTCATGTGACATCCTGCCGGCATCTGTGAGACTTTGACACGTCACGTGACCTCCTGCCGGTATCTGTGACACTTTGACAATTCACGTGGCCTCATGCCAACATCTGTGACACTTTGACAATTCACGTGGCCTCCTGCCAGCATCTGTAAGACTTTGACACTTGCGTGGCCTCTTGCCGGCATCTGTCAGACTTTGACACTTCACGTGGCCTCCAGCCGTCATCTGTCAGACTTTGACACTTCACGTGGCCTCCTGCCGGCATCTGTGAGACTTTGACACTTCACGTGACCTCTTGCTGGCATCTATGAGACTTTGAAACTTCACATGGCTTCCAGCCGGCATCTGTGAGACGTTGACAATTCACGGGGCCTCCTGGGGTATTTGCGAGACTTTCACACTTCACGTGACCTCCTGCCGGCATGTGTGAGACTTTGACACGTCACGTGGCCTCCTGCCGGTATCTGTGAGACTTTGACACCTCACGTGGCCTCATGTTGTCATCTGTGAGACTTTGACACTTCGCGTGGCCGCCAGCCGGCATCTGTGAGCCTTTGACATTTCACGTGACCTCCTGCCGGCATCTATGAGACTTTGACACTTCACATGGCTTCCAGCCAGCATCTGTGAGACGTTGACACTTCACATGGCCTCCTGCCGGCATCTGTGACACTTTGACAATTCACGTGGCCTCCTGCCGGCATCTGTGAGACTTTGACACTTCACCTGGCCTCCAGCCGTCATCTGTGAGACTTTGACACTTCACGTGACCTCTTGCCGGCATCTATGAGACTTTGAAACTTCAGATGGCTTCCAGCCGGCATCTGTGAGACGTTGACACTTCACGTGGTCTCCTGCCGGCATCTGTGAGACTTTGACACTTTGGGTGGCCTCCTGCCAGCATCTGTGAGACTTTGACAATTCATGTGACCTCCTACCAGCATCTGTGAGACTTTGACAGTTGCGTGGCCTCTTGCCGGCATCTGTGAAACTTTGAGACTTCACATGGCCTTTTGCCGGCATCTGTGAGAATTTGACATTTCACGTGACCTCCTGCCAGCATCTGTGAGACTTTGACACTTCACATGGCCTCCTGCCGTCATCTGCGAGATTTTGACACTTCAAATGGCCTCCTGCCGGCATCTGTGACACTTTGACAATTCACGTGGCCTCATGCCGGCATCTGTGACACTTTGACAATTCACGTGGCCTCCTGCCGGCATCTGTGAGACTTTGACACTTCACGTGTCCTGCAGCCGGCATCTGTGAGACTTTGACACTTCACGTGGCCTCCAGCCGTCATCTGTGAGACTTTGACACTTCACATGACCTCCTGCCGGCATCTGTGAGACTGACACTTCACGCGCCCTCATGCCGGCATGTGTGAGACTTTGACACTTTACGTGGCCTCCTGCCCGCATCTGTGAGACTTTGACACTTCACGTGGCCTCATGTCGTTATCTGTGAGACTTTGACACTTCACGTGGCCTCCTGCCGGCATCTTTGAGACTTTGACAAATTCACGTGGCCTCCTGCCGGCATCTGTCAGACTTTGACACCTCACGTGGCCTCATGTCATCTTTGAGACTTTGACACTTTGCGTGGCCTCCTGCCGGCATCTATGAGACTTTGACACTTCACATGGCTTCCAGCCGGCATCTGTGAGACGTTGACACTTCACGTGGTCTCCTGCTGGCATCTGTGAGACTTTGACAATTCACGTGGCCTCCTGACGTTATCTGCGAGACTTTCACACTTCACGTGACCTCCTGCCGGCATCTGTGATACATTGACACTTTACGTGGCCTCATGTCGTCATCTGTGAGACTTTGACACTTCATGTGACCTCCTGCCGGTATCTATGAGCCCTTGACACTTCACGTCGCCTCCTGCCGGCATCTGTGAGACTCTGACACCTCACGTGAACTCCTGCCGGCATCTGTGACACTTTGCCACTTCTCGTGGCCTCATGTCGGCATCTGTGAGACTTTGACACTTCGCGTGGCCTCCAAGTGCACCGGGCCTGGCACGGGCTGCTGTTGGAGTGACTTGTTGCGTGACTTTCGCACCGTGCGGAGCCGACCTTGACCGGCTGCAGGGGCACAAAGCGCTGTGAGGAGCAGCAGCAGCAGCTGTGAAGGCTGCCGTCGGCACTGTGGCTACACGAGGGGGTGGGTGGCCAGCACCATCACCACCACGGCCGGCCGCCTTTGTCTCCACAGCGGGAGGAGCGGTGGGAGGAGGAGGAGCGGGGAGAGGAGGAGGGGCGGGGGGGTGAGGAGGGGCGGGTGGAGGAGCGGGAGGAGGGGTGGGGGGAGGAGGGGCGGGGAGAGGAGGAGCGGGGGGAGGAGCGGGGGGAGGGGAAGGAGCGTGGGGAGGAGGAGGAGCGGTGGGAGGAGGAGGGGCGAGTGGAGGAGGAGGGGCAAGTGGTGGAGGAGGGGCAAGTGGAGGGGGAGGGGCAAGTGGAGGGGGAGGGGCAAGTGGAGGGGGAGGGGAAAGTGGAGGGGGAGGGGCAAGTGGAGGGGGAGGGGCAAGTGGAGGGGGAGGGGCAAGTGGAGGGGGAGGGGAAAGTGGAGGGGGAGGGGCAAGTGGAGGGGGAGGGGAAAGTGGAGGGGGAGGGGCCAGTGGAGGAGTTCTTCCTCCGCCCCTCCTCTTCCTGTACCTCCCCCCTCTCCCCCTCCTCGTCGTCGTCTCCGCGGCCTCTGCTCACGACGCCTGTTCCACATCTCACGGTGACGACGGTGATGATGGTGGTGATGGTGGTGGTGGTGCTGATGGTGGTGGTGCTGATGGTGGTGGTGGTGCTGATGATGGTGGTGGTGGTGCTGATGGTGGTGGTGCTGATGGTGGTGATGGTGGTGGTGATGGTGATGGTGCTGATGGTGGTGGTGATGGTGGTGATCGTGGTGCTGATGGTGGTGGTGGTGGTGCTGATGATGGTGGTGGTGCTGGTGGTGGTGGTGCTGATGTTGCTGATGGTGGTGGTGATGGTGGTGATGGCGGTGGTGGTGCTGGTGGTGGTGGTGCTGATGGTGGTGCTGATGATGGTGGTGGTGGTGATGGTGGTGGTGATGGTGTTGCTGGTGCTGATGGTGGTGGTGTTGATGGTGCTGGTGGTGGTGCTGATTGTGGTGGTGGTGCTTATGGTGGTGGTGCTGATGGTGGTGGTGCTGATGGTGGTGGTGCTGATGGTGGTGATGGTGCTAATGGTGGTGGTGATGGTGGTGGTGCTGATGGTGCTGATGGTGGTGGTGATGGTGGTGATCGTGGTGCTGATGGTGGTGGTGGTGCTGATGATGGTGGTGGTGCTGGTGGTGGTGGTGCTGGTGGTGGTGGTGATGATGGTGGTGGTGGTCCTGGTGGTGGTGCTGATGGTGGTGCTGGTGGTGGTGGTGCTGGTGGTGCTGATGGTGGTGGTGCTGATGGTGGTGGTGGTGGTGATGGTGGTGTTGCTGGTGCTGATGGTGGTGATGGTGCTGGTGGTGCTGATGGTGGTGGTGCTGGTGGTGGTGCTGATGGTGGTGGTGCTGATGGTGGTGGTGGTGGTGCTGATGGTGGTGGTGGTGCTGATGGTGGTGGTGCTGATGGTGGTGGTGGTGCTGATGGTGGTGGTGGTGCTGATGGTGGTGGTGATGGTGGTGGTGGTGCTGATGGTGGTGATGGTGCTGATGGTGGTGGTGCTGATGATGGTGGTGGTGCTGATGGTGGTGCCGATAGTGGTGGTGGTGATGGTGGTGGTGCTGATAGTGGTGGTGGTGCTGACGGTGGTGGTGGTGCTGATGGTGGTGGTGATGGTGGTGATGGGGGTGATGCTGATGGTGGTGATGGTGGTGGTGATGGTGGTGGTGGTGGTGCTGATGGTGGTGATGGTGGTGGTGGTAGAGCTGATGGTGGTGGTGATGGTGGTGGTGCTGATGGTGGTGATGGTGGTGGTGCTGATGGTGGTGGTGGTAGTGGTGATGGTGGTGGTGGTGATGGTGATGTTGCTGGTGGTGGTGGCTCTCTCCACTCTGTCCTCTCCTTTCTCATTAAAATGCAAATCAATTTATAACATTTTTGACGTGCGTTTTTTCTGGATTTTTTGTTGTTATTCTGTCTCTCGCTGTTCAAATGAACCTACCATTAAAATTATAGACTGATCATTTCTTTGTCAGTGGGCAAACGTACAAAATCAGCAGGGGATCAAATACTTTTTTTCCCTCACTGTATAAAGAACTTATTTTTTAATCGAGATGATTTAAGCGTTCATAGCTCCAGTTGCTTCTTCGTATCGGAAGGAAATGAATGAATGGTGCAGTGGGTAAACATCAATGGGGAGACAAAGGCGGCCGGGCATAGTACTGGCCACGAGAACAACAAAAGCCGCCCATTCGCCACTCGGTGGCCGTGATGTCACCACGGCGCTCGTACCAGGCCAGGTGCACTCTGAGGCCACGTGATGTGTCGAAGGCTCGCTGGCAGGAGGTCACGGCACAGACCCCCCCCCCCCCCCCCCCCCCCGGTGCTGTGGGCTGACCCAGGATGGATTGTCGGCAGGCCAGCCTGAAATTCGTCAATGCAGATGAAGATGATTTAAAAGTGCATCACAGCTCCAGTGACTTGCTATAATTCATTATCTGATTGAAGAGCGTTCCGGACGGCCGCAGAAGCGCGTCCGGACGCGGTGGCCACCGTGTTTGTTCGATGGCAGTAGCCACACGCCGCCGCCGCCGCCGCTGCCGCCGCTGCTGCCGCTACGGGGAAGGTGACCGGAGCTCGCCTGGTGATTGTTTCAGGCCGGGGGTGGCACTTGCCCGAATTCTCAACTGCGCCCGCTAAGAGGGCGACGTTACCACCCCTCCCCCCCCCCCCCACCCACCTTGGCTGTGCGCCGCTTCTCAGATGGATCCCCACGTCGCGTTCCCGTCCATCAAGCGAGAACGCGAGGCGGACGACTCGAGCCCCGGGGCGTCGTCTCTGGGCTCGGCGGAGCGACGCGGAGACTCCGGCGATGCCGCCGGTGAGCTCCACGCTTCTCGTCCTGGAGCCTTTGGCTCATCGTTTGCCGATCGGTGCTCCCGGTCAAGTGAGCAGCCGGTGCGGTGCGGTGGGTCGTGAACTATGCAACTATAAACTTTAAAAAAATTCAACAAAACTAATTTGATTTGACCAGGTAAGGTCCCACTCAGCTAGGTAGCTACTTGCCAGAAGCGACCTGGCTATTTACAATTGATAGCTCAACGAAGTGGCTTATGTGCTGCTGCTGATGATGATGCTGCTGCTGATGCTACTGATGCTGATGATGCTGCTGATGATGCTGCTGCTGATGCTGCTACTGCTGCTGTTCACGATGCTGATCTCGCGTGCCGTGCCAGCGCTGTGGAGCGAGTGGGACGCGGAGGAGAAGCCCAGCGCCGAGACTCTGCGGGCGGCGGCAGCGGCGGCGCTGGCGGTGAAGGACGAAGAGGGAAGCTGCGGTGAGCGTCACCCTGGGAGACGCTCGTCACCACACGCACCACCACACGCACCACCACACGCCCTACCACACGCACCACCACACGCACCACCACACGCACCACCACACGCACCACCACACGCCCCACCACACGCACCACCACACGCACCATCACACGCACCACCACACGCACCACCACACGCACCACCACACGCACCACCACACGCACCACCACACGCACCACCACACGCACCACCACACACACCACCACACGCCCCATCACACGCACCACCACACGCACCACCACACGCACCACCACACACACCACCACACGCCCCACCACACACACCACCACACGCACCACCACACGCACCACCACACGTACCACCACACGCACCACCACACGCACCACCACACGCACCACCACACACACCACCACACGCACCACCACATACACCACCACACGCCCCATCACACGCACCACCACACGCACCACCACACGCACCACCACTCACACCACCACACGCACCACCACACGCACCACCACACGCACCACCACACACACCACCACACGCACCACCACACACACCACCACACGCCCCACCACACACACCACCACACGCACCACCACACACACCACCACACGCACCACCACACACACCACCACACGCCCCATCACACGCACCACCACACGCACCATGCACGGTCGCGCTCATTACACGCTAGCCAGAAATGAACCGCATTACCTTGGCCATCGAACAAAGACGGTGGTCACCGCGTCGCGTGGCGCTATCAGATGCGCTTCTGCGGCCGTCTGGAACGCTCTTCCTGCCAATATTAGGAAGCCACTGGGAGCTATGATGCACATTGAAATCATCATCATCTAGATTGACAAACTCATTTGTTTAGAACTGCTTCTTGTTGTTGTTGTTGTGTTTAGTTTGTTGTCCTTACACCTCCGATTAGCGCGGGTGTCTACGTACGGTGCGACAGAAGTTCCACATAGACACAGGCCTCCGGAGCGTTGACACGCGGGGTGCCGCCTCCGTGGTGTCGGTTCGCAGTTCCTTGCTTGAGCATCGTCAAAGTGGAGGAGGAGGAGGAGGAGGACAGCGACGTTCCAGAGGAGCCGGAAGGTCGCCACGGAGATCCGGCCACCGAGGACCAGAACTTCATTGAGGTGGAGCTGTCGGATGAGGACATTTGCAAAGGTGGGAAGGGCGCCCACTTTTCATTCTGCCGCCATGAAAAACGCGCGCACGCACAGCCACGGGCAAAGATTCCACCCGCGTAGCCTCTGTTGGGCTGTTGGGGCCAGTGTTGTCGGCTGGGGCTAACAGCACTGCGAATGGCTGGTTTGAGGTGCCATCTGTTGAGGAAGTGCGCAAGGCGATCCAGAGTCTTGAGACCGGGAAAAGTGCCGGGGCAGAGATGACCTCCCAAGAAAACTGCTCGAGGAAAGCGTACTCCTTGGTTTCTTTCGGTAAAGTCACGAAGGTAGAAAAATAAAATAAAAATAATATTCAATCGCGACGTTTCGATCGCAGCGCAAGCGGTCGTCCTCAGCGTGGGGCGTCTGTGCGCAGACTGCCCCACGTGACATCATCGCAGCCGCCTGTTGTTGACCACGCGGTTCAAGGAGCCTCTGGGCAGTTGGAGGCAGTCTCCCCTTGGCAACAAAAGACGGCGGAGGAGCGACGCTCGCGACAACGAGCGGAGCGCCGGGCGGATAAAACGCAGCGAGTTTGGCGCAGCGGGGTGGGGGGGCCACAGGTGGTGGGGCACAGGTGGTGGGGCATATCTGCCGGTCATCTGAGTCGGGTCAACTCATGGCACCAGCTGGGTCCGTCCCGTGACCTCCTGCTGCACGTGCGCCGTGGCGGTGACGTCACCGCCGCTCGGTGGCGGTGACGTCACCGCCGCTCGGTGGCGGTGACGTCACCGCCGCTCGGTGGCGGTGACGTCACCGCCGCTCGGTGGCGGTGACGTCACCGCCGCTCGGTGGCGGTGACGTCACCGCCGCTCGGTGGCGGTGACGTCACCGCCGCTCGGTGGCGGTGACGTCACCGCCGCTCGGTGGCGGTGACGTCACCGCCGCTCGGTGGCGGACGGCGGCTGTCTCTGCTATACGAGCCTCCGCGTGTCTGCGTGTGGCGGGCGGGGGGTTTTGAACATTCGTCCGGATGTCTCCGTCGCAGGCGAAGCGACGGACGGGCGGGACGGACGCCTGTGCGCCGCGTGCGCCGACGACCACGGGGGATGCTTTGACGCGGAGCCACGCGGAGACGGCGACGGCGACGGCGACGGCGACGACGACTCGCCGGGGGGCTGCGCGCGGTGCGGCGAGCCGCTCGGGGACCCTCCGGCGATGACGCCGCCGGCACCGCGGCGCGCCGGGGAGACGCCGCGGCGCCCGCGCGGCGCCGGGGCCAAGGTCGGGCGCCGGGCGGCCCACGAATGCGCCGAGTGCGGCCGCGCCTTCTCGAGCAACTCCAACCTGGTGCGGCACTCGCGCATCCACAGCGGCGAGCGGCCGTTCGCGTGCGCCGAGTGCGGCAAGGGCTTCGCCGACCCCTACCGGCTGAAGGCGCACGCCGCCACGCACACGGGCGGCTGGCGGCACGCCTGCGCCGACTGCGGCAAGGCCTTCTCGTGCCCCTCCAAGCTGAGGACGCACGCCGCCACGCACACGGGCGAGCGGCCGCACGTCTGCGCCGAGTGCGGCCGCGGCTTCTCGCAGCGCTCCAACCTCAAGCAGCACGCGCTGACGCACGCGGCCGAGAAGGCGCACGCCTGCGGCGAGTGCGGCAAGCGCTTCTCGCACCCCTCCTACCTGCGGGCGCACTCCATCACGCACACGGGCGACACGCGGCACGCCTGCGCCGAGTGCGGCAAGAAGTTCACGCGGCGCTCCAACCTGGAGGCGCACGCGCGCATCCACACGGGCGAGCGGCCGCACGCCTGCCCCGAGTGCGGCAAGCGCTTCCTGCACCGCTCCTACCTCAAGCTGCACGCCGCCACGCACACGGGCGAGCGGCCGCACGCCTGCGACGAGTGCGGCAAGCGCTTCACGCAGCGCTCCAACCTGGAGCGGCACGCCGCGATCCACGCGGGCGAGCGGCCGCACGCGTGCCCCGACTGCGGCAAGCGCTTCGCCCACCGCTACTACCTCAAGCAGCACTCGTACGTGCACGCGGGCGAGAGGCCGCACGCGTGCGCCGCGTGCGGCAAGCGCTTCGCCCACCCGTCGCTGCTCGAGAAGCACGCGGCGGCGCACGCCGCCGCGCCGCCGCACACCTGCGCCGACTGCGGCCGCGGCTTCGCGCACCGCTACAACCTGGAGGCGCACCGCAGGACCCACACGGGCGAGCGGCCGCACGCCTGCAAGGAGTGCGGCAAGCGCTTCGCCATGCAGTCGGGCCTCGAGCGCCACTTCCGCACTCACACGGGCGAGCGGGCGTACGCCTGCGCCGAGTGCGGCAAGGCCTTCTCGCAGAGCTCACACCTGCGGGTGCACGCGCGCACGCACACGGGCGAGCGGCCGTACGTGTGCCGGGAGTGCGGCAAGGGATTCTCGCACAGCTCCAAGCTGCGACGGCACGCCAAGGTGCACGCCGCTCGCTGCTGAGTCCCGGCCAGCGGGGTGGGGGTGGCGGCGGCGGTGGTGGCGGGGGGGGGGGGTACCGGCCGCCCGGGCGGAGCCGGCGTCGCGAGAGACCCTGGGGTTTACGGCCCCCGGCCACTACACAGGGGGTCTCGTAGGGTCACAGAGACCCGTAGACTGGCACAGAAACCCAGAGACTGCTCGGACAGAGGGACCCATAGACTCACATAGAGGCCCCTTGACTCGCATAGAATTAGATTATCGGTTTGACCTCCACGCAACTATGAACATTGCTCTCGTATATCAGAGCGTTGCCATCTGCTTGAAGACGAATGGATCTCACAGGGAGCTCTGTGATATCCACTTCCACGGGTTCTCTTGTGTGTGCACCAGAGTGTCACTTGAAGAAGAATGGATCTCTGAGGTAGTGAATGTGAAAACCACTACGACTGTGGGCCATGCTGTGTGGACCAGAGCGGTCACTTGAAGATAGAAGGGACCTTGAAGGTAGCTCTGTGATATCCACTTCCACGTCACGATACCGGAGATTGAGGTCCGGGGGAGTGTTGGATGCCGGGAGTTGGACCCATTGCATACGCATGTAAACTATAAACTTTTGTTTTATTCTACCAGGTAAGGTGCACTGAGCTACGTGACTCTTTTTCAGAAGCGACCTGGCCATCACAAATGAGAGAGAGAGACGTTTCACTTCAAATATATAACAGGCGCCGTCAGGGTTCCGGATCGAACCCACGGGCTGACGTATACGAGGCGAAGGGGAGACGACATCTCCTGGACACTGCCGGGTAGCGTCCGCGTGAGTCTCGACGATCGACGGCCTCCGACGTTGGAGAGGGCGACGCCTCGCGACGCTCGACCGGGCCTCCCTGATGTGGTCACGCGCGTCGACAGCGGAAGGATTTGAAACGATGGCCCCGAGTGTGCCGTCGTCGCCGCTCTCGAAGGTTCCGTGTGGTTGTTGACGATGCAACAATGGATTGTTGTTTTTTGTTTGTTGTTGGGGATTTCTTTGGATAGCGTAGAACTCTCTAATGACTTCACTCATAGTGCAGCTTTAAACAATTAGTAGCGATGCTCTGTAGCCGTGTGTATGTGTATAGTTGTGTGTGCGTGTGTGTATGTACATATATTTAGCTGTGTGTGTGTATGGTGACCGGTGGTGCAGCGGGTGGCGCGCTTCGCCTACGAACCCCGCGTCCTGAGTTAGATTCCCACTCATGGCCAACACCAGTGACAGAAATTTTCATCAGGACCGGTTCAGATAATTTTCTGAACCCATCCTGGGCCTCCCCTAAATCGACTCAGCCTCTAATGAGTACCTGGTACGGTGTGTGGTAAACATCGCCACTGGGGAGACAGAAAGAGAGAGAGAGAGACGCAGACTCCAAACTTACAAAGGCGCCAGAGTAGGGATCGAACCCACGACCTGTATACTAGGCGAGGGAGTTAACATCTTGCCAACACGGTGCCCTGAATAGCACTGCACGGCACATTGGAGATATTGGTGGTGTGTCGTCTTGCCTAGGAGCTCCCCCAGTGGCAGCCATCCCTCCCCATCGCTAATAAAACCCACACAGTGTAACCGATGTTCACCAAAAACATCCCCCAAATGCTCTGCAAATCACTCAACACCACAGCGGCAGCAGCAGCAGCACAATCACCACCACCCCCACTACCCCCTACTGCAAACACCTTTTGCCATGCTCTCTTGAGACTCTCTCCATGAGGCTTTCCTTGCCCTAAACCAAGCGAGTGATAATAAAAATAATAATAGATATGTTAGTAATGGAATATGAATCCACTTTCTCCCGCAATTGCCCCCCCCCCCTCCCTCGATCTCCTCCCCAGATGTCCACAGCACGATGGAGGTTCCTCTTGCTGGGGGTCCCAATGCAGACCCCCCACCTCCCGTGTTTTGCCGGTCCGTAGCCGCCCCGTCTTGTAACGCGTCGCTCGTATCGCGGTCCGCGGAATGCCGCCCGGCTCTGCTGCATGTTCCTCTTCCCGTGGCCATCGGCACCGTGGCCTCGGCTGGGGCCGGCCATCGGCCCGGTGCCAATAAACAACTCGCCGCGTCGATACCGCCACCGTGCGTCTGGTGACACTGCCCCACCGTCGTGTGTCTGGTGACACTGCCCCACCGCCTCTTTGCCCACAGAAGTCTGCGAGTGGACCGCGTAAGCCGAGCAATGGTTAAAGCTGGAGGGAAGGAAGTTCTGGAAAGAAATCCGTGAGCTTATGCCCGCTAAGCATGGAGATAGAAGGGAAAATACCCGAGGGGTGGACAAAATCCACACCCGTGACAATACCCAACAAAGGAGGTCTCACCGATTCTAAAACATAAATGACAGAACGATTGCACTAATGGGCCACGTGTGGGGAAGGTATTGATGACAGTACTATTACATTGATTAAAAGCGCAGACTGAGTATTATTTGGTGGATGAATAGGCAGGGTTTAGGAAAGATAGCAACACAGGTTAGGAAAGGTAGGGACACAGTATAGCAAATATTGATGTTAAGGCTGAAAGCAGAGAAAGCATAGGAAATAGGCTGGTTCACAACTGGTTTCATACATTTCCAGAGAGCATTCGATTCGACTAAGCAAGATCTAACGCGGGCAACATTAAAATCATGCAGAGAAGGGAAAAGACTGAGATTTTACAGGGTGTTGCTGAAGGGTCAAAGCCGGCAGTAAAGTTTGTACAGGAACTAGAAGAACAGTTCCCAACAATAGGGCTGAGATGGGGAGATCCACTATCACCAAACGTACTGGGAAATAGCGATGGATGCCATTCATGGCACACAGGAATATCTGTGCTAGGAGAAAGAATAAGTAACCTGCGACTCAAGGTCGACGTAACACCTTGGCGAAAGGTGCTTTACACATCCACAACAGAATAGAAAAAATTGGAATAGATCTGATGGAAGAAAACTGCCAGAAAGCGATCAAAAGCCGAATAAGTCGGGAAAGGATGTAGGACTGAGGATTGACGTGGGAAAAGACAAAGACGATGGTTGTTGAGAAAGAGAGGACATTGAGAAAGAATAGAAAGCAGTTTAACAAGTAAAGTTTGATTTAAAGCTTTGGTGACTGCAGGGATTCATATTCTTGATTCTTTCGGTAAAGTCACGTAGAAGGGAAACAATAAAATAATAAAAATATAAAACAATAAAATTATCACGACGTTTCGACTGCAACACAAGCAATCATCATCAGGTGTGAAAACCACAGCAAGAAAATTTGAAAAAAGTGGCGTTTTTTTACATGTAGTCAGCTTTCGTGACCAATATCCATGATACAGGTTTTTTTGGGGGGGTTAAATCGCGTGAAAATATAAATGTGTCGTGAAACCCAAGACAACCCTGTATTAATAGATAGTAGCAAGATTGTGAATGTAAAGGGATTTGTATGTATGGGAAGTCTACTGGCGTGGGACGGTGGCCGCACGAGAAAGGCACGAGAGGGGAGAGGGGCAGGGATCGCGAAGGCAAGGGGGGGTGGGGGGGTGGCAGGATTCAGTAACATCTGGAGAAGCGGGCAAATCGTCTACGAGACCGAACTTGAACGTCTTCGGCACAGCTTTGTCCGCCTGCGAGGAGACTTGGACATTAAAAAAAAGACTGACAGAGATAAGATATTGGCAGTCGAAAAGTAGCACTCCAGGAGGATTACCGCTGCTGCTGCATCTAAGCTGGACCCAAAGAGTGACCAACATCGAGCGAAGGAACAGGTTGCACCACGGAAGAAGACGACCTGGTGACGATGCAGGCAGCGACGAGAAGGACACTGGGCACGATGTTGACACGCGCACGTCGTAGGATGGGCCACAACAGGAACATTGAAAGTGTTTGTTGTTGTTGTTCGGGGAAAATGGAAGGGACTGGAAAGAGAGGGAGCGCTAACAGGGAATGGCTTGACAACGACGTCACAAGAGATTGGTGCCAGAGAGATGTGGCCACTGCTTGAGCGTATGGGCACGACAAGCCCGAAGAGGAAAGTGGAAACTACAAAATTACGAAGAGGAAAGTGGAAACTACAAAATTACGAAATGCGGAGTGGGCACCAACAGGGCTCTCTGCCCAGCCATGGATTGGGATGATGATGTTGATGCACTACGCTATACACTACACTATACACTATTATACACTCCACTATATAGTACACTACACTATACACTACACTACACTATACACTACACTATACACTACACTATACACTACTATACACTACACTATATACTACGCTATACACTACGCTATACACTACACTATACACTACTATACACTACAGTATATACTACACTATACACTATACACTACTATACACTACACTATACACTACACTATATACTACACTACACTATACACTACACTATACACCACACTATACACTACTATACACTACACTATATACTACACTACACTATACACTACGCTATACACTACACTAGTATACGCTACACAATATACTACACTACTATACACTGCACTACTATACACTACACTATACTACACTACACTATACACTACACTATACGCTACACTATACGCTACACTATACACTACTACTATATACTACACTATACTACTACACACTACAATATATACTACTATACACTACAATGTATACTACCATACACTACACTATACACTACTATACATTACACTATACACTACTATACATTACACTACTAAACACTATACACTACACTATATACTACTATATACTACATTATACCACTACACACTACACTATATACTACTACACACTACACTATATACTACTATACACTACACTATATACTACTACACACTACACGATATACTACTATACACTACTATACACTACAATATATACTACTATACACTACACTACTACTATACACATTATACACTACATTATATACTACTAAACACTACACTATATACTACTATACACTACTACACTACACTATAAACTACTACACACTACACTATATACTACTTCACACTACACTATATACTACTATACACTACAGAATATACTACTATACACTACACAATATACTACTATACACTACACTATATACTACTATACACTACACTATACGCTACACTATACACTACACTATATACTACTATACACTATACTATACACTACTATACACTGCACCACTCCACTACTACACTATATACTACACTATACACAACACTATACAATACTATACACTACACTATATACTACTATACACTACTATACACTACATTATATACTTCTATACACTACACTATATACTACTATACACTACACTATACACTACACTATATACTACTATACACTACACAATATACTACTATACACTACACAATATACAACTATTCACTACACTATACACTACACTATACACTACACGATATACTACTATACACTACACTATACACTACACTATATACTACTATATACTACATTATACCACTACACACTACACTATATACTACTACACACTACACTATATACTACTATACACTACACTATATACTACTACACACTACACGATATACTACTATACACTACTATACACTACACTATATACTACTATACACTACACTATATACTACTATACACTACACTACTACTATACACATTATACACTACATTATATACTACTAAACACTACACTATATACTACTATACACTACTACACTACACTATAAACTACTACACACTACACTATATACTACTTCACACTACACTATATACTACTATACACTACAGAATATACTACTATACACTACACAATATACTACTATACACTACACTATATACTACTATACACTACACTATACGCTGCACTATATACTACTATACACTATACTATACACTACTATACACTGCACCACTACACTACTACACTATATACTACACTATACACAACACTATACAATACTATACACTACACTATATACTACTATACACTACTATACACTACATTATATACTTCTATACACTACACTATATACTACTATACACTACACTACTACTATACACTACACTATACACTACACTATATACTACTATACACTACACAATATACTACTATACACTACACAATATACAACTATTCACTACACTATACACTACACTATACACTACACTATATACTACTATACACTACACTATACACTACACTATATACTACTAAACACTACACTATATACTACTATACACTACTACAATATAAACTACTACACTATATACTACTACACACTACACTATATACTACTATACACTACACAATATACTACTATACACTACACAATATACTATATACTACTATACACTACACTATACGCTACACTATACACTACACTATATACTACTATACACTACACTATATACTACTATACACTATACTATACACTACTATACACTGCACCACTACACTACTACACTATACACTACACTATATACTACACTATACAATACTATACACTACTATACACTACACTATATACTTCTATACACTACACTATATACTACTATACACTACACTACTACTATACACTACACTATACACTAAACAATATACTACTATACACTACACAATATACTACTATACACTACACAATATACAACTATACACTACACTATACACTACACTATATACTACTAAACACTACTACACTACACTATAAACTACTACACACTACACTATATACTACTACACACTACACTATATACTACTATACACTACACCAGGGGTCTCAAACTCGCGGCCCGCGGGCTTATTGCGGCTCGCGGAACGATATTTTGTGGCCCCCTACTTGACATCAATTTTTTATTTATTTCTTAATTATTATATATTTTTTACCATAGCTCAGGCTCGTGACAGCTTCCGGTGTTTGTTGACAAGTTAGCCAACGCAAATTAGCAACATTAGTCACTTGGTTGAAACGTGATTCCGGAGTGACACCAAGTGGAAGGAAATATATCCTGTCACCCATTGCAAGGTACAGAGGACTTAGGAAGTGGGCGGACTCAACAAGAGTAATCAGTGACCTAATAAAGACAACAGAGTGTTGCAATAGGAAAGGGAAAATAATTACATGGATAGCAAATAGCATGAGATGGGTGGCAAGAACAAAAGCCAATTAGTGGTTAGAAGCTGAATATTATAAGGAAGTTATAGATTTGGATTTAAAGCTTTCGTGACTGCAGTAATTCATATTCTTAGCTCTTTCGGTAAAGTCACATTGAAGGGAAACAACACATACACAGACACATACAGACACACACAGACACACACAGACACACATACAGACACACACACAGACACACACATACAGACACACACAGACACACACACAGACACACAGATACACACACAGACACACACACAGACACACAGATACACACACAGACACACACACACAGACACACAGATATACACACACTGACACACAGATACACACACACACACAGATAGACACAGATACACACACAGACACACACAGACACACACACAGACACACAGATACACACACAGACACACAGATACACACACAAACACACACAGACACACACACAGATACACACACAGACACACACACAGAAACACAGATATACAGACACACAGATACACACAGATAGACACAGATACACGACAACAACAACCGCCATTCGCCACTAAGTGGCGGTGACGTCACCACGACGCTTGTGCCAGGCTATGTGCACCCTGAGGCCACGTGAAGTGTCGAACGCCCGCTGGCAGGAGGTCACGGGGCAGACCCAGGTGCCACGGGTCGACTAACTGAGATGACTGACTGATGCACCACCTGTGCCCCCTGCTGTGCCAACCTGCTGTGCTTTCGCCACCCGGCGCTCCGCTCGTTGTTCTGAGCGTCGCTCCTCCGCCCTCCGTTGTTGTTGGAGGGCAACTACCTCCAACTGCCCAGTAGCATCCTTCACGAGCCTCCTCCACAGAGGCCGATCTTGACACCGCTGGTACCAGTCATCGGCAAGTCCACTCAGCTCCAGGTCCTCCTGTACCACATCACTCCATCTCTTCTCTAGCCCGTGCCGCGCCCGCTTAGCCCCCTCAATCCGGCCGAACAAAAGCTGTTTCGGCATGCGGTGGCTGGGCATGCGGGCTACATGACCCAGCCATCGCAGCCTTGCCCGCTGGAGGAGCTCACCGATGGGACCTTGCCCAGATCTTTCAAGGATTTGTGAGCTCCTCACACAATCCAGTCTGGTTAAACCCAGGATGGATCGTAGGCAGGCCAGCCTAAATGTTTCTAATCGGCGAAGATGTTCCATTAGGGGGGTCCACGTTTTGCAAGCGTAGAGAAGGGAGGGAATGACCATGGCCGAGAAGACCTGAAGCTTAGTGCGGAGCGACAGACCAGGTAGCTTCCACACAGCGTTACGCAACCGATGAAAAGATATTTCCGCTCGACTGATTCGGAGTGAGACCTCTGCTGTTAAACTGGAGCCAGTCATAAGCACACTGCCCAGGTATGGGAAACTCTCCACACTCTCCACAACTGCCCCATCACCGATTGGGAGTTGTGGGGGTGGAGTGTCCGATGGTGGGGCTGATGGTAAGGCCCCACCTCTTAGTGGCACGCTCCAGTCTCAGCAGCAGCGTCTCCAACTCCTCCTCTGACTGAGCAGCTATTACCAAATCATCAGCATACATAACGTGGCTGAGCAATAGGTAGCCATCCCTTGACCGCACCCGGGCATCGATCAGCCTCCCATTATATCTGTACCATATGGAGATTCCCCCGGTACAGCTATTGAAGGCTTCACGAACTACGTGGTCAAAATAGATGTTAAAAAATGTGGGAGCCAGAGGACATCCCTGTCGCACACCAAGGTGTACAGGGAATGGCTCTGACTCCCGGCCACGTAGTCTTACCCGGGCCCGCTCACCATCATGAAGGTCCTTAATGATCGTGAGCAGAGGGTGAGGTACTCCAAAAGCACGAAGAACGACCCAGAGCCCAGGCCTACTGATGGTATCGTAGGCCTTGACCAGGTCAATAAAGCAGAGATGTAGGTCTTGTTGGAATTCCCTACACCTCTGCTGTAGCAGAGGGACAGAAAATATGGCATCTGTGCAGGACCGCCCTTTCCTGAAACCGCATTGGGGCTCCGCAAGCCTCTCCTCAGCGTGCCGGGCAAGGTGATGCTGAATAACCCTTGCCAGGATCTTTCCCGGCACACTGAGGAGTGAGATGCCCCTGTAGTTGTTACAGTCTGTGCGGTCCCCCTTCTTAAAGACGGGGACCACCAGGGCATCCTTCCAATCCTGCGGAACCCGTCCAGTGGTCCAGACCGTTGTTATGATGTCATATAGGGCAGTCTGTGCACAAACGCCACCCTCCCTCAGCATTTCGCTTGGGAGATCATCTCTGCCCGCTGCCTTTCCTGGCCTCAGACTCCGGATGGCCTTCAGTACTTCCTCCACAGATGGCACCTCAGCCAGCCACTCACAGGGGGTGACTTCTTCCAATACTTGAGGCACCGCAGCCTCAGCAGGGTCATCCTCACTTTGTGCCACGATGTTTTCTTGGCTGAGGAATTTTCCCTCCCCCAGGACCTCACAGAAATGCTCAGCAAATCTGCAAACCTGTTCCTGGGGGTCGGAGATTGGATCACCGTTTTTTCCCCTAATGATGGTAATAGGTGTGGCGCTGTAGGTTACTTTTTTGATGGAGTTAAATAGAGATTTGTGATCACGGGCCACTGAGGCAGACTCCATCTCCTCAGCAACCCGCGACCACCACCCATCCTTGCAGCGCCTCACGGCTCTACGAACCTCCGAGCGCGCTGCGGTAAGCCTCCTCATTCTCTGACGTGAAATTCTGTAGCCGATGACAGTGGGCCTGTCGCTTTTTCTCAACAATCCTGAACACCTCTGTCAGCCAGAGTCTCTGGGGAGGTCTGGACCGCGTACCCAAAGCAGCCATTGCAGCTGCATGAGTCACAGTCCTAAACCTCGCCCATTTACCCTCGACATCAGGAGGAGTCGGGGACGATGCCAATCCCAGCCGCAAGCGATGATGAAATTCTCGCTTGCAACTTTCATCAGATAACTGAGACCAGGCCACTTTAGGTCGGAATGGGGTCCTGGGTGTACACCCACCACCGGAGTGGAAGAATGGCAGGCGCATCTTACAGATGACTTGTCGATGGCCAGAGGGCAGATCAGCTCCACGGTAGGTCCTGGTGTCAAGGACATGGGCTCGCATCCGCTGGTCCGTCACTATGTAGTCCAGCAGATGTTCTTGCTTGGGCCCGGCATGCATCCATGATGTTGTGTGGATGCACTGATGCCGGAACAGCGTGTTGGTAATTACAAGCCCATGGGCTGCACAAAAATCTAGCAGCCTCCTACCGTTGTTATTGAGCTGATCTGGCCCATGCCCTCCAATCACTCCAGACCAGGTGCCAGTATCATGACCAACTCGGGCATTGAAGTCACCCAACATGATGACTCTATCCCGAGGGGCCACTTTAGCCAGCACCTGTGACAGGAGGTCATAGAAGGCATCTGACTCATCGGCTTTGCCTGCATCCCTCCACGGATGTTCATCTTCGGTGGGGGCATAAGTAACCACGACCACCATTCCTCGCCTCCGGTTGATGGGAAGGCGAGCCCAAAGTAGCCTGGGGCTTACAGCTTCCCACACCTCACCGCCACGCTCTCATGCCCCCTTCATTATTTTGTTCAAAAGAAGAGCCACACACAGACAGACACACAGACACACAGATACACACACACAGACACACACAGATACACACACAGATACACACACAGATACACACACAGATACACACACAGATACACAAAAAGATCCCCCATATAGCCTTTACAGACTGTTGGGGCAAGTGCTGTTAGCGAGCACCTATGAAATCCGGAACGGTACACGAGGGGGTGGGTGGCCAGCACCACGCCCGACCGCCTTTGTCTCCCTAGTGGCGATGTTTACACACCGCACTGGTACTCATTTGAGGCTGAGTCGACCTAGGGGAGGCCCGGGTCCGGTTCAGATAATCGTCACTGATGTTGGCCGTGAGCGGGAATCGAACCCGGGTCGCCAGGTTCGTAGCGCAGCGCGCTAACCGCTACACTATCGCTCCCCACGTGTGAGGGTCATGTGACAGATTTGTGACGTCACAGCTCACGTGCCGTGTAAAAAAATCTATGCATTATTAAGCTCTCCCCCCCCCCCCCTAAAAAACAAATTAAAAGTTTATTTTTATAATGTTTGCATGGTGTACAGTCTGTAAAGTACCCACATGGCAAATTTCCAGTTTGTTGCATGTCGGGAAGTACGCTTAACAATTTGAACAGACACACACATTCACAACTTTGCCTTTTATATATGGAGATAGCCCTGTGAGCCATGATGCTCTTAACTCGGGTACAACCGCAAGTAACAAATCATGAACAGACAACATCTCAAAGCGACGTTTCTCAACAGAAACATCCAGGAAAAAACAGTAAAATCTGCCAGAAAAAAGCACCGTACATCAACGCTGTGTGCTAAAAATCCCAATGGGATGCAAGTTGATCAATAACAACCATAAGGCAATTTAGATAAAATTATCAGGCTCACTCCGTTCTTCAACAGAACAAACGCTTGTAGTATGGGCTCAATGGGACGAATAGCACGCATAGTAGTTACACTGTGTTACAGTTACCGGGTAGTAAGTGTTAGTTCCTAATTGATTATGCGTCAAAAGTACAGAAAGTGGCTATTACTCCCCACAAACTTTGCTTTAGTGACCAGGACAGTGATATTTTGAAATTGACCTATTTATCAATGAGAAAACGGGCAAATGTGTGTCATTCCTTCACGTAAAGTCCCGGTCACAAAAACAACGTTTGTGGGGAATAACAACAGCCACTTGCTGTACTTTTGAGGCATAAGCAATTAGAAAAATAACACTTAGTATCCAGGATCATAAAATCGTGTTACACAGTGACATCAGTGGAGTTAACGATGACCGTGGATTGGGCCCATAGACTCACGTGACTGCACAGCGGGCCACACCCACCAGCGGAGTAATCGATTCAGCTCGGGGTCTGATTGGTCGCCGTGCTCCGTCACGCAACAACGCCACCACGGCAATTGCACGCAGCCGCCGCTGCCATCTCCACCTCCGATTGGCCCATCCGGCCTGATGGCAGTTTGGCCACAGCAACTTTTGCAGACTTTGGGGCCGTCCATAAATGACGTCTCGCGATTTTGGACGATTTTTGACCCCTCCCCCCCTCGTCACACGGCGTCACAAAAAGTCAGAACCCACCCCCTAAAAAATGACGTCACAAAGCTCTGCCACTCCCCCCCCCAAACCACATTTCCATTTGAAATATAAAACACGTGCTTCAAATCTCTTTAATCTATTGTCAGTGTAGTACGTGTTTAATGTGGCGCTGCACTGATGTTGTAGGAGTGTTGTTATAACTATTAGTGTTGTTATAACTATTAGCGTTGTTATAACAATTAGTGTTGTTATAACAATTAGTGTTTTTATAACAATTAGTGTTATTTTAACAAATTTGTATTTATTTAAAGTTGCACATTTTTATGTGACGTCACATTTCTCACCCCCCTCCCCTCGTCACACATTGTCACAAATGTCTGACCCCCCCCCCCCCCCCCCCCCAGGTGCGTGACGTCAATTATGGACGGCCACGTTAAGGCTACACGGGGGACCTTTGTAGGTGCTACTCACTAACAGCACTTGCCTCTTCAGCCTGTTACAGGCTACACAGGGGACCTTTGTCTTTGTAGGTGCTACTTGCGACCAGCACTTGACTACAGTCTGTTACAGGTTACACGGGGGACCTTTGTCTTTGTAGGTGCTACTCACTACCAGAACTTGCCTCTACAGTCTGTTACAGGCTACACGGGGGACCTTTGTCTTTGTAGGTGCTACTCACTACCAGAACTTGCCTCTTCAGCCTGTTACAGGCTACACAGGGGACCTTTGTCTTTGTAGGTGCTACTCGCGACCAGCACTTGACTACAGTCTGTTACAGGTTACACGGGGGACCTTTGTCTTTGTAGGTGCTACTCACTACCAGAACTTGCCTCTACAGCCTGTTACAGGCTACACGGGGGACCTTTGTCTTTGTAGGTGCTACTCACTACCAGAACTTGCCTCTACAGCCTGTTACAGGCTACACGGGGGACCTTTGTCTTTGTAGGTGCTACTCACTCCAGAACTTGCCTCTACAGCCTGTTACAGGCTACACGGGGGACCTTTGTCTTTGTAGGTGCTACTCACTACCAGAACTTGCCTCTACAGTCTGTTACAGGCTACATGGGGGTTGGGGATCTTAGTCCACACCACCACCGATTCACCCAACCCAGAGGACACCACAGCCGGGAATCGATCCAAAGCCGAACATTTTCCGAGGCACTTTTTTTTATTGAGCCGTCCCCCGTTTTTATTCTTGGGAATCATCGACGCTCAACATCGTCAGATCTGCGAAGCCTTGCGAGGTGGCGTTCCCTGCATGGACTCTTCGCTGTGCGCGACAATTCACGATTTCATTTAAAGAACCAGTCCAGGTCCCGCCGATCCTGGCCCTACTTGTGTTTTATTAACTTAATTTCACTCATCAATACTAATCAATACCAATGAATGACGATTTGACACACTTCTCTTAAAATGGCACTTTATTGAAGACGCGTTCACTTGACATCAGGCGGAGACCCCACCGCAACAGCCCGAGTCTCCCACGCATCTCCCTTTTATACCAACACGAGGCCACGCCCCCTTTCTCAATGACTCCCCTGTCATTACCTCACGTGGCCACCAGTCCCTTCACACTCACAACTGATACCCCTGTCATTACCTCCCGTGGCCACCAGTCCCTTCACACTCACAACTGATACCCCTGTCATTACCTCCCGTGGCCACCAATCCCTTCACACTCACAACTGTTACCCCTGTCATTACCTCCCGTGGCCACCAGTCCCTTCACACTCACAACTGATACCCCTGTCATTACCTCCCGTGGCCACTAGTCCCCTCACACCACATGTAGGCTCTATTGTCATTACCCAAATGTTGTCCCCTATTTTAAATCTTGAATAGTCGCGCCCAGCCACGAAGGGAAAATGTCTCATCCAATCAGAGCCGCTGTTGTTGGGGAAGCAACTGGCCAATGGGAGGTTACCAAACACCGCCACTTGTCATGGCGCCGGAGCGGCCGCTGTGTTCCCCCATTCCTTCGCGCGAGACCAACAATTACAACAATGATTACTACCGTCGCTACAATAATGACGTAGTTGTAATCTTAATGAATAGTACCATCGTTGGCTCTGTCACGCCCGTTCCGACGCGCTAAGCTCAGCACGGTTCCGCTGAAGTTGAGCGAGCGGCTTAGAGCCGTAGCTGTGATTCACAATTAAATGTCCAAATGTTGTCCCCTGTTATCATTGGAAAAACGTTCTCATTTTGATTGTTGATGTAAACGCTTTAAATTAAGTCGCTAAATGTGTGCACTTCGAATACCGTGTCGCAATATGCACAATTGTGCATATGCGCACATTATAACGTTGCAATCTATATATGTCTTACCGGCTTTCATACAGCACAGTACGCAATGATCGCAAATACGACAATTAAACGCCTGAAATGTATCGTGTTGTTCTAAATGTCATTTCACGACGTCGCTATCGGGATGCGATCGTTATTCTATTCCCAATAGCCGTGCTGCGTGCCATCAACCTTTTGCTACGTAGACTGCTGTTGTATTGCAATTCGCATGATTTCATTCATTGAAGGGTCTAGGGTTAACAAAAGCAAAGCCATCGTTGTCATCTCTGCAGGGCCGTGCAATATGTACCTCTTTGTACGAAATCATCAATGGTTGTTAAAGATGCTCCCAGCCATGGGAATGTGGAATTTCCACCAGTGGAATTTGATGAGTGCTGCACTGCCGGACGATGGCCTCCACACGTCCTACTGGCCAGTGCGGATTGGTAAAGGCGGGTAGCATAGACCTACAGTACAACTGGATATAACCACAACGAGCCCCTATGACAACCAGTTTGTACATGGTCAGCACCCATCCAGGCACTCTCAAAGGTCACATCTGCCTTGGCTTGTCCGACCAGATCGGGCGCATTCCAAGTCCCGGTCATTTGTTCATAGGGGTTGTGGGTCATTGTGAAGCTGTTCTAAACAGTTAATATCTCGCGGTGGTCAGATGTTAACTACCTCGCCTTGTATACAGGAGGTCGTGGGTTCGATGCTGACACTCAAGCCTGTATATTTGGAGTTTGCGTGTTCTTCTCGTGATTGTGGGGATTTTTCTTCGGCTCCTCCGGTTTTTCCCTCCACATTTGAAACATGGTTGTTTAGAGTCTTTGGCTGCTATACATTTCCATGTGATATGCAACTTCATTGGCCTCATTTGTGGCCAGGTCGGTTCTGAAAAAGCGCTACATAGCTCCCGTGGGCCTTACCTGATTAAGAAATCAGTTAGATATAAAAAAAAGTTTTCACGGTTAAAATAAATTATGTAAAAAGATCAACTCCTTGAATACACACACTTTTATTTGCACTCTAAAGTGGAATATCAATTCTTTTCACCCCAGAAATTAATACAATTTGATTTGCTGAATAAAATGGCTGGCTTCATTTCGATGTTTACTTCATGCAATTAACCCACTTTTATTCAGCACATCAAATTTGATTAATTTCTGCAGTCAAAATAATTGATTTTCCACTAGTTTTTAACACAATTTTTAACACAATATAAATCAATGTTATGCCAATGTCCGATTTTAATCATAGCCGCAATTCACTTTACATTGTTGCGGTGTCCTACTCCGCCTTCACCTTGGCCCTGTGGGTGATGAACCACGTGGACATCCGAGGTTAAGCTAATTTCTGGAAACATAAACGGAGTCGGCGCACTTTTATTATTTGGTCAACGGATCACGAAGAGCCACTGCCCAAACAAAGAACGACGAGCACACAAGGGAGATGCGAGCATCACCTCAGATAACGTAACCCCCCTCCCCTCTGAGAAATACAGTGTGCTTCAAAACAATGTTAACGCTTATATGGGACTATCGTCTTTAATGGAAAAACAGAACGGAAAATGATACACTGTAACGTGATAACAAATATAATGTTAATAGCTTCAAAAAGTCAGTCTCCACTTTTTCGCCATCATTGTCAACAACACGTGCCTGTTGCAAATTCTCAGACGCGTTAACATTTGTTTGAAGCACCCTGCATAACAGCCTTATGCAGGTGGTGTAAAATGAGAACTTGACTCACGCAGATGGCTCTACACAACCAGTCCACAGAGGCGTTGTCTGCACAGCAGATCTGCTGCACTGAACTTCAGCAGGAAGGTCAGCACAGAAGCTTCAGCTGGCAGTCTTGGTGAGGGTAGAGGCCTGGGCTGGATCCCCGATCCTACCCGCTCCCCCCACTCACCCACCCACCTTGTCACCCCTACCTACTCACCCATCTAACTACCTACTCACACATCTATCTACTAACCCACCTACTCACCCACCCACCTACATAAACACACCCAGCTACCTACCCAACACAATAATATATTTTTATTTTACCAGGTAAGGCCCACCGAGCTATGTAGCTCTTTTTCAGAAGCGACGTGGCCACAAATGAGAGCTCAACGAAGTCGCTTATCATCATCACGTGGACATTTATGTCAGCCCAATACTCTAAACCGCGTGACGTTGATTCTAAATGTGGAGGTAAAAACAGGAGGACCCGGAGAAAAAATCTACGCAACCACAGGGAGAGAGAGAGATGTCCTGGTTTTTTCTGTTTGCACAGTCATACAAAATCACTTTAAGATGTTTTCTTGTTCATGTTTTTTGTTTGTTGCGGTTGCACCCGATTCAAGAGCCGAATGGCTCACAGGGCTACACCAAATAAATGAAACTAAACTAAATGAAACTATGTCAACTCCAAATACACAGTAGGGGCGTCGTCAGGGTCGGGATCGAGCCCAGGACCTCCTGCATACCATGCGAGAGAGTAAACATCTCCCAGCCACCACAGCGCCCTCTCCTTACCCACCCACCTAACCACCCATTCAACCAGAATCAGAATCCTTTTTTTATCCTTTCAAAAGGTGAAGAGACATTTTGTTGTGACCAAAATATTTCGAGAGAGCCACATTACACACAGAGCTACCTGTACACCACAAACACACACAACAGGTACCAGCAGACAACAACAACTGTCCCAGACCACACCAAGACAACAACAACAGTCCCAGACCACACCAAGACAACAACAACAGTCCCAGACCACACCAAGACAACAACACACAGCAGTAGTAGGCCCTCAATGTAATGGAACATGAAACTGTCGATATTACGCCGATAAGGATCAAAGAGTTACAAATCACATTCTGTAAATGCGGTTATATCCTGCACCAATGTTCCGCTTCAGGACAATAACTTTTTCGAAGGAAGATTTAGCGGCGTTGAGGGGTCGATCTGACAACCTCTCGGTAGTCATTGTGATGGTCCCCGATTACTCTATGGAACCTCTTGACTGATTAGGGACATTTTGCTTTTTAAGTAACCATTTAAGTCCGAATGTGATTGCGATGAACGCCAAGATGACTGAGAAGATGCTGCCACCATACATCAGAAGGCGCACTCCAGCGACCTGTGGAACAAAAGGACCGGGATCACAAACAGCAAATTCACTTCTGCACCTCCCTCGTTGTGCCCAGACAACTCCGACAGACAGACAAACACAGGTGATGCACACAGACACAGGTGATGTAGACACACAGACACAGGTGATGTAGACACACAGACACAGGTGATACACATAGTCACAGGTGATACACACAGCCACAGGTGATACACACAGACACAAGTGATGCACACAGACACAGGTGATACACACAGACAGACCCAGGTGATACACGCAGACACAGGTGATGCACACAGACAGACACAGGTGATACACACAGACAGACACAGGTGATACACACAGACACAGGTGATACACACAGTCACAGGTGATGCACACAGACACAGGTGATGCACACAGACACAGGTGATGTAGACTCACAGACACAGGTGATGTAGACACACAGACACAGGTGATACACACAGTCACAGGTGATACACACAGACACAGGTGATACACACAGACACAGGTGATACACACAGTCACAGGTGATGCACACAGATAGACACAGGTGATACACACAGTCACAGGTGATGCACACAGACACAGGTGATACACACAGACACAGGTGATGTAGACTCACAGACACAGGTGATGTAGACACACAGACACAGGTGATACACACAGTCACAGGTGATACACACAGACACAGGTGATGTAGACTCACAGACACAGGTGATGTAGACACACAGACACAGGTGATACACACAGTCACAGGTGATACACACAGACACAGGTGATACACACAGACACAGGTGATACACACAGTCACAGGTGATGCACACAGACAGACACAGGTGATACACACAGACAGGTGATACACACAGTCACAGGTGATGCACACAGACACAGGTGATGCACACAGACACACACAGGTGATACACACAGACACAGGTGATACACACAGACACAGGTGATACACACAGACACAGGTGATACACACAGTCACAGGTGATGCACACAGACACAGGTGATACACACAGACACAGGTGATACACACAGACACAGGTGATACACACAGACACAGGTGATACACACAGTCACAGGTGATGCACAGACACTGCAGGGATATCTCAGTTGGAGGAGCGTGGGGGGGGGGGGGGGTTGATGATCGGAACGGGGGCGGTGCGTCGGGGATCACCGTACCTCAGAGTCTGAGGTACAATCCTCGTATCGCACCGCGTTGGCCGTTGCGTTTCTCCCCACGAGGCACGGCGAGTCGCTGGGGTAGCCGCCTTGGATGCAGCAGACCGCCTCCGAGTTGAGCAGCGCCACGGACCCCCACGCCACGGAGGCCACGATCGTGAGCGCGCTGTAGCGCAATAGACGCTTACCCTTGCTGTGGCCACAGCGAGCTCTGCACGCATCGGAGGCGATGATGCTGAGGAGCACGAAGAAGATGACGATGGGACCCAGGAGGGTGACCCAGCCGAACTCCACGCCAAAGTTGCAGGGGCAGTTGGTGATTTTGTTGTAGATCTCCTGAAGTCCGGTCATGAGCAGAGCAGCAAAGCCGTTGCTCAGAGGAATGCTATTCGATATTTTCTCCCAACATTTCATGAGGTGCTGAACCATGACGGGCTGCCGACTCTCTTCTGCCATGGTGGTGGTGGTGATCGTGACGATGCTGATGCGACCACTGATGCTACTGATGCTGCTGGTGATGGCGAGTCACCAAGAGGGGTTGCAATGGACCACTTCCCGTTGGCGCCGGCTCTTAAATGACAGCCGGCATCATTCGTAGTGGTTGGGACGCCCCCCCCCCCCCCCCCCCCATCGGCTTTTCTAGTTCCTCTTCTGAGGTTACGTGGGGAATGCACGCGTAGCGGCAGGGCGTCAACTGCTGTCCCCTTGGAACGGGGTCACCGCTCTCGCATGGAGAGCGGTGACCTCTGAGGTGGCCTGGAGATCTTGGGTTCGATACCGACCCAGATGACGGCTGCTGCTGCATATTTGGAGTCTGCGTCTTTCTCTCTCTTCCCGTGGTCGCGTGGATTTTTTCTCCGGGTCCTCCGGTTCCCCCCCCCCCCACATTTAGTCATCAACGCAGGGCCGTATTATACAATAAGCCACAGTAGGCAGTGTGACCAGGGCCTACTCACTCACCCAGCCACCCACTCACTCACCCAGCCACCCACTCACTCACCCAGCCACCCACTCACCCAGCCACCTAGCCACCCACTCACTCACCCAGCCACCCACTCACCCAGCCACCCACTCACCCAGGCACCCACTCACCCAGCCACCCACTCACCCAGCCACCCACTCACTCACCCAGCCACCCACTCACCCAGCCGCCCACTCGCCCAGCCACCCACTCGCCCAGCCACCCACTCGCCCAGCCACCCACTCGCCCAGCCACCCACTCGCCCAGCCACCCACTCACCCAGCCACCCACCCAGCCACCCACTCACCCAGCAATCCACTTACCCAGCCACCCACTCACCCAGCCACCCACTCACCCAGCCACCCACTCCCCCACCCACTCACTCCACCACGCACCCAGCTACCCAATCACCCAGCCACCAGGATGGTATTATCCAATAGGTCATAGGCACTGTGTCTAGGGCCTACGGAAACCAATGTTGACCACGTTTTTGTTATTTGTACGATAAAAAAAAATGTAACGAAGATATCTTCTGGAATGTATTTATATAGCAATGATAAATACAAAGGGGCAGAGTCGTGTCAATGTTAATCGTTTATTTTAATCAGTTGTGAGATAAATTAATACTCGAGATGAACGTTGAGATTTTTTTTCATTGCAAAAGTATCAATAACAACTAAAAATTGCGTTTTTCGCACAATCTCATTCATTATTCTTGCCACTTAATTTGCTGGCTGCTTGTGGCAATTTCTTTGTGGTGGTAGCAATGCGTTGACTCTATGTGTGAAGCATATTGATCCTAAAGAGTCAAACAAACTTTTAGTTTAAACTGAAGCAACATGGCGCTCACCATGCGGTCTGTCCCGTCAGAACACTGAATTTGTTATCGCTGAAAATGAACGGCATCCTGTTAAAGCTGCTTCATCCGATATGATAATCAAACTAACACAAAGTATTCTTAGCTCTTTCGGTAAAGTCACGTTGAAGGGAAACAATAAAATAATAAAATATATTAAACAATAAAAATTCTCACGACGTTTCGACCATAACACAAACGGTCGTCATCAGGTGTGAAAAACCAACGGCAAGAAACATTTGAAAGAAGTGGCGGTTTTCTTTCAAATGTTTCTTGCCGTTGGTTTTTCACACCTGATGATGACCGTTTGTGTTATGGTCGAAACGTCGTGAGAATTGTTATTGTTTTATATATTTTTTATTATTTTATTTTGTTTCCCTTCAACGTGACTTTACCGAAAGAGCTAAGAATATGAATTACTGCAGTCACGAAAGCTTTAAATCAAAATTTAACACAAAGTAGTTGAAGACATTTAAGATCATTATATTTGTAGGCTTACCTTGATTTTTATTTGCTCGTTTCTCAATCCGCTTGTCCTGGCGAGGGTCACGGCAGCAGCATGTTGAGTTGGGCAGTCCAGACCTCCATTCACCTGGCGACAGACTCCAGCAC
This sequence comes from Petromyzon marinus, assembly GCF_048934315.1. Lineage (NCBI taxonomy): Eukaryota > Metazoa > Chordata > Hyperoartia > Petromyzontiformes > Petromyzontidae > Petromyzon > Petromyzon marinus. The sequence goes on from NC_133732.1 coordinate 10,639,494, forward strand.
AACATTACTATACACTACTACATTGCTATACACTATACACTACTATACACCACTACACGACTATACACTACTACACTACCACATTACTATACACTATACACTACTATACACTACTACATTACTATACACTATACACTACTTTACACTTTACAATACTACATTACTATACACTATACACTACTATACACTATACACTACTATACATTACTACACTACTATACACTACTATACATCACTATACACTACCACACTATTACACATTATTACACAACTATACACTACCACACTACTGTACGACTACCACACTACTACACATTACTACACTATACACTACTACACGACTATACACTACTACACATTACTACTCTATACACTACTATACGACTATACACTACAACATTACTATACACTACCACACTACTATACACTACCACATTACTACACATTACTACACTATACACTACCACATTACTATACACTCCTGCACTATACACCACTACATTACTATACACTACCACACTACTACACATTACTACACTATACACTACTACACATTATTACACTATACACTACTACACTACTATACGACTATACACTACCACTCTACTATACATTACTAAACTACCACACAACTACATTACTATACACTACAACACTACTACACTATACACCACTACACTATACACTACTGCATTACTATAAACTACCACACTACTGTACGATACACTACTACACAACATTATAATATACACTACACATTACTACACTATCACACTATACACGACTACAGTTTAACACGTAGGCTTTCACTACACTATACACTACAACACTACTATACGATACACTACTACACTATACACTACCACACTACTATACGACTATACACTACCACACGACTACACTATACACTACCACACTATACACTACCACACTATACACGACTACACTATACACTACCACACTACAATACCACTATACACTACCACACGACTACACTATACACTACCACACTATACACGACTACACTATACACTACCACACTACTATACCACTATACACTACCACACGACTACACTATACACTACTACATTACTATACACTAAAACACTAGTATACGCTACTACACTATACACCAATACACTGTACACTACTACATTACTATACAATACCAAACTACTATACGATACACTACTACACTATACACTACCACAACTACTATACGACTTTACACTACCACACGACTACACTATACACTACCACACTATACACTACTACACTATACACGACTACACACAGACTGTTGCTCTCCATAGGGAATTCCCCGGCGTTGCCAGGCCAGCCGAGCAACAAAGTCTCGCCAGCATGTTCTAGGCCAGTCCTGGGGTCTCGTTTTCTTTCTCAATTTCAAATAAAATCTGATCTGCAGCACACAGCGCGTTCCGATCGAATTGTGGCACAGAAAAAGTAGTGACCGTGTCAGCATTAACGACGTCTGTCCAGCAGCTGGACGAAGCACCGTGTGAAACCAGTGGAGGTAGTTAACATGGGGCAGTAACATCTGAGAGTGACCACTGAAAGTCTACGAAACAGAAGTGCCGAGGGCTGAGTCCATCTAGGGGAGGCCCAGGACCGATTCAGGTTTGTCACCGATGTTGGCTGTGCGCGCGCTTTCAGAAGCGCTTCTGTGGCCGTCTGGAACGCTCTTCCCTTCCGATGTTAGGAAGTCACTGGAGCCGTGCACTTTGAAATCCTCATAGAGATCGACTCACTTTAGAACTTTGTATAATTTGTTCGCCCTTTCCCGGCGCTTCAGATTATCGCGGTTGGCCAAATACAGTGCCAAACAAGTCGGTGACGTGCGGTGAGGTCAATGGCTGGGGAGGCACTGGCTAGTGTCAGAGCCAGATTCACACAGAGGGGGCGTGGCCTCACTGGGGGACGTGGCCTCACGGAGGGGGCGTGGCCTCACTGAAGGGGCGTGGTCTCACTTAGGGGGCGTGTCCTCACTGAGGGAGGCGTGTTAGACACGTCCCCCTCAGTGAGGCAGATGTGATAGTTGCCTCCCCTGGTGCTTTTTCATTGCAGTTTCATGACGAGACCAGCGAGCCTAATCTTCATTTCTTGCTACATTTCTTCTTCTTTCTTATCTGTAAAAGTCTCCGCGCGTGCTCTTGCGAGGGATTTGGCTCTCTGACGGTGGGGTTTTTGTCGAAATTTTTTTTCCAACCGGCAGGCCCTTATAGGCTATTCCTTTTTCACGTCCGTCACCTTTAAATAAGTTAAATTATCGTTTTTTTGGTGATTTAGATATATTTCTTGATTTATTGCGCGACATCGACCGTACCAACTCACGCCAATTGCGTGGGGGGGGGAGGGGGGACCCTGCCAAGTGATGCCCGTTCGGTCGAGCTCACGGGGGACACTTTGTATGACGCGTTTAACATGCAATAAATATACACACAACATGCAATAACATGCAATAAATATACACATAACATGCAATAAATATACACACAAAGCTGCGGATAGTTCTTCACAGTGTTATGTCCTCCTCGCCCACCCCCCAACACGATGCGTGCAGTTACTGCTATAAAGTCTGAAAATATTCATGTTATTACAGCGCTTAGATAGCATTATTGTAGTATTTTTTGTTTACTATTATTAAACAAATACGTTGGCAGATATTACAATGATAATGTTTGTGTGCACAAAACAACCATTCATGTCCACTGTATTCAGCTTTTTCAGCTGCTGCCCGTATTGCCAGCGTTTTATATCGACTGTAGCAATGCTTATGTCATTGAGTCGGCGTACTGGCAGTCTATAATCTAAACTGTAGCCTGCTTCTCAACTTACCTGTGCGTACTTCTGCTCTTTAATTTACACTTATTTCTGCTAATTTCTTCAATGCATTTCCATTGTTTCCATTGCTCACGTCACGCTATTTACTCATACGGAGTACTGCGATACTGACAGCTGTGCCATCATCGGGGATTGCTGTGCACGTCGATGTGTGTGTGAGTCGATGTGTTTGTGTTTGAGTCCATATGTGTGTGTGCGTGTAGGTCCATGCGTGTGTTTGTGTGAGTCGATATGTCTGTGTCTGTCAGTCCATGGGCGTGTGTGTCAGTCGCTTTGTGTGCGTGCCTCCATGTGAGTCAGTGTAAGTCCATTTCTTTGCGTGTCTCTAGGTCAATGTGTGCGTGTGAGTGAATGTGTCTGCTTTATTGACCTGGTCAAGGCCTATGATACCATCAGTAGGCCTGGGCTCTGGGTTGTTCTTTGTGCTTTCGGAGTCTCTCACCCTTTGCTCACGATCCTTAAGGACCTTCATGATGGTGAGCGGCCCCGCGTCAAACTACGTGGCCAGGAGTCAGAGCCATTCCCTGTACACCTTGGGGTGCGACAGGGATGTCCTCTTGCTCCCACATTATTTAAAATATCTTTTGACCACGTAGTTCGTGAAGCCTCAATGGCTGTACCGGAGGAATTACCATATGGTACAGATACAATGGGAGGCTGATCGATGCCCGGGTGCGGTCAAGGGATGGCTCCCTATTGCTCAACCACGTTATGTATGCCGATGCTCTGGTGATTGCTGCTCACTCAGAGGAGGAGTTGGAGGCACTGCTGCTGAACCTGGAGCTTGCCACTCAGAGGTGGGGCCTTACCATCAGCCCCATTAAAACTAAGCACCTGCCTGGGTATTTTGTACTATCGGACAATGCACCCCCACTACTCGCAATTGCTGATGCGGCAGTTGTGGAGAGATTGGAGAGATTCCCATACCTGGCCAGTGCGCTCATGATCGGCTCCGGTTTAACAGTAGAGGTCTCACTCCAAATCAGTGGAGCGCCATCATCTTTTCAACGGCTGCATAACACTGTGTGGAAGCTACCTGGTCTCTCGCTCCCCATGAAGCTCTAGGTCTTCCCGGCCACGGTAATTCCCTCCCTTCTCTACGCTTGCGAAACGTGCACTCCCCTAATGGAACATCTTCGCCGGTTAGAAACATTTAGGCTGGCCTGCCTACGATCCATCCTGGGTTTAACAATATGTGTGTGTGCGCGTCTAAGTCGATGTGCTTCTATGTGTGTGGGTCGATGTCTGTGTAAATCCATGTGTGTGTCTGCCTTTTTTGCCCAGGCAACGCCGGGTACTTACCGCTAGTATCTTTATACACATACGTGATATAAGTTACCTGGAGTATGGAAGGCGAGGACATAAAATGAAGGGTTTTACAAACATTACATTGGTGACACACAGAGAGATAGTAACAGGCACGCGCTTATTGCCGCGCTCCATCCAGTTACTGAGGGGTTGCGCAATCAGAGGGGAGGCTGAGCTCGTCGCTGCCTCACCTCTCGTCTCTTCCTGTATTTGCAGCAGGGCTCCGCAAATTTGGCGATTTTTGAGGAAAAAATGATTGGACTCGTACAGAAATGACATTTATAACACAGATCAGTGGAAAAATCTTAATATTTCATTATATTGTTTTTTTTTTTGTAACAGCTATTTTCCTTGGAGTATGAGAGGTGACGCTCTGCCTCCCCTGACCGCACGTCCGTGAAACAGTACGTACGCACATTAGACCCACAGACACTCAGACCCGTGAGGACGAACAGACACCCACAGTACTCTTTGGTTCTATTTGGTAAAGTCACGTTGGTAAAAATAAAATAACAAAAATCACGACGTTTCGGCCACTACACAAGTGGCCTTCATCAGGTGAAGGGACCGGACTGTCCAGAGGACTACTCGCAATTGCTGATGCGGCAGCCCAGTGTCCAAGGACTATGGCCCAAGGGACCAACGGTCACCCCTATGGGATAGCGGATCCAGAGACGCAGACCCCAGGAGGGGGCTGGGGGATGACGTCACCCTCCCAAGACCTGGTGGAAGATTCTGGAAGGAAGGTGTGGCCGGGGCAGAGCGAGCCTGGGACCTGTATAAAAGCCGGACCTCTGAACAGTCCCGGCAGTCATTGTCAAGAGCCTCCTGAAGAGAAGAGCCCAATGGGCAGAGTCGTACCCCTGACAAGGGTCGGCTCCAGCTTATAGACCAGTGAAGACAAAGCTTCACTCAAGAAGCGTTAGAATAGCCAGTGAGAGGCGTATTAGTGTAAGAGGCCATTACCCCTTTGTGTTAGGGATTATTTGTTAATAAAAATACGTGTGGCCTTAGAGAGTCTCCTCTAGTTATTGACCCACTACACTAGTAATATTGTGCACTGTAGCATATGGACGCAGAGTCTTGAGGTATACTTTGTGGTCTAGATGCTGGGTCATCTCGTTCTGGTGTTGTAGTGGAAAGTTGTGACAATTTCCTTCATAGGAGACTGATAACCACTTTCCAGAATGTTTTTTTTGGATGGGAGTGCCACAAATAGTGCGATTCTGGAGGGTGAACGTAACCGGCGTAAGCTTACCTGCATGTCACCAGGTGCATCCAGGCGCAGCAGACCCTGCATTGCGACAGGGTGTTGGTGGCGTGCGCCACATCTTCCACTGAGCCGGAGGCCTGCGCGGAGACCGAGCCTGTTCCTGCATGCTCGCTGCACCAGCGGGGTGGCGTCCATCAGGGTGCTGAGGAAAAGCGGGGGGACGACCGGCGATGGGCGAGGTCTTCATCATCCCAGTCTAGGAGTGGCCAGGTCGTCTGCTACAACTGCGGCCTGCCGGGGCACGTCCAGTGGGGCTGTCGGGTTCCTCAACGGCAGCCCCCGGACAGTCCCCCTTCCTACGACTCCCTGCTTCATAAGACGAGTCGCGGCACACCCCACACTCGGCCCCAGGGTTCACTTCACCCATCGGGGGAGTCCGGTTTGGGTCGGGGTCACGCGCGGGTATGGGGGGAGTCGGGACGTGTTCGTGACGCGCGCCCGCTCCGCCTGGATCAGTGGTTGGAGCTGGCCCATCGAGTGGTCGCGGCGGCCGCGGGTTCGTCGGCTGTGCTCGGGTTTATTGAGGGAGTGGAAATCCATATGCTCGTTGATACCGGCGCTTCTTTGACCATTAATCGGAAGGATAACGGCAAAGTTGCGTATCGCCAATGTCAAATTGTGGGGCCACATTTTGGTTTCTACGGCCCTAGCCATCCCGTGTTTGCTCGGGACCGATTTTCTGGGCAAGATGCCCCTGAAGATTTGTGTTGATCAGGGCTGTCTGGATTTGCCATCGGGACGGTGTAGGGCATTTCTTCCGTCACCGACTCATATGCCTTCCGCTAACACGACGGTGCAGGCTATTGCGTGCTGAACAGTGCGGATTCCGCCTGGTGCACAAATGTTAGTGCCCCTCCAGTTGCGATAACCGCTCAAAGTGCGCACTGCGGATGAGGGTGTTGTTTTGGGGTCCTCCAATAAACTCAATCGTGGTATGTCGCTCGTGGCAGCCCAGATATTGGTGTCCCAAGAGCCTTTCATTCAGGTTCTTAATTCCGGGCCAGATACAACGGTCATCCAGGAGGGTACCGTGCTGGCACATGCTTCGTCGGCGCGTCCAAAAAGGGACGTTATGGGAAGTGTCAGGGTTGGTGCTCAGGCTCGAGGGTTCCGGAATGTGGACGAGGGATGGATTGATAAACTTTGCTCTGAGTGCGTCGATTTATCTACGGGACAAAGGGGGAAGCTGCGTGCTCTCTTGCGTGAATTTTCTGACGTTTTGAGTAAAAGTAAATTTGATATTGGCCGCACGTCCCTTTTGAGCCACCATATTGACACGGGCGATGCTGCCCCGATTCGGCCAAATCCCTACCGCTTGAGCCCGGCCGAGAAGAAACATGTTCATGTGGCGGTTGATGAGATGATGGCCACGGACATCATCTCACCATCCACCAGTCCATGGGGTGCCCCGATCGTCCTTGTCAAGAAGCACGACGGCAGCTTGCGGTTTTGTGTTGATTTCCACAAGCTCAATAAGGTTTCCGTCGCGGATGCATACCCCTTGCCGCGTATGGACGATTCCCTGGACGCCCTGGCGGAGGGAACAGTTCTTTTCCACCCTTGACCTTCTATACTCTATGGGGATTTTGGCAGTTGCCACTCGATGAGGCTTCCAAGGCCAAGACGGCTTTTCGTACGCCGTAAGGGTTGTTCGAATTTAACCGGCTCCCCATGGGACTCCGCTCCGCACCGGCCACGTTTCAGAGGCTGATGGAGCTGGTTTTAGCGGGCCTCCAGTGGGATTCGTGCCTAATATATTTGGACGACGTTATTGTCTTCGGACGTATGTCCGATGAACATTTGAATCGCCTGCGGGCTGTTTTCCTTAAGATGCGTGCGGCCGACCTGAAATTTAAACGACATAAGTGTCAACCTCCCCCAAAAATCGGTTCGATATTTGGGTCACATAGTGACCGAATCGGGTATCGCTACGGACCCGGAGAAGACGGCGTGTGTCCGAATATGGCCGATACCCACCGCGACGAGTGAGTTGTGCAGTTTTATCGGCTTTGCATCGTAGTTTCACCAATTTGTCGCCGGCTTCACGTCCATTGCTAAGCCTCTCCACGCCTTGACTGCTAAGGGGCAAAAATTTCATTGCGGGGTGGAGGAGGAGGAAGCCGCGTTCCGCTCCATTCGCGATGGGCTGGTCAACACCCCTCCCCTGCGTTATCCCGATTTTTCACTACCGTTCGTTTTGGATACGGACGCCAGTGGTACCGGTATTGGAGCGGTATCATCTCAAGTTGTCAACGGTGTGGAGCACGTGGTCGCTTATGGGAGCAGGGTGCTGTCCCCGGCCGAGCAGCGGTACTGCGTTACGCCCCGGGAATTGTTGGCCATTGTGGTATTTGGTGCATCAACACCGGCTTTATCTGTACGGCAGACATTTCGAGGTGCACTCCGAGCACGCAGCGGTCCAATACGTGCTGCGTGTGGATCAGCACTCGGGCCAATCGTCACGCTGGCTTGAGATCCTGCAGGATTTGTCGTTCCGTGCTACGTATCGCAAAGGTTCTCGTCACACCAACTCTGATGCCCTGTCGCGATCGCCCGCGGACGGCGGGTGCGCATGGTTTTCGGGTTCCGGTCGTTGTAGACCAGCCGAGTCAACCTCCCCCCCCAACCCCCCATCTCGTTGCGTCCGCCGCCGACACGATGGGCGGGTCGGGCGACATCCCAGACGCGCGGGATGCGGTAATAGGGTTGGACTACGAGGTGTGGGGGCGCTTGCAGGCGGAAGATGCGTCCTTGCTTAAATTACGACGGCGAGTCAGAGAGGCCGTCGGTGAGGCACCTTGGTTGTCCTGCGGGGCGCGGGCTGCTCATGCACTGGGACGGTGGATTACACCGGTACGCTATTGTTGTCCCTAGCGTCACCGGGCAATTCGCCCGATGATGCTGGATGCAATTACCAGCGAAACGTCTTACTCAAAAATTGTAAATGTTGTGGATTCACTCTTCAGCACACCGGTGACGGGCTAAAGTAGTGAACTATTTTTGTCTTTTGTCAACGTGACACACTTTTTTTGCTGATTGGCCGTGTCGGGTGGTGGAGGGTTATGACACATTTATAAATAACGCGATCTAACCCAAAAACTTTAGTATGAATTACTATGAGACAGAGGAGGTCCCCCAGGTAGCCGCCACGGGCTGGCTGGAGGGGGGTGCAAGTTGCTGTCGGCTAGCAACGATTCCAGCAGCCACACTTTGACCTGCATCTCCCCCACATCCCCCTTCTCCACTACCCCCTCGAACCCTTCCACCTCTTCCCCCTCACCTCCAGCTTGTTTCTCAGGTTGGAGATGTGCAGCTCCTGCTCCCGACTTTTCTCCTCCAGACGCCGCTGCCGCTCAGCCATCTCCCTCTCCTCCACCGCCTTTTCTGCGGGGGGCGATGGTGGGGGGTGGGGGGGAAGAAGCTAAAAATGCGCTGCCCTGCAGGCCGCCTGCTTACCTGGGCGAAGGGGGAATCTGGAAGTTTAAAAAGAATTCTTCACAAGCTCAGGACTTCTCCGGAGTCTAAGAGATTCGGATCCACTGACTCCACCATCGGCACGAGCCTCCACCCGTGAGAGTTGCCGCGAGATCTCCATTACGGCTCTCGGTCAACACCACCACCAACCATTAACCGAACCAAAATACCCAGGGGCCATCACCTAGGTCGGCTCGGCCTCAAATTTAGTACCTGGGGTGCAGTGTAAAGACATGAACTCTGGAGAGACAAAGGTGGTCCATGCATTTTTTAAATCTAGGATTGACAAGCCGATTTATTTTTACAACTACTTTGCATTTGGTTTTTCGTGCGAAGTAAATGCACTCCAACAACAGCCGCCATTCACCATCACGTGGTGGTAACGTCACCACGGCGCCCGTGCCAGGCCCGGTGCACTTGGAGGCCACGTGAAGTGTCAAAGTCTCACAGATGCCGGCAGGAGGTCCCGGGACAGACCCAGTAGGTGCCACGGGTCGACTGACCGAGATGAGTGGCCGATTTATTACAAAGGCTATTTAATTAAGTAGAACGTGTTGTCTATATTGAATTAAAGTTGCGCATTTTGATGTGTGACGTCACATTTCTCAAACCCCTCCCCCCCTCGTCACACATCGTCACAAATGTCTGACCCTCTAGGTGCGTGACGTCATTCACACATTGGTTTAAAGTTTTTTTTACGACGGCTGTGTACCCAAGATGTGGTATTGAGTCTTGAAGTCTTGACCCGCATCACGGTGTAGACTCAAGACGTCTTGACCTGTATCTAGGGTGTACACTCAAGACGTCTTGACCTGTGTCACGGTGTAGACTCAAGACGTCTTGAGTGTACACGGTGTAGACTCAAGACGTCGTGACCTGCATCACGGTGTAGACTCAAGACGTCTTGAGTGTACACGGTGTAGACTCAAGACGTCTTGACCTGCATCACGGTGTAGACTCAAGACGTCTTGAGTGTACACGGTGTAGACTCAAGACGTCTTGAGTGTACACGGTGTAGACTCAAGACGTCTTGAGTGTACACGGTGTAGACTCAAGACGTCGTGACCTGCATCACGGTGTAGACTCAAGACGTCTTGAGTGTACACGGTGTAGACTCAAGACGTCTTGAGTGTACACGGTGTAGACTCAAGACGTCTTGAGTGTACACGGTGTAGACTCAAGACGTCTTGAGTGTACACGGTGTAGACTCAAGACGTCTTGAGTGTACACGGTGTAGACTCAAGACGTCGTGACCTGCATCACGGTGTAGACTCAAGACGTCTTGACCTGTATCACGGTGTAGACTCAAGACGTCTTGACCCGCATCACGGTGTAGACTCAAGACGTCTTGAGTGTACACGGTGTAGACTCAAGACGTCTTGACCCGCATCACGGTGTAGACTCAAGACGTCTTGAGTGTACACGGTGTAGACTCAAGACGTCTTGAGTGTACACGGTGTACACTCAAGACGTCTTGACCTGTATCACGGTGTAGACTCAAGACGTCGTGACCTGCATCACGGTGTAGACTCAAGACGTCTTGAGTGTACACGGTGTAGACTCAAGACGTCTTGAGTGTACACGGTGTACACTCAAGACGTCTTGACCTGCATCACGGTGTAGACTCAAGACGTCTTGACCTGCATCACGGTGTAGACTCAAGACGTCTTGAGTGTACACGGTGTAGACTCAAGACGTCTTGAGTGTACACGGTGTAGACTCAAGACGTCTTGACCCGCATCACGGTGTAGACTCAAGACGTCTTGACCTGCATCACGGTGTAGACTCAAGACGTCTTGAGTGTACACGGTGTAGAATCAAGACGTCTTGAGTGTACACGGTGTAGACTCAAGACGTCTTGACCTGCATCACGGTGTAGACTCAAGACGTCTTGAGTGTACACGGTGTACACTCAAGACGTCTTGACCTGCATCACGGTGTACACTCAAGACGTCTTGACCTGCATCACGGTGTAGACTCAAGACGTCTTGACCTGCATCACGGTGTAGACTCAAGACGTCTTGAGTGTACACGGTGTAGACTCAAGACGTCTTAACCTGCATCACGGTGTAGACTCAAGACGTCTTGACCTGCATCACGGTGTAGACTCAAGACGTCTTGAGTGTACACGGTGTAGACTCAAGACGTCTTGACCTGCATCACGGTGTAGACTCAAGACGTCTTGAGTGTACACGGTGTAGACTCAAGACGTCTTGACCTGCATCACGGTGTAGACTCAAGACGTCTTGACCTGCATCTTGTCGCTGTGCGCGTTTCGATCCCTCCATCTTGAGGTGAAGGCGCTTGTGACAGAGAGCGGGGTGAGTGGTGAGTGGTGATTGAGTGGTGTGTGAGTGGTGAATGAGTGGGTGGTGAGTGAGTGGGTGAGTGAGTGAGTGGTGAGTGAGTGGGTGGTAAGTGGGAGAGTGAGTTAGCGAGTGGTGAATGAGTGAGTGGTGAGTGAGTGGGTGGTGAGTGAGTGGGTGGTGAGTGAGTTGGTGGTGAGTAGGTGGTGAGTGGGTGGTGAGTGGGTGTTGAGTGAGTGGGTGGTGAGTATTGAGTAAGTGGGTGGGTGGTGAGTGGGTGGGTGGTGAGTGGGTGGTGAGTGGGTGTTGAGTGAGTGGGTGGTGAGTGTTGAGTGAGTGGGTGGTGAGTGAGTGGGTGGTGAGTGGGTGGATGGTGAGAGGGAGAGTGGGTGAGTGGTGAGTGGGTGTTGAGTGAGTGGTTAGTGAGTGGGTGGTGAGTGATTGAGTGGTGAGTTGAGTGTGTGGGTGGATGGTGAGTGGGAGAGTGGGTGAGTGGTGAGTGGGTGGTGAGTGAGTGGTGAGTGGGTGGTGAGTGGGTGGGTGGGTGGTGAGTGTTGAGTGAGTGGGTGAGTGGTTGGTGAGTGGTTGGTGAGTGGGTGGGTGGTGAGTGTTGAGTGAGTGGGTGGTGAGTGGGTGGTGAGTGAGTGGGTGGTGAGTGAGTGGGTTGTGAGTGAGTGGGTGAGTGGTGAGTGGGTGGGTGGTGAGTGTTGAGTGAGTGGGTAGTGAGTGGTGAGTGGGTGAGTGGTTGGTGAGTGATTGGTGAGTGGGTGGGTGGTGAGTGTTGAGTGAGTGGGTGGTGAGTGAGTGGGTGGTGAGTGAGTGGGTGGTGAGTGTTTAGTGAGTGGGTAGTGAGTGGGTGGGTGGTGAGTGGGAGAGTGGGTGAGTGGTGAGTGGGTGTTGAGTGAGTGGTGAGTGAGTGGGTGGTGAGTGGTGAGTGAGTGATGAGTGAGTGAGTGGGTGAGTGGGTGGTGAGTGGTGAGTGAGTGGGTGGTGAGTGGGTGGTTGGTGAGTGGGTGAGTGGGTGGTGAGTGGGTGGGTGGTGAGTGAGTGTTGGGTGAGTGGGTGGTGAGTGAGTGGGTGGTGAGTGAGTGTTGAGTGGGTGGTGAGTGAGTGGGTGGCGAGTGAGTGGTGAGTTGGTGGTGAGTGGGTGGTGAGTGGGTGGTGAGTGTTGAGTGGGTGGGTGGTGAGTGGGTGGGTGGTGAGCGTTGAGTGGGTGGTGAGTGTTGAGTGGGTGGTGAGTGAGTGTTGAGTGAGTGGGTAGTGAGTGAGTGGGTGTTGAGTGGGTGGTGAGTGAATCTATTTAATTCCATCAAAATTGGTAACTTGCAACACCTCACCTATCACCATCCTTAACGGAAAGAACGGTGATCCGATATCTGACCCTCAAGAACTCTGCTCGTGGTCCGACGTTCTATTCTGTCCGCCTGCTACAGCAGAGGTGTAGGGGATTCCAAGAGGGCCTCACACCTCTGCTTTACTGACCTGGTCAATGCCTATGATACCAATCAGTAGGCCTGGGCTCTGGGTTTGTTCTTCGTGATATTGGGGGTGTCCCTGACTGCCTGCTCCTAAATCAGCTCAGGGCTTCGCGTTGGTGGGCGGCAGGCCCAGGTCGGAGCCTTTCGCTGTTGCACGCGAAACGGAAGTCCTTTTTGACTCCTGCGTTAGTTAATGTTTCTCTGGTTCAATCTCGATTTGAAGCTTTCGTGACTGCAGCAATCCATACGCTGTGGTTCTTTTTGGTAAAGTCGCGTACAGAGTAAAACCTTGGATTGCCGGTAACTTGGTCTGCGAGTGTTTTGCAAGACGAGCAATTTTCTTTAATGAATATTAATTTGATGAACGAGCGAGGGTCTTGCAATGCGAGCGGTGCGGTACGTCTTCATTGGTTCTTTGGGTAAAGTCACGTAGAATGAGAATAAAATAATAAATTGATAAAATAAAATAACACAATAAAATTCTCACGACGTTTCGGCCACAACACAAGCGGCCTTCATCAGGTGAAGGGACGAGACTGTCTGGAGGACAGCGCTGGAGCGAACACAGCCAAGCTCAGACCGCGACCTTTAAGCTGTGTGAGAAGAAACAGAGCGCCTTGACAAAGGAATTGGCATACAAAAATTAGCATTTAATTGGTGTGGTACGTGTCTACGCTTTGCCGAGCGTCACGTGATCACACCTGATATACTACGAGTGCTTTGGATTACAAGCACGCTTCCGGAACGAATCATGCTGCGCAATCCAAGGTTTCACTGTAGTTAGACATAAACTAAAACACGTCACAGCGTTCCGATCGCAACACGAGCGGTCGTCTTCAGGCAGCCTTTAGAGGCCGACTCCTTTGCCTGTCGACGACCGCTTGTGTTGCGACCGTTCTTTGGGTAAAGTCGCGTATCATTAGACCTCCTTTGCCAGTGTTTTTTCCCCGATTATTACATTTTGGTGCTGGCAAAGGAGGTCTAATGATGTGTAGATGCTCACCCCGAGCCCTCATTACTTTGATAGTGGCATTGTCTTTGAGCTGTGTGACGCCTTTTGGCGTCATCTGGTCGAGCACCAATTGGGTCGAGGCTCAAAAGAAAGCCGTCCCTTGGTGTGGACCAATCAGTTTCAAGGACAATGCATCATATTATCATAGTATGTTTTGTGTTTGCATTTTGACTGCAGGTATTGTGGTTAATGCAGTGACATGAATCCTTGTAAAAAGGTTTCAGTTTTGTTGCCAGAGAAAAAGGGGAAAAACCATGTTATTAAAGTCATGTAGTTAGAAAATAACTTAAATAATCATAGAATACGACGTTTCGACTCTCTGGGTTGTATTGCATTATATTTCTAAGTTTGCTATGTTTCATATTCTTGGTTCTTTCGGTAAAGTCACGTAGAAGGGAAACAACATAATAAAAGCTTTAAATCAAAATTTGCTATTTTGTTTTCTCATTCATTCGTACCTGACGATGGTTGCAATCGAAACGTCGTATTCTATTATTATTTAATTGATTTAATTTCTTCATACGTCACTTTACCGAAAGAAGCAAAGGGTAATTCCTGCAGTCGCGAAAGCTTCGAATCTGGTTAATGTCTTTTTCGGCGCGCGGTTGAAATCGCTTTCCCGTGGCCGTACCGGAGGAACCTCCCGTCTGGTGCGGCCGCAATGGGAGGCTGACCGATGCCCGGGTGCGGTCGATTGATGGCTCTGCAGAGGGTGCTTTGGAAAAAAATGTGAACACTTCTGATTCCAGGCACGCATTGACAACGAGAAGGGCTCTTTGACTTTTTGCAGCTCTTAACATGACATTTGCTATCATGTTACAGCGATTTAAAGCTTTCGTGACTGCAGGGATTCATCTTCTTGGTTCTTTCGGCAAAGTCACGTAGAATGGGAATAAAATAATAAAAATAAAATAATAGAATAAAAATAGTTATTTTATTTCCATTCTACGTGACTTTACCGAAAGAACCATCAAGATGTTACAGCGAGTTATTATCCAGCTCCTTTTCCATTAAAAACGATAGTCCCATGTAAGCGTTAACATTTTCTTTAAGCGCCCTGTATTGGTCGACCGTGCTGATGGTCCGGTAATTTGCCGCTCGCTCTTGAGGAGTTCCAAGACTACCACTGAACCCGGGAGCGTGCCGCTCTTTAAGAGGTAGAGGGCCTTGCCAATGGGCCCCACAAAAAAGCGCGGCGTCTGCCTGGGTGGTTTTGCGCCGTCGAACGCAAGGCTGCGCTGTGCGCGCGCGCGACTAGCTACGTTCCTGACGAACGACGGAACCGCTGGGAAAAATGAAAAATCGCCGTCGTAATAATCTGGGGCAAAGCTCGGTCCCCCCCCCAATGGGGCGCGAGATGCGGACGCGGGCAGCACGAAGACCGAGATGCGTGGTGGGGTGGCGTCCAGGAGTACCCAGCAGCATGCCAATGCCTCGCGCCCCGCCGAGACGGCCGTACGACCGCCGCTTATTCCTCCTCGCTGCGACGTAGTTGTAACGGTCACTCGACCGCGTCGTACGTCCAGTTCGCATCTGCGTGATAGATATAAAAATATTGGATTGCGAGCATAATTCCTTCCCGAAACGTGTTTGTTAATCCAAAGCACTCGTATATCAAAGCACTCGTAATATATATAAAGTTGTGATCACGTGACGCTCGGCAGACAAAGCGTAGACACGTACACCGCTCGTATTGCTGAGACCCTCGCTCGTTTATCAAATTAATATTTACTTGCAAATTTTTGCTCGTCTTGCAAAACACTCGCAGACCAAGTTACTCGCAAACCAAGGTTTTGCTGTACATATTAAAAACGTGTTCCCCAATACATTCAGTCGCGTTATCTCGTCCAATTCGCGTTATGAGCATAACAAGACGCGGGGTTTATAGGAGAAGGGAGGCTGCAGCACTGTCGAAGCCTTAAATAGAAGCATTGTTTCACTGTGTCCCATGTGTGTGTCTCTCTCTGTGTGTCTCTGTACTCTAGCACTCTTAACCTATAATTTAGCAATCTTTGAAATAGCGTAATCAGCCAGACCATGCGTTAATTGTGTTTGGACCGACCCTCTGTGCTGCATTATATTGTTTCCAAATTTTACTAAATCTTGTTCAATTTGATGTGCTTCTCCATCTCTCTGTGTTTCCTCTCTCTTAAATTGAGCTCTTATATACCTGATGATGATTGCTTGCGTTGCAATCGAAACGTCGTATGCTATTATGAAATTTTATTTTATTATTATTTCTTATTTCTACGTGACTTTACCGAAAAAAACAAAGAGTAATTCCTGCAGTCACGAAAGCACCAAATCAAGTTGAGCTGTAATTTGTTGTGATAACTGTAATTATAATTTGTTGTGATAACTGTAATTATAGTTTGTTGTGACAGCTGTAATTATAGTTTGTTGTGATAACTGTAATTATAGTTTGTTGTGATAACTGTAATTATAGTTTGTTGTGACAGCTGTAATTATAGTTTGTTGTGACATCTGTAATTATAGTTTGTTGTGATAACTGTAATTATAGTTTGTTGTGATAACTGTAATTATAGTTTGTTGTGATAACTGTAATTATAGTTTGTTGTGACAGCTGTAATTATAGTTTGTTGTGACAGCTGTAATTATAGTTTGTTGTGATAACTGTAATTATAGTTTGTTGTGATAACTGTAATTATAGTTTGTTGTGACAGCTGTAATTATAGTTTGTTGTGACAGCTGTAATTATAGTTTGTTGTGATAACTGTAATTATAGTTTGTTGTGATAACTGTAATTATAGTTTGTTGTGACGGCTGTAATTATAGTTTGTTGTGACAGCTGTAATTATAGTTTGTTGTGACAGCTGTAATTATAGTTTGTTGTGATAGCTGTAATTATAGTTTGTTGTGATAACTGTAATTATAGTTTGTTGTGACGGCTGTAATTATAGTTTGTTGTGACAGCTGTAATTATAGTTTGTTGTGATAGCTGTAATTATAGTTTGTTGTGACATCTGTAATTGTAGTTTGTTGTGACATCTGTAATTATAGTTTGTTGTGACAACTGTAATTATAGTTTGTTGTGATAACTGTAGTTATAATTTGTTGTGATATCTGTAATTATAATTTTGTTTCCAGGTCGCGTCTGAAAAAGAGGCACGTGAGAGCTCAGTGGAGGGGGCCTTAGCCGGTAAAAAAACAAACACAAATTTGTTGTGTTGACCTGTCCCCCACCCCCCTTCCCCCGTTATCGCTGTTCCTCCTCTCCGCAGATGCGCAGATGGAGTCCGTCAAACGGGAACGCAGACTCGGCCTCTGGGATGGCACGAGCCCTGGGGCGATGGGCGACAGGGAAGGCGTCGATTGCAGTGAGTGGTGTCGGTGTCGCCGCGATGCCCCTCGGTCAATCGGTGAACGAGGGCCCTGCCATCATCACCGCTGCTCCTGCAGCTGACACAATAAACACGAATATGGTCACGTTTGTAAGAATTGTGGGTTCGTGAAAACAGGTTTATCAGCGGGCCAGGTCGATGGTCCAGCAAAACGTGTATGTTTGTACGTAGGTTGAACTTCTTTTGCACCGTACGCAGCCAACCGTGCTAATCTGTGGGTCTCTGCGGGTCTCTATGGGTCTGGGTGTCTGTGGGTTTCTATGTGTCTGGGTGTCTGTGGGTCTCTATGGGTCTGGGTCTCTGTGTCTCTGGGTGTCTGTGGATCTATGTGTCTTTGGATGTATGTGGGTCTCTATGGGTCTGGGTGTCTGTGGGTCTCTATGGGTCTGGGTGTCTGTGGGTCTCTGTGTGTCTGGGTGTCTGTGGGTCTTTGTGTGTCTGGGTGTCTGTGGGTCTCTGTGGGTCTGGGTGTGTGTGGGTCTATATGGGTCTGGGTGTCTGTGGGTCTCTATGGATCTGTGTGTGTGTGTGGGTCTCTGTGTGTCTGGGTGTCTGTGGGTCTCTATGGATCTGGGTGTGTGTGGGTCTCTGTGTGTCTGGGTGTCTGTGGGTCTCTATGGATCTGGGTGTCTGTGGGTCTTTGTGTGTCTGGGTGTCTGTGGGTCCCTATGGATCTGGGTGTGTGTGGGTCTCTATGGGTCTGGGTGTCTGTGGGTCTCTGTGTGTCTGGGTGTCTGTGGGTCTCTATGGATCTGGGTGTGTGTGGGTCTCTATGGGTCTGGGTGTCTGTGGGTCTCTATAGGTCTGGGTGTCTGTGGGTCTCTATGGGTCTGGGTGTCTGTGGGTCTCTATGGGTCTGGGTTTCTGTGGGTCTCTGTGTGCCTGGGTGTCTGTGGGTCTCTATCGATCTGGGTGTCTGTGGGTCTTTGTGTGCCTGGGTGTCTGTGGGTTTCTATGGGTCTGGGTGTCTGTGGGTCTCTATGGGTCTGGGTGTCTGTGGGTCTCTATGGATCTGGGTGTCTGTGGGTCTCTATGGGTCTGGGTGTCTGTGGGTCTCTATGGGTCTGGGTGTCTGTGGGTCTCTATCGATCTGGGTGTCTGTGGGTCTTTGTGTGCCTGGGTGTCTGTGGGTTTCTATGGATCTGGGTGTCTGTGGGTCTCTATGGGTCTGGGTGTCTGTGGGTCTCTATGGATCTGGGTGTCTGTGGGTCTCTGTGTATCTGGGTGTCTGTGGGTCTCTGTGTATCTGGGTGTCTGTGGGTCTCTGTGTGTCTGGGTGTGTGTGGGTCTCTATGGGTCTGGGTGTCTGTGGGTCTCTATGGGTCTGGGTGGCTGTGGGTCTCTGTGTGTCTGTGGGTCTCTATGGATCTGGGTGTGTGTGGGTCTCTATGGGTCTGGGTGTCTGTGGGTCTCTATAGGTCTGGGTGTCTGTGGGTCTCTATGGGTCTGGGTGTCTGTGGGTCTCTATGGGTCTGGGTGTCTGTGGGTCTCTGTGTGTCTGGGTGTCTGTGGGTCTCTATCGATCTGGGTGTCTGTGGGTCTCTGTGTGTCTGGGTGTCTGTGGGTCTCTATCGATCTGGGTGTCTGTGGGTCTCTGTGTGCCTGGGTGTCTGTGGGTCTCTATGGATCTGTGTGTGTGTGTGGGTCTCTGTGTATCTGGGTGTCTGTGGGTCTCTATGGATCTGGGTGTCTGTGGGTCTCTGTGTGTCTGGGTGTGTGTGGGTCTCTATGTGTCTGGGTGTCTGTGGGTCTCTGTGTGTTATGTCGACAGTGGAGCTGCTGTGCCCACCTCGATGCGCGTGGTCTCTCTGCGGGGACGCCGCTCATTGCAAAATTCATTCCTTGCTTTTCAAAAATCGTTTCTTTTCGCCGACGAATCCCAACCGATCGGTGTATTTGGCCGCGTATCAACTCCATTCGACCGGTTCCATCTGCCGTGGCGGTTGAGGGTTTAACAACAACAACAACAACAATCTTTTTGCTATGAAGCGCCTTCCACCAGCAGCAACAGCAGCACCAGCAGTAGCAGCAGCAGCAGTACCAGTAGAAGCACCAGCAGCAGTACCAACAGCAGCAGCAGTAGCAGCAGCAGCACCAGTAGCAGTAGCAGCACCAGTTGCAGTAGCAGCAGCAGTACCAACAGCAACAGCAGCAGTAGCACCAGCAGCAGCAGTAGCAGCAGCACCAACAGCAACAGCAGCAGTAGCAGCAGCAGTAGCAGCAGCAGTAGCAGCAGCAGCAGTAGCAGCAGCAGTACCAACAGCAGCAGCAGTAGCAGCAGCAGCAGTAGCAGCAGCAGCAGTAGCAGCAGCAGTACCAACAGCAGCAGCAGTAGCAGGAGCAGCAGCAGTAGCAGCAGCAGTAGCAGCAGAAACAGCAGCAGTAGCACCAGTAGCAGTAGCAGCAGCAGTAGCAGCAGCAGTAGTAGCAGTAGCAGCAGCAGTACCAGCAGCAGTAGCAGCAGCAGTAGCAGCAGCAGTACCAACAGCAACAGCAGCAGTAGCACCAGCAGCAGTAGCAGCAGCAGTAGCAGCAGCAGTACCAACAGCAACAGCAGCAGTACCACCAGTAGCAGCAGCAGTAGCAGCAGGAGCAGTTCAGCAGCAGTAGCAGCAGTAGCAGCAGCGTCCCGGACACTGAGCCACCGCTAACAATCCATTCCCCTGCCCCTGAGCTCCAGGTCCCGATCTGAGCATCGTCAAAGTGGAGAGGCCGGAGGAGAGAGGAGACGCGGAGACCGCAGACCGGAACTTCATCGAGGTGGAACTCGAGGAGGAGGAGGAGGGGGGGGCCATGGGTCATGGTGAGTCCCATTGATTGACTCACTCTCATGATCAAACTAAGCCATGAAAGTAAACTATTAAACTAAGCTATTAAAGTAAACTATTAAAGTAAACTATTAAAGTAAACTATTAAACTAAACTATTAAACTAAGCTATTAAACTAAACTATTAAACTAAGCTATTAAAATAAACTATTAAACTAAGCTATTAAACTAAACTATTAAACTAAACTATTAAACTAAACTATTAAACTAAGCTATTAAACTAAACTATTCAAGTAAACTATTAAACTAAGTTATTAAACTAAACTATACTAAACTATTAAACTAAACTATTAAACTAAACTATTAAATCTCGATTTAAAGCTTTCGTGATTGCAAGAATCCATCTTTTTTGGTTCTTTCGGTAAAGTCACGTGACTTTACCGAAAGAACCAAAGAAGATAAAATATTAAACTAAACTATTAAACTAAACTATGAAACTAAGCTATTAAACTAAGCTATTAAACTAAGCTATTAAAGTAAACTATTAAAGTAACCTATTAAAGTAAACTATTAAACTAAACTATTAAACTAAACTATTAAGCTAAACTATTAAAGTAAGCTATTAAACTAAACTATTAAACTAAACTATTAAACTAAACTACTAAACTATTAAAGTAAACTATTAAACTAAACTATTAAACTAAGCTATTAAACTAAGCTATTAAAGTAAACTATTAAAGTAAACTATTAAAGTAAGCTATTAAACTAAACTATTAAACTAAACTATTAAGCTAAACTATTAAACTAAGCTATTAAACTAAACTATACTAAACTATACTAAACTATACTAAACTATTAATCTAAACTATTAAACTAAACTATACTAAACTATTAAACTAAACTATTAAACTAAACTATTAAACTAAACTATTAAAGTAAGCTATTAAACTAACCTATTAAACTATACTATTAAAGTAAACTATTAAATTAAGCTATTCAACTAAGCTATTAAACTAAACTATTAAACTAAACTATTAAACTAAACTATTAAACTAAACTATTAAAGTAAGCTATTAAACTAAACTATTAAACTAAACTATTAAACTAAACTATTAAACTAAGCTATTAAACTAAACTATCAAAGTAAACTGTTAAACGAAACTATTAAAGTAAGCTATTAAACTAAACTATTAAACTAAACTATTAAACTAACTATTAAACTAAACTACTTATTTTACCAGGTAAGACCCACTGAGCTGCTGTGTGGCTCATTTGCAGAAGTGACCTCACCATCACAATTGGTCACTCAACCAAGTGGCCCATCATCATCATCGTCACGTGGAACTTCATAGCAGCAGCGAAATACTCGAAACGCACGGCGACGTTGATTCTAAATGTGGAGGGGAAAAACCGGAGGACCCGGAGAAAAATCCACGCGGCCACGGGGAGAGAGACGCAGACTCCAAATATACAGCAGCAGGCGTCGTCAGCATTAGGATTGAACCCACGACCTCCTGCACACCAGGCGAGGTAGTTAACATCTCCTAGTCACCGTGATGATGATGATGAGAGAGACACACAGACTCAAAATCTACAGCAGCAGGCATCGTCAGGGTCAGGATTGAACCCACGACCTCCTGTGTACCAGGCGAGGTAGTTAACATCTCCTAACCACTGTGATGATGATGAGAGACACGCAGAATCCAAATCTACAGCAGCAGGCATCGTCAGGGTCGGGATCGAACCCACAACCTCCTGCGTACCAGGCGAGGTATTTAACATCTCCTAGCCACCGTGGTGATGATGAGAGAGACACAGACTCCAAATCTACAGCAGCAGGCATCTTCAGGGTCGGGATGGAACCCACAACCTCCTGTGTCCCAGGCGAGGTAGTTAACATCTCCTAGCCACCGTGATGATGATGATGATGAGAGAGAGACAGACTCCAAATCTACAGCAGCAGGCATAGTTAGGGTCGGGATCGAACCCACGACCTGCACACTCGGCGAGTGTAACCAGTGTGGTCGTGTTACTAATAAATTCTGCATATATTCACAACTACAGTGTTAGAGAGGGCGCAATGAGCGGCTGTTGAACCTTGTGGTTCTTTCGGTAAAGTCACGTAGGTAGAAATAAAACAAAATAAATCACGACGTTTCGGACGCAACACAAGCGCCCGTCTTCAGGTGACAATCGCGATAGCCGCAGTGTCTGCTGCGAGCAGCACGATGTCTGCTGCCTTGTGAATGTTGCCGAATCACGATTGGCTCAGGATAGATGTGCGGTGCCGTTAGGGCCACGCCCTTTGTCGTACGCACGTCAGGCGGGCACGCGCCAGAGTCACGTGAAACGCTGGATAAGGGATATTGACGAAAGGGAGGTCCGTCCTGAGGCCAGTGGGTGACGCCGTTGGGGTACCCTCTGTGTGTGTATGCGTGTGCATATACGTGTTTGTCTTTGTATACGTGTGCGTGTGTGTGTGCTGGAGCGGCAAAACAACCCCCTACCTCCTCGCGGTGCCGGACGGGCAACTCTGTCGTGGACAGTGCTGTGGGGGGAAGTCCAATTTCGATTGGCTCCTCCCCTCATGGCATCTGTGTCCACCACAGGGGCTAACGAATAAGCTTGTGCCGGAGGCCCCGGGGGGCCAGGCGTCTATGACGTCTCCTGGCCAAACCCCAATTGGCGGAGCCAGGAGATTGAATATCTACCCTCGGGGCTCCTCCAGAAACAACGAAAAACCACTACGGGTGGCCACGTGGAATGTTCAAACGCTCACTGCGGAGGAGAGGCTGCTACTCCTCTGTCGGGAGCTGGACCGGTACCGCCTGGATCTATGTGGCATTCAGGAGGTCCGGTGGACCGGTTCTGGCTCCTGCCACCATGAGGGGTGGACAATCCTCTACTCGGGGCAGCAGACTGCCAAACAACAGGGTGTGGCTCTTCTTTTGAACAAAAGAATGAAGGGGGCGTGGGAGCGTGGCGGTGAGGTGTGGGAAGCTGTAAGCCCCAGGCTACTTTGGGCTCGCCTTCCCATCAACCGGAGGCGAGGAATGGTGGTCGTGGTTACTTATGCCCCCACCGAAGATGAATATCCGTGGAGGGATGCAGGCAAAGCCGATGAGTCAGATGCCTTCTATGACCTCCTGTCACAGGTGCTGGCTAAAGTGGCCCCTCGGGATAGAGTCATCATGTTGGGTGACTTCAATGCCCGAGTCGGTCATGATGCTGGCACCTGGTCTGGAGTGATTGGAGGGCATGGGCCAGATCAGCTCAATAACAACAGTAGGAGGCTGCTAGATTTTTGTGCAGCCCATGGGCTTGTAATTACCAACACGCTGTTCCGGCATCGGCGCATCCACACAACATCATGGATGCATGCCGGGTCCAAGCAAGAACATCTGCTGGACTACATAGTGACGGACCAGCGGATGCGAGTCCATGTCCTTGACACCAGGACCTACCGTGGCGCTTATCTGCCCTCTGACCATCGACTAGTCATCTGTAAGATGCGCCTGCCATTCTTCCACTCCGTTGGTGGGTATACACCCAGGACCCCATTCCAACCTAAAGTGGCCTGGTCTCAGTTATCTGATGAAAGTTGCAAACGAGAATTTCATCATCGCTTGCGGCTGGGATTGGCATCGTCCCCGACTCCTCCTGACGTCGAGGGTAAATGGGCGAGGTTTAGGACTGCGACTCATGCAGCTGCAATGGCTGCTTTGGGTATGCGGTCCAGACCTCCCCAGAGACCCTGGCTGACAGAGGAGGTGTTCAGGATGGTTGAGAAAAAGCGACAGGCCCACTGTCATCGGCTACAGAATCCCACTTCAGAGAATGAGGAGGCTTACCGCAGCCTTCACTCGGAGGTTCGGAGAGCCGTGAGGCGCTGCAAGGATGGGTGGTGGTCGCGGGTTGCTGAGGAGATGGAGTCTGCCTCAGTGGCCCATGATCACAAATCTCTATTTAACTCCATCAAAAAAGTAACCTGCAGTGCCACACCTATTACCATCATTAGGGGAAAAAACGGTGATCCAATCTCCAACCCCCAGGAACAGGTTTGCAGATTTGCTAAGCATTTCTGTGAGGTCCTGGAGGGAAAATCCCTCAGCCAGGAAAACATCATGGCACAAAGTGAGGATGACCCTGCTGAGGTTGTGGTGCCTCAAATATTTGAAGAAGTCACCCCCTGTGAGTGGCTGGCTGAGGTGCCATCTGTTGAGGAAGTACTGAGAGCGATCCGGAGTCTGAGACCAGGAAAGGCAGCGGGCACAGATGATCTCCCAAGTGAAATGCTGAGGGAGGGTGGCGTTTGTGCACAGACTGCCCTATATGACATCATAACAACAGTCTGGACCACTGGACGGGTTCCGCAGGATTGGAAGGATGCCCTGGTGGTCCCCCTTTTTAAGAAGGGGGACCGCACAGACTGTAACAACTACAGGGGCATTTCACTCCTCAGTGTGCCGGGAAAGGTCCTGGCAAGGATTATTCAGCATCGCTTTGCCAGGCACGCTGAGGAGAGGCTTGCGGAGCCCCAATACGGTTTCAGGAAAGGGTGGTCCTGCACAGATGCCATATTTTCTGTCCGTCTGCTACAGCAGAGGTGTAGGGAATTCCAAAAAGCCCTACATCTCTGCTTTATTGACCTGGTCAAGGCCTATGATACCATCAGTAGGCCTGGGCTCTGGGTTGTTCTTCGTGCTTTTGGAGTACCTGACCCTCTGCTCACGATCATTAAGGACCTTCATGATGGTGAGCGGGCCCGGGTAAAACTACGTGGCCGGGAGTCAGAGCCATTCCCTGTGCACCTTGGGGTGCGACAGTGATGTCCTCTGGCTCTCACATTATTTAACATCTATTTTGACCACGTAGTTCGTGAAGCCTTCAATTGCTGTACCGGGGGAATCTCCATATGGTACAGATATAATGGGAGGCTGATCGATGCCCGGGTGCGGTCAAGGGATGGCTCCCTATTGCTCAACCACGTTATGTATGCTGATGATTTGGTAATAGCTGCTCATTCAGAGGAGGAGTTGGAGACGCTGCTGCTGAGACTGGAGCGTGCCACTAAGAGGTGGGGCCTTACCATCAGCCCCACCAAAACTAAGCACCTGCCTGGGTATTTTGTACCATCGGACACTACACCCCCACAACTCCCAATCGGTGATGGGGCAGTTTTGGAGCGAGTGGAGAGTTTCCCATACCTGGGCAGTGTGCTTATGACCGGCTCCAGTTTAACAGCAGAGGTCTCACTCCGAATCAGTCGAGCGGCAATATCTTTTCATCGGTTGCATAACGCTGTGTGGAAGCTACCTGGTCTGTCGCTCCGCACTAAGCTTCAGGTCTTCTCGGCCACGGTCATTCCCTCCCTTCTCTACGCTTGCGAAACGTGGACCCCCCTAATGGAACATCTTCGCCGGTTAGAAACATTTAGGCTGGCCTGCCTACGATCCATCCTGGGTTTAACCAGACTGGATTGTGTGAGGAGCTCACAAATCCTTGAAAGATCTGGGCAAGGTCACATCGGTGAGCTCCTCCGGCGGGCAAGGCTGCGATGGCTGGGTCATGTAGCCTGCATGCCCAGCCACCGCATGCCGAAACAGCTTTTGTTCGGCCGGATTGAGGGGGCTAAACGGGCACGGGCTAGAGAAGAGATGGAGTGATGTGGTACAGGAGGACGTGGAGGTGAGTGGACTTGCCGATGACTGGTACCAGCAGTGTCAAGATCGGCCTCTGTGGAGGAGGCTCGTGAAGGACGCTACTGGGCAGTTGGAGGTAGTCGCCCTCCAACAACAATGGAGGGCGGAGGAACGACGCTCACAACAATGAGCGGAGCGCCGGGTGGATAAAGCACAGCAGGTTGGCACAGTAGGGGGCACAGGTGGTGCATTAGCCAGTCATCTCAGTCAGTCGACCCGTGGCACCTGGGTCTGCCCCGTGACCTCCTGCCAGCGGGCGTTCGACACTTCACGTGGCCTCAGGGTGCACATAGCCTGGCACAAGCATCGTGGTGACGTCACCGCCACTTAGTGGTGAATGGCGGTTGTTGTTGCTGGAGCGGTAGTGTAGCGGTCAGCGCTACGCTGCGCTACGAACCCGGAGACCCGGGTTCGATTCCCGCTCACGGCCAACACCTGTGACGAATATCTGAACCGGTCCTGGGCCTCCCCTAGGTCGACTCAGCCTCAAATGAGTGCCTAGTGCGGTGTATAGTAAACATCGCCACTGGGGAGACAAAGGCGGCCGGGCGTGGTGCTGGCCACCCACCCCCTCGTGTGCCATTCCGGCCTTCACAGGTGCTGCTCGCTCACAGCACTTGCCCCTACAGTCTGTTACAGGCTAAACCGGGGACCTTTGTCTTTGGAGCCGTACAACTAAACAAATTCCGCTTTGTAAACCTCGTCGCTTCCCCCTCCTCAGAAAGTCCTTGTTGTTGTTGTTGTTGTGGTTGTGATCGCGCGTGGCCGGTGTTGGGAGAGAGGGGGTGGGGGGGATGATCACGCAGTGGAGCTAAGGAGAAGGACGCAGGAGCGTTTGTTGATGACCACCACCCCTCCCCGCGCGTCATCGGTCACGGGGCCAAGAGAACCATCGAGGCCACGGTCCGGCACGGGCCACACGAGGCGGTTAACATCTCCCAGCCGCCGTCGCGCCACTCCCGGCAGCTAATGGATCGGCGTCGCTCCCGGCGCACGTTCACCTCCGCCGTCTATTTCTGTGTCTCAACCGGCGCCGGCGGGCCAAGGCGGCGACGACGGCGGGCGGCGCTGCCGGGGCTGCGGCGAGGACCGCGGCGAGGACGCGAGCGCCGACCCGGCACGTCGCGGGTGCGCGCGGTGCGGCGAGCGGCTCGGAGATTCGGCGTCGCCCGGCGGCGGCGGCGGCGGCGGCGGCGGCGAGCGGAGGAGGAGGGGGAGGAAGCGAGGAGGCGGCGGCGCCGGCGGCGGCGGCACCGCCGGCGCCGAGAGGGCGCACGAGTGCGGCGAGTGCGGCAAGGCGTTCTCGAGCAACTTCAGCCTGGCGCGGCACGCCATCACGCACACGGGGGAGCAGCCTCACGCGTGCCCCGAGTGCGGCAAGAGCTTCTCCTACCGCTACAGCCTGGCGGTGCACGCGCGCACCCACACGGGCGAGCGGCCGCACGCCTGCGCCGACTGCGGCAAGGCGTTCGCCGAGCGCTCCGGCCTGGAGGTTCACTCGCGGACCCACACGGGCGAGCGGCCTCACGCGTGCCCCGAGTGCGGCCGGGCGTTCTCCCACCGCAGCAACCTCAAGAAGCACCGGCGGTCGCACACGGGGGAGCGGCCCTACGCCTGCGAGCAGTGCGGCAAGCGCTTCGCCAAGAGCTCCGTGCTGCAGATGCACTACCGGACGCACTCGGGCGAGCGGCCGCACGTCTGCGCCGAGTGCGGCCGGGGATTCACGCAGAGCTACGACCTGGTGGAGCACCGGCGCACGCACACGGGCGAGAGGCCGCACGCCTGCGACGAGTGCGGCAAGCGCTTCTCCCGCCGGGAGTACCTCAAGGTGCACCGGCGCACGCACACGGGCGAGAAGCCGTACGTCTGCGCCGACTGCGGCAAACGCTTCTCCCGCCGGGAGTACCTCAAGGTGCACACCAGGAAGCACGCGGGAGAGGGGGCGCCGGGAGCGCCGGCGCTGGGAGCGGCCATCGAAGCCGGCCGCGAGTGAACGCCAAAACACGCCGCCGGCAATGGCGGGGTAGAAGTTGGCGATCGCTACGCGTGGCTGTGTGTGTGGTGATGCCACCGCCGCTTAGTGGTGGAACGGCGGTTGTTGTTGTTGTTGTTGTGTGGGGAGCGGTGGGTGTAGTGGTCAGCGCTCCGCTGCGCTACGACCCCGGCGACCCCAGTTCGATTCCCGCTCACGGCCAACACCGGTGACGAATATCTGAAACCGGTCCTGGGCCTCCCCTAGGTCGACTCAGCCTCAAAATGAGTACCTGGTGCGGTGTGTAAACATTGCCACTGGGGAGACAAAGGCGGTCGGGCGTGGTGCTGGCCACCCACCCCCTCGTGTGCCGTTCCGGCCTTCAGAGGTGCTCGCTAACAGCACTTGCCCCTACAGTCTGTTACAGGCTTTACTGGGGGATCTTTGTCTTTGTGTACGTTGAACTTTTTTCGCACCACCGTACGTAGCCTAACCTTGCTATAATCACAACAGCAAGCAGTTCTGAGGAAGTAAGTTTTCGAAACCTAGAAAGTTCACCAGTTGAATGAATAAAGTAATGAATAAATACAAAATAATGTGGAGGCACGCTGGTCCCGTCGGCAAATGAGCGTTGCTCGCGTCAGGCAGACAACAACGCAGTAGGAAGACGAGCGGTCACAGTACGGGAAGGGGGGATCGGAGGCATTGTTCATCGTGGGGCATGATCTGCACGTGCGCAATAGCTCCTCAGGGTTCACGTCGCGTCTCTTGCTACGTGACTTGCCGTCTTAACCGTGAGGTGTCACGTCCACAACGGGGGGAGGTGCGGGGGGAGGGGGGGGGGGGACATTCCCAGCACAGCCCGCCGAGTCTTCGTACGGCATTCGAAAATGCAACCGACCAGCGACGACGACGAGGATCGCGACCGCGCGTGTTTGGGAAGTCCACTGGCATGGGACGGCGACCGCACGAGAGGGGAGAGGGGCAAAGATCGCGAAGGCAACGGAGGGGGGAGGGGGGGGGGGTGGAGTGTTGGCAGGATTCAGTAACATCTGTAGAAGCAGGCAAATCTGCTACGAGCCCGAACTGGACGTCTTAAGAGCGCGTGTGTTCGGGCACAGCTTTGTCCGCCTGCGAGATCTGGACACCGACTGAAGACTGACGGAGATCAGATGTACTGCCGCATTTCAATTGGACTCAAAGAGTGACCAACGTCGAGCGAAGGAACAGGTTGCACCACGGAAGAAGACGACCTGATGGCGATGCAGGCAGCGACGAGGACACTGGGCACGATGTTGACACGCGCATGTCGTAGGATGGGCCACAACAGGAACATTGAAAGTGTTCATTTGAAGCTTTCGTGACTGCAGGGATCCATATTCTTTGGTTCTTTCGGTAAAGTCACGTAGCTAGAAAAAAATAGAATAATCTCTTGTGACTTATAGAGTAATCTCTTGTGATTTATAGAATAATCTCTTGTGATGTATAGAATAATCTCTTGTGATTTATAGAATAATCTCTTGTGATCTATAGAATAATCTCTTGTGATTTATAGAATAATCTCTTGTGATTTATAAAATAATCAATTCTGATTTATAGAATAATCTCTTGTGATTTATAGAATAATCTCTTGTGATCTATAGAATAATCTCTTGTGATTTATAGAATAATCTTTTGTGATTTATAGAATAATCTCTTGTGATCTATAGAGTAATCTCTTGTGATTTATAGAATACTATTTTGTGATTTATAGAATAATCTCTTGTGATTTATAGATTAATCTCTTGTGATTTATAGAGTAATCTCTTGTGATTTATAAGGTAATCTTGTGATTTATAGAATAATCTCTTGTGATTTATAGAATAATCTCTTGTGATTTATAGAATAATCTCTTGTGATTTATAGAATAATCTCTTGTAATCTATAGAATAATCTCTTGTGATTTATAGAATAATCTCTTGTGATTTATAAAATAATCAATTGTGATTTATAGAATAATCAATTGTGATTTATAGAATAATCTCTTGTGATCTATAGAATAATCTCTTGTGATTAATAGAATAATATTTTGTGATTTATAGAATAATCTCTTGTGATCTATAGAGTAATCTCTTGTGATTTATAGAATAATCTCTTGTGATTTATAGAATAATCTCTCGTGATTTATAGAGTAATCTCTTGTGATTTATAGAGTAATCTCTTGTGATTTATAGAATAATCTCTTGTGATTTATAGATTAATCTCTTGTGATTTATAGAGTAATCTCTTGTGATTTATAGAATAATCTCTTGTGATTTAAAGAATAATCTCTTGTGAATTATAGAATAATCTCTTGTGATTTATAGAATAATCTCTTGTGATTTATAGAATAATCTCTTGTGATTTATAGAGTAATCTCTTGTGATTTATAGAATAATCTATTGTGATTTATAGAGTAATCTCTTGTGATTTATAGAGTAATCTCTTGTGATTTATAGAATAATCTCTTGTGATTTAAAGAATAATCTCTTGTGAATTATAGAATAATCTCTTGTGATTTATAGAATAATCTCTTGTGATTTATAGAATGATCTCTTGTGATTTATAGAGTAATCTCTTGTGATTTATAGAATAATCTCTTGTGATTTATAGAATAATCTCTTGTGATTTATAGAATAATCTCTTGTGATTTATAGAATAATCTCTTGTGATCTATAGAATAATCTCTTGTGATTTATAGAATAATCTCTTGTGATTTATAGAGTAATCTCTTGTGATTTATAGAATAATCTCTTGTGATTTATAGAGTAATCTCTTGTGATTTATAGAATAATCTCTTGTGATTTATAGATTAATGTCTTGTGATTTATAGAATAATCTCTTGTGATTTATAGAATAATATATTGTGATTCATAGAATAATCTCTTGTGATTTATATAATAATCTCTTGTGATTTATAGAGTAATCTCTTGTGATTTATAGATTAATCTTTTGTGATTTATAGAGTAATCTCTTGTGATTTATAGAATAATCTCTTGTGATTTATAGAATAATCTCTTGTGAATTATAGAATAATCTCTTGTGATTTATAGAATAATCTCTTGTGATTTATAGAGTAATCTCTTGTGATATATAGAATAATCTCTTGTGATTTATAGAATAATCTCTTGTGATTTATAGAATAATCTCTTGTGATTTATAGAATAATCTCTTGTGATTTATAGAATAATCTCTTGTGATTTATAGAGTAATCTCTTGTGATATATAGAATACTCTCATGTGATTTATAGAATAATCTCTTGTGATGTATAGAATAATCTCTTGCGATTTATAGAATAATATCTTGTGATTTATAGAATATTCTCTTGTGATTTATAGAATAATCTCTTGTGATCTATAGAATAATCTTTTGTGATTTATAGAATAATCTCTTGTGATTTATAGAGTAATCTCTTGTGATTTATAGAATAATCTCTTGTGATTTATAGAGTAATCTCTTGTGATTTATAGAATAATCTCTTGTGATTTATAGATTAATCTCTTGTGATTTATAGAATAATCTCTTTTGATTTATAGAATAATATCTTGTGATTCATAGAATAATCTCTTGTGAATTATAGAATCTTTTGTGATTTATAGAATAATCTCTTGTGATTTATAGAGTAATCTCTTGTGATTTATATAATAATCTCGTGATTCATAGAATAATCTCTTGTGATTTATAGAATAATCTCTTGTGATTTATAGAGTAATCTCTTGTGATTTATAGAATAATCTCTTGTGATTTATAGAGTAATCTCTTGTGATTTATAGAATAATCTCTTGTGATTTATAGAGTAATCTCTTGTGATTTATAGAATAATCTCGTGATTCATAGAATAATCTCTTGTGATAATCTCTTGTGATTTATAGAATAATCTCTTGTGATTTATAGAATAATCTCTTGTGATTTATAGAATAACCTCTTGTGATTTATAGAATAATCTATTGTGATTTATAGAGTAATCTCTTGTGATTTATAGAAGAATCTCTTGTGATTTATAGAAGAATCTCTTGTGATTTATAGAATAACCTCTTGTGATTTATAGAATAATCTATTGTGATTTATAGAGTAATCTCTTGTGATTTATAGAAGAATCTCTTGTGATTTATAGAAGAATCTCTTGTGATTTATAGAATAATCTCTTGTGATTTATAGAATAATCTCTTGTGATTCATAGAATAATCTCTTGTGATTTATAGAATAATCTCTTGTGATTTATAGAATCATCTCTTGTGATCTATAGAATAATCTATTGTGATTTATAGAATGATCTCCTGCGATTTATAGAATAATCTCTTGTGATTTATAAAATAATCTCTTGTGATTTATAGAATAATCTTTTGTGATTTATAGAATGATCTCTTGTGATTTATAGAATAATCTCTTGTGATTTATAGAATGATCTCTTGTGATTTATACTACACTATATACTACACTATACACAACACTATACAATACTATACACTACACTATATACTACTATACACTACTATACACTACATTATATACTTCTATACACTACACTATATACTACTATACACTACACTATACACTACACTATATACTACTATACACTACACTATACAGTACTGTACACTACACTATACACTACTATACAGTACACTGTACACTACACTATACACTACTGTACACTACACTATACACTACTGTACACTACACTATACACTACACAGTACATTACACACTGTACTAAACTATACACTACACTATACACAACACTACACTCTACACTATGCACTACACTATACACTACTACTATGCACTACACTATACACTACACTATACTCTACACTATATACTACTATACATTACACTATACTATACACTACCCTATACACTTCTGTACACTATACTATACACTACACTATACACTACCATACACTACACTATACACTACACTACACACTGCTGTACATCGCTATGATGTGGCACTACTTGAGCATATTGGCATTACAAGACAGAGAGAGTAAAGTGGAAAGAACAAATTACCGAATGTGCAGTGGACACCTACTGCAGTGCTGTCTGCCCATGCGTCGTGATGATGATGTCTGCTAATCTGTTCGATGGCGTCAGGAGCAGCTTGGTGTATAACGCCTTTACCTCCCTGTGTAAGCAAACTATTTGGTGTTTTATATTTTTATTATTTCATTGTTTCCCTTATACGTGACTTTACCGAAAGAACTAAGAATATTTAAGTACTCTTTTACGTAACCAGCTAAGGCCCCCTGGCCATCACAAATAATAGCTCGACAGGAGTGGCTTGGTCATCACGTGGACGTATAAATGCCCACCTGAAAGGCGGGATGACGGATATCGGAACAACGTCAATCAGAGCAAACGTACAAGGTAGTCGTGGGTGGTGGAGGCGAAAGCTTAAGAGGCGATGGATACCGAGAACGGAAGGGGCGACGCTGGCGGCGATGTGAGCGCGTGGGGTCGAGGCGACGCTAATCGGCCCGCGGCGTTAGTAACAGAGTGACGACGTATTTGCGGAACGATGTCGAAAGGAGAGGGGAGGGGGGGAGGGGGCGACGTAAATCGGGGTATCACTGCGTGCCCACACTGGGCCCACGCGGTTGGTTACGTGACGAGCATCTCGCAGTTCGTCGCTTTCTCAGTTGGTCGATAGGTAGGTAGGTAGGTGGCGCGACTTTTTCCCATTGAAACCGCGTGGTGAAGGAAGTAAGCCGCCATAGCTGCCACGCGTCGATCCAACACGAGACGGTGCAGCCATCGCGCGGAGAGGCGACGGAGCCAGGCCGCTGCTGTTCTGGGTCTGGTTCTGCTGTAGCGTGGCGGTTGTTGCGTTGCTGAAGAACACCGCGTGATGTGGAAATCGCGTTGTAATAATACATAAAATACAGGGGGTTAAGCGTCGTCCGCGATAACACGTGCGATGCGTACGCGGGCCAAACAAAGGCCGAGGCACGTGGGTAGCGTCTAGAAGCATCCAGCAGCATTCCAATGCCTCGCGTGTTCATGACGACGATGCCCGTGACAACCACCGGTTATTCCTACTCGCGCGCGACGTAGCTCCATTCGCTCGATCGCGTTACAATCTCTACATCCAATCCGTGTTATTCAAAAAACGCGTTCCCTAATACAACATTCATCGCGTTACTGCAGATATCGGATTCGCGTTATGAAAACAACCACCACCACTTGGCGTGACGTAGGAGAAACGCAGGCTGGAGTTGCTTATTCGCGATGTCGTGCACGATTGCCCGGCTTTAGCACCACGGGCTTAAATTGTGTGATGGTTTTATATTCATGTCTCCCTCGTCTTACACTAGGAGAGTTTTTTTTGTGAAATAGCCACCAGCCATTCCCCGTTGGGCTTTGCTTGGAGCTCGTTATTATCGTCGTCGTCACCGCCGCTGCGTTAGCATATACGGTAGAAATGATTATAACCGCGATGTTTGGAGTAGCTGTGTTCGTGTGATGTTAGTGATAAACGCCGCCTCCCATGCCACCCCCCGTGGTACACTGTGCTGTGGGTTTTTGTTGTTGTTGATCGAGTCGCACGGCGGGAGGGAAAAAAAAAAGGACCCGCAGAATATTCCACGCGACCACGAGGAGAGAGAGACACGCAAACTCCAAATATACAGCAGCAGGCGTCGGGATCGAACCCACGACCTCCAGCATACCGCGCGATGTAGTTAACATCTCCTAGCCACCGCCGAGTTAGAAAATAGGCTTCATACCTTTAAGAATAGGATTTACCCTCTCTGGCAATAATCCGAGGAGGTTCGCGTGCCCGCAATCACGACCAGGCACGCCCTGACATCACCATCCACGTCACACAGTTGAGTCTCTCAGCGCTGAGTCCAACCCAATATCTGAATTGGGGCTGTGCCCCGCACTCTGAATAGTCTACACACTGAGACAATTGAGATAATTGTGGAAGGGGACTGTAATATCACGCTTGACCCAGCTCTGGACAGATCCATCTCCCCCAAGAGGGATGGCGTAGCATCATCACGACTGGTTATTGGAGAAATTATCAATCTCCACCTCATAGACCCCTGGCGGACCCTTAATCCCCTGCAAAGGGATTATTCATATATCTCGGGCCTACAGGAGCCTGTTTAGAATCGATTACTTCTTAATCTCCAAGGCCCTCCTCCCATCGGTCTCAAAAGTAAGGATACTTGACCAACAGCGTTTTGACCACTGTCCTGTTCTTACGCAATTCATTCTGGACCCCACTGAAGAATCCCATAGCGCATGGTCCCTGGACACCAAATTATTGAAGGATGCGGGCCTATTGATGAGAATCAGAAATGAGGCGACTAGTTTCATGGAAACAAACTCTAGATCACCCTCCCCCCTGGTGGTCTGGGATGCCCTTAAAGCTACAGAAGGGGCCTGGAGGAAGGAATAAAGGGCCCAAACCATCCTCAAGCTGGAGGAAAAACATCGCCTATTCAAGACAACCCAATCTCGTGCGGTCCAATGGGAGGCCAATAGACTAAAGCTGGAACTAGACACGGTGTTGAATGACCAAACCTCCCTCCACTCTATGAGGGCCAAGATTACATTTCACGACTCCTCTCCCTTCACGAACAAGCTCTCAGCCCGGCTGGTCAAGCGCAAACAAACTCGTAACCACGTTGTTGGGATCAGGGATGCCGATAGGCCGCTCAGGACGAGGGCAGCTGAGGTTAATGAGAAGAGCTTCTACAGAAACCTGTACCGGTCAAGACCTTCCATCGAGCCCCGACAAAGAGAAATTCCTACTTGAGACTTCTCTACCCCATAACCTCCAAACATTTAACATTTCGATTAGAAAGACCATCCTGAGCTCCTGGAGGAATCATGGGGCCCCCTCATTCACCCTCTGGTATAACTCCCTATATGCCCTGGCACCTTTAGTACACCTGATTCTCAAACTGAGGAATAGGGATGAGGAGTTCACCCAGATCTGAGGCCCCCTCGTGAATGCCATTCCAGAGACCCCGAGTTCAACTGACTGAACTTGAAATGAGACTGACTTCTCCCCATCACGTCATCTTTCCCCATTCCCCAAAGAAAAGGGATCTGACGCACCACGTACCGCACAACGGTCCTACACGTCCGTGTTGGTTGTCTGAGCCGTCTATCCCACTACGCACCACTCACCTGTCGCGGAAGTTGTACACCACCACCCACCCACCGTGGTCTGATCGATAAAAAAAAGTAATATTTTAAAAAAATACTTTTTTAAAAGCACGCTTTAATGAAATGTACCGTACGAGTGGTGGCAGAACTCCACGACTCCAGGAAGTGGCCACCGAAGCTCGCCACAACGTAAAGGGAACCGTGGTGATTTATACAGCCAACGTGAGTTAAGCGTGGACAATTCGACCCAAGCCGAAACATAACATAAAAAAGAATGTTTAAAAAACATTTTTTTATGATAGAATATAGTTGTCATCAGTATGATGTAAGTATACCAAGTTTGCAGTCGATACCACATTGGGAAGCGGGTTAAAATTCAGTTACAATATTTGAGGCTACAACAACAACGACGACAATAAAAATCGTGTGAAGTAAAAAAAAATCGAATGGCCGTTGGGACTCGTGGAGGAGACGCCGACAGCGGCGGCATCGCCGCCGACAGCAGCCCAGGAGGTTTGCGTCTCAAGCGGCGAGGAGCGATCGGGGTGCCGCCAAGTTGAGTCCGCGACGAGCCAATCGTCGCTACGTCATGGGACTCCTTTTTTGCCAGCATCAAAGTGTGGAAAATAATCATCGGGTTTCAAGCTTTCCGGCAATAAAAAAAACGATTCTTATTGTTCATACTTCGATACTGGCAAAACAAAACAAACAAAACAGGTATCCCTTGATATAGCTGCTCACCCCGCGCTATAAGTACTCTGATAGTGGTGTTGTGCCGTACCAAGGCGCTGTGGGTATTCTTGTGGTCACCACCCTCACAGGCCGATAGGGGGCGGCCGAGAGAGTGAGCGGGAAGTGTGGTGGTTAACCTGGGGTAAACCCCCCCCCACCCCCCCGGGTACCCCGTGACCGGGGGGTAGAGACCCCAGACCCCCCAGGGGTGGGGGCTGGGGGGTAGGAGCCAACGCTTCATTCCAGACCCTTCCAGAGATTTCTGGAAGGTTCTGGAGAAGGCGTGGTTAGGCGCGGGGTAAGCCCCAACTTGTGTATAAAAGCCGGCCCTCTCAACGGGACCGGCAGTGTTCGTCCACTCAAGACCCGAAGACGCCTGAAGACTTGAAGACCGGACCAGCACCCCGGAACCCTCATCCGAGGGCCTTGTCAGAGCCGGTTTGCAGCGGAGCAGCGGTGGGACCCGTACCCTGGCTAGGTCGGGTCAGGTTAGCCTCCCCTAGCCCCCGCAGCGGAGGACCCGCGAGAGCGTAGCCCGGAGTGTGTAGGGCACGCTAGAAGGGAGGCTGTACCACCCTTAGGTTATCGGGTGACGGGGCCGTACCCCGTAGTGTTACAGGGGCCATAGCTGTAAGTGTTACGGCTAATGGCGTTATCGTTTATTTAAATAAACGCGTTGCCTCCAAGAGGTCTCGCTCCACGTTCATACCCACAACAGTGGCATTGTCCGTGCACTGTTCGACCATTTTGGTTTTGTTCTCTGGTTCGCTGACACTGGTGGTGAGACTAGGCCATGAAGATGGCTGCTGTCTCTGGTGTAGTTTCAAGGACAATGCGTAAATATTATCAGAGCAATGTTGGTTTGCATGTTCACCATAAGTACTGTGTGATTAATGCAGTAAACTTGATTCCTTGCCAAAGGTTTCATGTTTGGTGTTTGAACATCTTAACACAACTCCTATTGCATTGCCAGAAAGGGTAACACCTCTTCATACTTTTCATGGGGGTTTACCCTTTCTGCCAATAACACAGGAATTGTGATAAGATGTTCAAACACCAAATAGACAACACACACACAGCTATTGCAAGGCATCATCCAGTCTGCATTTATCACACGTTGTACTTGTGGCAAAACATGCACACAAATATATTTGTTTCAAAGACAATGCATTGGCAGTATTTTTATCAGAGCGTGTTTGCATATTGACTTGCATCACACTGGGATTTTTGCACACAGCTTTGTATTACGGTGTTTTTTTTTTCTGGAAGAGTTGCTGGTTTATCCCAGGATGTTTCTGTTGCACGTCGTCGCTTTAAGATGTTCTCTGTTCATATTTTGTTTGTTGCGGTTGCACCCTGCTCAAGAGCCGCATGGCTCACAGGGCTGTACCTAATAAATGAAACTTGAAAACTTGAAACTTGCATGTTATGCCACAAGTGCTGTGTGTGGTTAATGCAGACTTGATGATGCCTCGCAATAGCTGTGTGCGTTGGTGTTTGAACATCTTAACACTCTTGTTTTATTACCAGAAAGCGGTAGAAACCCACTGTTTTCATAACCGCTCAAACGATTCACGTTCGACGTCGCCTCCGCGTTGAAAGAAGGGTTACGGCCGAACACGCGTGTCGAACAAGGTAACCACGCCGACGTTTAATATTGAAGCGTCCCGCGTGTTCAGCACCGAACGCGTCGAAACCGCGGCTACGCGCTCGCACGACGCCGTGACGCGCACGCAAAGCGCGCTCGAGAACAGCGCGCGAATCTGCGCTTGAATCGGACGCGGGTTTTGCTTAAATGCTCGTTCCCTTTGCCGCGACATTATCCGCACACCGTACTATATACATTTTCGGTTTAGAGTAAAGTAAAAAAAGAAGAATATTTAAATATTTATGTACAACTTTACCTCCAGAAAGGCTCAGAGGGAAGAGACCCCCCGCGACCTTCCGTCACGTCCACGCCGGATTCTCCACTTGTCCAATCCTTGCCGTCTGCATCGGCCCCTGCGGTACATCTCAGGGGAGCTACGGCCGGTCCAGAAACGCCACAGCACCAATGTTCAACTACGCTGAAGAACATCAAAAACAACAACAACAATAATAACATCGGTCGCGAAAGACGACTCGGCCAACGATCTCTCCTTGCTGCTGTGGCCGTGGCTGCGAATTTCAAGATGTCCATTGAACTTCTTTCACACCACCGTACGTAGCCAACCCTGCTAATCTGTGGGTCTCTGTGGGTCTCTATGGGTCTCAATGTCTGTACGCTGAACTTATTTTGCGCCGTTACGTAGCCAACCGTGCTAATCAGAGGTATGGGGGGGGGGACAACAAACTAAACACAACAACAAATGCTGAAGAGATGAGTTTGTCAATCCAGGTGAAGATTTTAAAGTGCATAGCTCCCAGCGGCTTCCTCATATCGGAAGGAAGAGCGTTCCGGACGGCCGCAAAAGCAGCGCAATCTGAAAGCGCCGCGCGACGATGCCGTCGACCGCCGTCTTTGTTCGAAGGCTTAGCCACAAGCCGCCGGTGCTGCTGCCGCGAGGACGATGAGCGGGGTTCGCGCGACGAGGCTTCGCGGCGCTCCTCGCCGATGAGACCAGCGGCGAGGCGTCGAGGTCCTTTCGTGGGCGAGCGCTTTGCGCGTCGGGGGTGGCACCGCGCGACGCCCGCCGTGCATTCCTTCGGCAACCGGAAGCCGACGTGGACCCGGGCGAGCGCCGGAAGGGCACGCGCGGCGTCGGTTCTTGGCGGCGCCCCGTCACGACGCGTGGTGCCGGAGGCCCGAGGTTCCCGAGGGGCCGGCGCCGCGGCCCCCCCGCGACGCCCGGCGCGGACGGCCCACAACGCTCGCCCCGGCCCCCGACCGCTCGGCGTCGTCGCACCGGCGGCGGGCCCCGGGGGGCGAGGAGGCGCTCCTCCCGAGGGCCTCGTCGGCGCCTGCGGGAGGTGGGGTGGGGGGGGGGGGGGTCGTCGGGGGGTGTCCGGGGGCGGCACGCCGAGCTGGCGAGCTTCGCGCGACGTTTGATGTTCCGGCCGTACTACATTCGGTGCCTCCGGCAAGTCTAATAGTCAACATTCGTACCAAGCCTCCGACTTAACGTGTTCTCGTAAACGGAGCCTGGCACAGCCTCTGCAGTGGATGTGGCGGCCGTTTGGCTGTGCCGGTGTCGCTACTTCCACTGCTGCTACTACTACTGCTGCTAATACTTCTACTGCTGCTGCTACTGCTGTTGCTGCTACTACTACTGCTACTACTACTGCTACTACTACTACTACTGCTGCTACTACTACTGCTGCTGCTGCTACTACTACTACAACTACTACTACTGCTTCTACTACTACTACTGCTGCTGCTGCTACTACTTCTACTACTTCTACTGCTGCTGCTACTGCTGGTGCTATGGACGTGGGGGGGGGGGGCAAGGCTCCCTTGGAGCTGGACTCACCTTTCCTCGTGTCCTCCACCTCCACCACCACCTCCGCAGGCCTCTGCTCCTCCATCACCACCACCTCCTCCTCCTTCACCGGGAGGCCACCGCCGCCACCCAGCGCCACCATCTCCATCGCCTCTGCCTCTCCCACGTCTATAGCGGCATCAGTAGCAGCATTAGTAGCAGCAGCACCACCAGTAGCACCACCAGCAGCAGCACCACCAGCAGCAGCACCACCAGCAGCAGCACCACCAGCAGTAGTACCACCAGCACCACCACCAGCAGCAGCACCACCAGCAGCAGCACCACCAGCAGTAGCAGCAGCACCAGCAGTAGCAGTAGCACCAGCAGTAGCAGCAGCACTACCAGCAGTAGCAGCAGCACCACCAACAGTAGCACCACCAGCAGCAGCACTACCAGCAGTAGCAGCAGCACTACCAGCAGTAGCAGTAGCACCACCAGCAGCAGCACCACCACAAGCAGTAGCAGCAGCAGCATTAGTAGCAGCACCACCAGCAGTAGCAGCAGCAGCACCAGCAGTAGCAGCAGCACCAGCAGTAGCAGCAGCACTACCAGTAGCAGTAGCAGCAGCACTACCAGTAGCAGCAGGACTACCAGTAGCAGCAGCACCATCACCTCCACCAACACCACCACCACCTCCACCACACGCTGCTCCGTCCATCTGTCCCTCTCGTCCTCCTGCACACCAGGCGAGGTAGTCAACATCTCGTAGCCACCGTGGCTTGAGATGGAGACTCACCGTAACCGTCATCCTGGCACTCCACCTTCACCGCCACCGTCGTCCGCATGGAGGAAACC
This sequence comes from Petromyzon marinus, assembly GCF_048934315.1. NCBI lineage: Eukaryota > Metazoa > Chordata > Hyperoartia > Petromyzontiformes > Petromyzontidae > Petromyzon > Petromyzon marinus. Next base: position 10,680,138 of record NC_133732.1, read on the forward strand.
TCCTCCTCCTCTTCCACCTCCTCCTTCACTTTGCCGGGTCCCCTCTCTGTGAGCACGCCGCTCGGATTCCAACCTCTCGGGGAGGAGCTGTCTGTAGACATCATCTCCTCCTCCCCCCCCTCCTCCTCCTCCTCCCCCTCCTCCTCCTCCTCGCCCCCCTCCTCCTTCCCCTCCTGCTGCTGCCGCCGCTCCCCAGCCGCGTCCCCCTTGCCCATCACCGCCGCCGCAGCCGCCGCAGCCGCCGGGCCCTCGGCCGCCCGGCCACCGTGGCCTCCCCGGCCCCCTCGCCGGCGAGCGCCGTGCCGGGCGTGCCGGTGGGCCTTGAGGTGCGCCACCGGCGCGAAGCGTCCGCCGCGGGCGTCGCGGTGCCGCCGCCGGCCCGGCTCAGCCGGCGTGGGGAACGCCGAGCCGCGGCGGCCGCCGGCGCCGTCCCTCGCCGCCGTCGGCCGATCTCCCGGGACGGCGGCGGCGGCGGCGGCGGCGGCGGCGGCGGCGGTGGCGGTGGCGGTGGCGGTGGCGGTGGAGGAGTCTCTCCCCCCGGTGTTCCCCCCCTCCTCCCGGGCGGCGTCGAGGATGAGGCGGCGGCCGCAGTTGATGCGCGAGACGCGCGACTGCGACGTGCCGAAGAGACGCGCGATGGAGTCCTGCGACCACTTGCGGTCGAGCAGCTCGATGATCTGCAGGCGCTGGGGCAGCGTCAGCGCCATCGGCGGTCGCCTGCCTGCCGGCGGGACCGGAGATCGGCCGGTTTGGTTTGGGGAATTAGGTTCACTCGTTCGCGTGTGTACGAGCGTGCGTGTGTGTGCGAGCGTGCGTGTGTGCATGCGTGTGTACGAGCGTGTGTGTGTGTGCGTGTGTATGTACATGCGTGTGTGTGTGCGCGCGTGTGTGCGTGTGTGTGTGTGCGTGTGTGTGTCGGCAAAACAACCCCCTACCTCCTCGCGGGGCCGGACGGGCAACTCTGTCGTGGACAGTGCTGTGGGGGGAGGGCTAAAGGGGGGCTCTTCAAAATTTACCACTAAACCACGACGGAAATATGTAACTAATAAGCTTGTGCCGGAGGCCCCGGGGGGACAGGCATCTATGACGTCTCCTGGCCAAACCCCAATTGGCGAGCCAGGAGATTGAATCTCTACCCTCGGGGCTCCTCCAGAAACAACGAAAAGCCACTACGGATGGCCACATGGAATGTTCGAACACTCACTGCGGAGGAGAGGCTGCCACTCCTCTGTCGGGAGCTGGACCGGTACCGCCTGGATCTCTGTGGCATTCAGGAGGTCCGGTGGACCGGTTCTGGCTCCTGCCACCATGAGGGGTGGACAGTCCTCTACTCGGGGCAGCAGACTGCCAAACAACAGGGTGTGGCTCTTCTTTTGAACAAAAGAATGAAGGGGGCATGGGAGCGTGGCGGTGAGGTGTGGGAAGCTGTAAGCCCCAGGCTACTTTGGGCTCGCCTTCCCATCAACCGGAGGCGAGGAGTGGTGGTCGTGGTTACTTATGCCCCCACCGAAGACGAACATCCATGGAGGGATGCAGGCAAAGCCGATGAGTCAGATGCCTTCTATGACCTCCTGTCACAGGTGCTGGCTAAAGTGGCCCCTCGGGATAGAGTCATCTTGTTGGGTGACTTCAATGCCCGAGTTGGTCATGATGCTGGCACCTGGTCTGGAGTGATTGGAGGGCATGGGCCAGATCAGCTCAATAACAACGGTAGGAGGCTGCGAGATTTTTGTGCAGCCCATGGGCTTGTAATTACCAACACGCTGTTCCGGCATCGGCGCATCCACACATCATGGTTGCATGCCGGGTCCAAGCAAGAACATCTGCTGGACTACATAGTGACGGACCGGTGGATGCGAGCCCATGTCCCTGACACCAGGACCTACCGTGGAGCTGATCTGCCCTCTGACCATCGACTAGTCATCCGTAAGATGCGCCTGCCATTCTTCCACTCCGGTGGTGAGTGTACACCCAGGACCCCATTCCAACCTAAAGTGGCCTGGTCTCAGTTATCTGACGAAAGTTGCAAGCGAGAATTTCATCATCGCTTGCGGCTGGGGTTGGCAACGTCCCCCAATCCGCCTGATGTCGAGGGTAAATGGGCGAGGTTTAGGACTGTGACTCATGCAGCTGCAATGTCTGCTTTGGGTACGCGGTCCAGACCTCCCCAGAGACCCTGGCTGACAGAGGAGGTGTTCAGGATGGTTGAGAAAAAGCGACAGGCCCACTGTCATCAGCTACAGAATCCCACGTCAGAGAATGAGGAGGCTTACCACAGCCTTCGCTCGGAGGTTCGGAGAGCCGTGAGGCGCTGCAAGGATGGGTGGTGGTCGCGGGTTGCTGAGGAGAAGGAGTCTGTCTCAGTGGCCCGCGACCACAAATCTCTATTTAACTCCATCAAAAAAGTAACCTGCAGCGCCACACCTATTACCATCATTAGGGGAAAAAACGGTGATCCAATCTCCGACCCCCAGGAACAGGTTCGCAGACTTGCTGAGCATTTCTGAGGTCTTGGGGGAGGGAAAATCCCTCAGCCAGGAAAACATCGTGGCACAAAGTGGGGATGACCCTGCTGAGGCTGCAGTCCCTCAAATATTGGAAGAAGTCACCCCCTGTCAGTGGCTGGCTGAGGTACCATCTGTTGAAGTACTGAAGGCGATCCGGAGTCTGAGACCAGGAAAGGCACTGGGTAGAGATGATCTCCCAAGCGAAATGCTGAGGGAGGGTGGCGTTTGTGCACAGACTGCCCTATATGACATCATAACAACAGTCTGGACCACTGGACGAGTTCCGCAGGATTGGAAGGATGCCCTGGTGGTCCCCCTCTTTAAGAAGGGGGACTGCACAGACTGTAACAACTACAGGGGAATCTCACTCCTCAGTGTGCCGGGAAAGGTCCTGGCAAGGATTATTCAACATCGCCTCGCCAGGCACGCTGAGGAGAGGCTTGCGGAGCCCCAATGCGGTTTCAGGAAAGGGCGGTCCTGCACAGATGCCATATTTTCTGTCCGTCCACTACAGCAGAGGTGTAGGGAATTCCAACAAGACCTACATCTCTGCTTTATTGATCTGGTCAAGGCCTATGATACCATCAGTAGGCCTGGGCTCTGGGTTGTTCTTCGTGCTTTTGGAGTCCCTGACCCTCTGCTCACGATCATTAAGGACCTTCATGATGGTGAGCGGGCCCGGGTAAAACTACGTGGCTTGGAGTCAGAGCCATTCCCTGTATACCTTGGGGTGCAACAGGGATGTCCTCTGGCTCCCACATTATTTAACATCTATTTTGACCACATAGTTCGTGAAGCCTTCAATAGCTGTACCGGGGGAATCTCCATTTGGTACAGATATAATGGGAGGCTGATCGATGCCCGGGTGCGGTCAAGGGATGGCTCCCTATTGCTCAACCATGTTACGTATGCCGATGATTTGGTAATAGCTGCTCATTCAGAGGAGGAGTTGGAGACGCTGCTGCTGAGACTGGAGCGTGCCACTAAGAAATGGGGCCTTACCATCAGCCCCACCAAAACTAAGCACCTGCCTGGGTATTTTGTACCATCGGACACTCCACCCCCACAACTCCCAATCGGTGATAGGGCAGTTGTGGAGAGAGTGGAGAGTTTCCCATACCTGGGCAGTGTGCTTATGACTGGCTCCAGTTTAACAGCAGAGGTCTCACTCCGAATCAGTCGAGCGGCAATATCTTTTCATCGGTTGCGTAACGCTGTGTGGAAGCTACTTGGTCTGTCGCTCCGGACTAAGCTTCAGGTCTTCTCGGCCACGGTCATTCCCTCCCTTCTCTACACTTGCGAAACGTGGACCCCCTTAATGGAGCATCTTCGCCGGTTGGAAATATTTAGGCTGGCCTGCCTACGATCCATCCTGGGTTTAACCAGGCTGGATTGTGTGAGGAGCTCACAAATCCTTGAAAGTACTGGGCAAGGTCCCATCGGTGAGCTCCTCCGGGAGGCAAGGCTGCGTTGGCTGGGTCATGTAGCCCGCATGCCCAGCCACCGCATGCCGAAACTGCTTTCGTTCGGCCGGATCGAGGGGGCTAAACGGGCGCGGCACGGGCTAGAGAAGAGATGGAGTGATGTGGTACAGGAGGACGTGGAGCTGATTGGACTTGCCGATGACCGGTACCAGTGGTGTCAAGTACGGCCTCTGTGGAGGAGGCTCATGAAGGACGCTATTGGGCAGTTGGAGGCAGTCTCCCTCCAACAACAACGGAGGGCGGAGGAGCGACGCTCACAACAACGAACGGAGCGCCGGGTGGCTAAAGCACAGCAGGTTGGCACAGTAGGGGGCACAGGTGGTGCATCAGCCAGTCATCTCAGTCAGTCGACCCGTGGCACCTGGTTCTGCCCCGTGACCTCCTGTCAGCGGGCGTTCGACACTTCACGTGGCCTCAGGGTGCACATAGCCTGGCACAAGCATCGTGGTGACGTCACCGCCACTTAGTGGCGAATGGCGGTTGTTGTTGTTGTGTATGTGTGTGTGTATGTGTGTGTGCGTGTGTATGTACGAGCTATATAAATAACCTCTTGCCACGGCAGCTCTCACGCCCACTTCAGTATTTTTTCTTGCTGTGGTGTTTCCACCTGATGAGGATTGCTTGTGTTGCGATCGAAACGTCGTGATTTATTTGATTTGATTTCTACCTCCGTGATGACTTTACCGAAATAACCAAAGAGTAGAGGAGTGGGTCTCACCGCTCTTGCTGACTCCCGGCGCCGGCTGTGGGTCCCAGCCGCCCCCCACCACCGGCCCCTCCCCCGCTCCCCGTGGGGGGGGCCCTGTCTCCGAGGGGTGCTCCGGGGCCCCGGGGGTGCGGGGGGTCTCCTGCTGAACTGGGGGGGGGGCACGCGAGAGGTAGGGGGGTAGGGGGGGTAGGGGGGTAGGGGAGTAGGGGGGGTAGGGGGGGTAGGGGGTAGGGGGGTAGGGGAGTAGGGGGAGTAGGGGAGTAGGGGGGTAGGGGGGTAGGGGGGTAGGGGAGTAGGGGGGGTAGGGGGGGTAGGGGGAGTAGGGGAGTCGGGGGGGTAGGGGGGTAGGGGGGGTAGGGGGGGTAGGGGAGTAGGGGGGTAGGGGGGGTAGCCGTTAGACCGGAGGGCAGCCCGCTGGGTGGCGGTTGTGTTACCGCCATGCCCCATCACCGCCCGGGTAAACAGATTCATATACCCCCGGTGTTACCCCCAGCGTATCCCCAGTACACCCCCAGTACACCCCCAGTACACCCCCAGTACACCCCCAGCACACCCCCAGCACACCCCCAGTACACCCCCAGTACACCCCCAGTACACCCCCAGCACACCCCCAGTACACCCCCAGTACACCCCCGGTGTTACCCCCAGTACACCCCTAGGGTTCCCCCAGTACACCCCCAGCACACCCCCAGTACACCCCCAGCACACCCCCAGTACACCCCCAGTACACCCCCAGCGTACCCCCAGTACACCCCCAGTACACCCCCAGGGTTCCCCGAGTGTACCTCGATCCTCCCCTTCCACGCCCTCCAGCTTCACCAGGGCCGGTGGCGCCTCCGGCCCTCCGTCTCTCGCTCCACCGCCGCCACCGCCCGGCCCCCGTCCCCGCGTCGCCGCCCCGGCGTCCGTGCCGACCCCCGGCGCCCACAGCTGCCCGTGTCCGGCGTAGGCGATCATGGTGAAGTGCGCCTGCTGCGCCTCGCCCCGCCCGCCGCCGGTGCCTTCGTGCGCCCGCAGGTGGCGCTTGAGCACGGCGATGGTGGGGAATCCGCGCTTGCACTCGTTGCACTGCCACAGCCACTCCACCGCCGCCCTCGGCTGCTGCTGCTGCTGCTGCCGCTGCCGCTGCCGCTGCCGCCGCTGCTGACGAAGACGGCGGCGGTCGTGCCGACGTCGAGGATCACGCCGACGACGACGATGACGACGATGCGGCGGCGGCGGCGGCGGCGGTGGCTCCGGCTCGTTCCCGGCGGTCCCCCTGGAATTCTGCTCCGCTTGGGAGACTCCGATGGGGGCGGCTCCGTCTCCCGGGGGACGGCCGCCGCCGCCGCCGCCGCCGTCGCCGCCGCCCGGCCCCGGCGGCGGCGGCTCCGTGCCGCTCCCCGATCGCCCGTGGAGCCGCCGGTGCCGGTCGAGGAAGAGGGGATCCCCGAAGCACATCCCACACTCCTCGCACACAAAGTCCTCGTTGCTGCTGGCGGACCACGACGAAGACGACGACGAGGAGGAGGAGGAGCAGGAGGAGCAGGAGGAGCAGGAGGAGTCGTCGTGGCGTCTCCTCGCCGCGTAGGGGCGAGCCCGCAGGGACGAGCGGCGGCACCCACCAGACGCCTGGCTGGACGCCGGACCGGACGCCTGGCTGGACGCCTGGCTGGACGCCTGGCTGGATGCGGCCCCCCGGCGTGGCCATCCCCGTCGCCGTGTGGGTCGGAGCGCCGGGCCCGGCGGCCTCCCGGCATCTGCGATGTCGGTCAGAACGATGTCGATTATAACAATCCGATTATAGCGATGTCGATTATAACGATCCGATTATAGCGATGTCAAGTTTCATTTATTAGGTACAGCCCTGTGAGCCATGTGGCTCTTGAGTCGGGTGCAACCGCAACAAACAAAATATGAACAGAGAAACATCTTAAAGCGACGATGCGCAACAGAACCATCCTGGGATAAACCAGCAACTCTTCTAGAAAAAAAAAACAACGTAATACAAAGCTGTGTGCAAAAATCCCAGTGTGATGCAAGACAAACAATAACAACCATAAGACAATTTAGATTCAAGTTATCAGGCCAACTCCGCACTTCCGCAAGAAACATGGCTTAACCATATGTTTTAGAAATCACCAAAATAAAGCTATAAAATACAATGTAACAACAGTAATCACAGGAACTTTGATTCAAATTTAACAATAAACTATATACATAACATGTACGAACAAACTTGCAGCCATTCCTGTCAGCATGACACTCCCCGTGTATGATGTGTGAGTGAATCAATGGTAGTGAGTGTATGATGTGTGAGTGAGTCAATGGTAGTGAGTGTATGATGTGTGAGTGAATCAATGGTAGTGAGTGTATGATGTGTGAGTGAGTCAATGGTAGTGAGTGTATGATGTGTGAGTGAGTCAGTGGTTGTGTGAGTGTATGATGTGTGAGTGAGTCAGTGTAAGATGAGTGAGTGTATCACGGCCTCCTCCACGCCATCACGGCCTCCTCCACGCCATCGCGGCCTCCTCCACGCCATCGCGGCCTCCTCCACGTCATCGCGGCCTCCTCCACGCCATCACGGCCTCCTCCACGTCATCGCGGCCTCCTCCACGCCATCACGGCCTCCTCCACGCCATCACGGCCTCCTCCACGCCATCACGGCCTCCTCCACGCCATCACGGCCTCCTCCACGCCATCACGGCCTCCTCCACGCCATCACGGCCTCCTCCACGTCATCGCGGCCTCCTCCCCGCCATCGTGGCCTCCTCCCCACCATCACGGCCTCCTCCACGCCATCACGGCCTCCTCCCCGCCATCACGGCCTCCTCCACGCCATCGTGGCCTCCTCCACGCCATCACGGCCTCCTCCACGCCATCGTGGCCTCCTCCACGCCATCACGGCCTCCTCCACGCCATCGTGGCCTCCTCCACGCCATCACGGCCTCCTCCCCGCCATCACGGCCTCCTCCACGCCATCGTGGCCTCCTCCACGCCATCACGGCCTCCTCCACGCCATCGTGGCCTCCTCCCCGCCATCACGGCCTCCTCCCCGCCATCGTGGCCTCCTCCCCGCCATCGTGGCCTCCTCCACGCCATCACGGCCTCGTCCACGCCATCACGGCCTCGTCCACGCCATCACGGCCTCCTCCACGCCATCACGGCCTCCTCCACGCCATCACGGCCTCCTCCACGCCATCACGGCCTCCTCCACGCCATCACGGCCTCCTCCACGTCATCGCGGCCTCCTCCACGCCATTACGGCCTCCTCCACGCCATCACGGCCTCCTCCACGTCATCACGGCCTCCTCCACGCCATCACGGCCTCGTCCACGCCATCGTGGCCTCCTCCACGCCATCACGGCCTCCTCCACGCCATCACGGCCTCCTCCACGCCATCACGGCCTCCTCCACGCCATTACGGCCTCCTCCACGCCATCACGGCCTCCTCCCCGCCATCGTGGCCTCCTCCACGCCATCACGGCCTCCTCCACGTCATCGCGGCCTCCTCCCCGCCATCGTGGCCTCCTCCACGCCATTACGGCCTCCTCCACGCCATCACGGCCTCCTCTCTGTGGAGTGCCGCTGGGCTCCAGGCGGACTCTGGGAGGTTGTGGAAGTTGAGGAGCTCCGAGCGAAGTCGCTCCGTCAACGACTCCCACGACTCCACGTCCAGCCGCATCAGCGAAGAGAGTGCGCGGCCTTGCCGATGATGCTTCTGATGATGATGGTTGTCGATTATATAACGATCCGATTATTGCGATGTCGAATATAACAATCCAATTATAGCGACGTCGATTATAACGATCCGATTATAGCGATGTCGATTATAACGATCTGATTAAAACGATCCCGATTATAACGATCCGATTATAATGATCCGATTATACCGATGACGATTATTCCCGGAGCCACAGGGAGCTTTGCCACTTTTAAATCATGATCTAGATTGACGAACTAAATTCTTGAGAACTGCTTCTTGTCGTTGTGTTTAGTTTCTTGTCCTTCCCCCGCACCTCCGATTAGCGTTTTGGCTCCGTACAGCGGTGCAAAAGACGTTCAACGTACACACACACACACACGAGTGTGGGTCTCTATGAGTCTCTAAGATGATCTGTTGGTCTCTGTACGTCTCTTCCTTCTGACATCAGGAAGCCACTGGGGGCTTCGCCAACTTTAAATCGTCTGGATTGACAAACTCATTTGTTTAGAACTGCTTCTTGTTGTTGTTGCTGTGTTCAGTTTGTCATCCTTCCCCCGCCCATACCTCCGATTAGCACGGTTCGCTACGTACGGTGCGAAAGAAGTTCAGCGTACACACATACACAGAGACCCACAGACACCCAGACCCATAGAGACACCCATAGAGACCCACGGATTAGCACGGTTAGCTACGTACGGTGCGAAAGAAGTTCAGCGTACACACATACACAGAGACCCACAGACACCCAGACCCATAGAGACATCCATAGAGACCCACGGATTAGCACGGTTAGCTACGTACGGTGCGAAAGAAGTTCAGTGTACACACACACACACACACCGAGATCCACAGACACCCAGACCCATAGAGACACCCATAGAGACCCACGGATTAGCACGGTTAGCTACGTACGGTGCGAAAGAAGTTCAACGTGAGTGCAAGCATCATCTCCTACTGCTCCTCGCGCGTGACGTGAGGACTCGCCGTGAGCTCACGAACGCGGCGTTCTTGTCGCGGGAGATTCCTCCTGGCCGATGAGCCGAGCGTCGTGAACGAGTCGCAAAGTCGGGGACCGCCTCTCACCGCTCTGATCATGGTCGTCATCGTCGTCGTCGTCATCTTCGCTGTCGTCGTCCTCCTCCAAGGCAACCTCCACCTGGGCCGGGCTCCGGGAAGCGGCACCCCTCAGTCCTGATGCACCACGGTCAGCCTCACCTACGTCTGATGGAACCACAGAGACAGAGAGAGTGAGAGACAGAGAGAGACAGAGAGAGATAGAGACAGAGAGAGAGAGACAGAGAGAGCATGGCCTACATAACTCGCGAGCCAGCACCCTACCCACCCTCACCCACGTCTGATGGAACCACAGAGACAGACAGAGAGAGTGAGAGACAGAGAGAGTGAGAGACAGAGAGAGTGAGACAGAGGAAGTGAGACAGAGGGAGTGAGACAGAGGAAGTGAGACAGAGGGAGTGAGACAGAGGGAGTGAGACAGTGGGAGTGAGACAGAGAGAGTGAGAGACAGAGAGAGTGAGACAGAGTGAGAGAGAGACAGTGAGATAGAGAGAGTGAGAGACAGAGTGAGAGACAGAGAGAGTGAGAGACAGAGAGAGAGACAGAGGGAGTGAGACAGAGGGAGTGAGAGACAGAGAGAGTGAGACAGAGGGAGTGAGACAGACGGAGTGAGACAGAGAGAGTGAGAGACAGAGAGACTGAGAGACTGAGAGAGAGAGAGAGACAGAGGGAGAATAAGGCACACAACTCACCAGCCAGCACCATGCTCACGTACCCACCGTGTAACAGCGCGTTCAAGTCTCAGGCACTCTGTGAATGTTGAACTTCTTTCGTACCGAACGTAGCCAACCGTGCTGATCTGTGTGTCTCTGTGGGACTCTATGGGTGTCTGCATGGGTCTGGGTGTCTGTGGGTCTATGTGGGTATCTCTATGGGGTTTTATTGGTCTCTGTTGGTCTCAATGGGTCTGAGTGTCTGAGTCTCTAGGTATGTGTTTGTATGTTGAACTTATTTCACACCGCACATAGCCAATCATGCTAATCTGTTGGTCTCTGTGGGTCTCTGTGGGTGTCAATGGGTCTGGGTGTTTGTTGGTCTGTGGGTCTCTATGAGTGTCTCTATGGGTGTCTCTGTGGGTCTCTATGGGTGTCTCTGTGGGTCTCTACGGGTGTCAATGGGTCTGGGTGTCTGTGGGTCTCTGTGGGTTTGGGTGTCTGTAGGACTCTGTGGGTCTGGGTGTCTTTGGGTCTCTGGGTGTCTGTGGGTCTCTGTGTGTCTGTGGGTCTCTGTGTGTCTGGTTGTGGTGAGCAGTGCCATGGGGGGAGGGCCAATTCCGATTGGCCGTTCCCCTCATGGCGATTGTAGCCACCACAGCGGCCAAAAGGGGCTCTGGACGGGTGCAAGGGGCTGGTAACCTCAGCACCTTCAATTAATTACCACTAAACCATGAAAACAAATCCACCGAAGCTTCTGCCGGAGGCCCCGGGTGGACAGGCGTCCATGAAGTCTCCTGGCCAAGCCCCATTTGGCGGAGCCAGGAGATTTAATTCCTACCCTCGGGGTTTCTCCAGAAACAGCAAAAAGCCACTGTGGGTGGCCACGTGGAATGTTGGAATGCTCATTGCGGAGGAGAGGCTGCCGCTCCTCTGTCGGGAGCTGGATCGGTACCACCTGGATCTCTGTGGTATTCAGGAGGTCCGGTGGACCGGCTCTGGCTCCTGCCACCATGAGGGGTGGACAGTCCTCTACTCGGGACTGGAGACGGCCAAACAATAGAGAGTGGCTTTTCTTCCGAAAGAATGAAGGGGGCGTGGGAGCATGGCGGTGAGGTGTGGGAGGCTGTAAGCCCCAGTCTACTTTGGGCTTGCCTTCCTATAAACTAGAGGCACGGAGTGGTGGTCGTGATTACTTATGCCCCCACCGAAGATGAACATCCGTGTAGGGCTGCAGGCAAAGCCGATGAGTCAGATGCCTTCTATGACCTCCTGTCACAGGTGCTGGCTAAAGTGGCCCCTCTGGTTAGAGTAATCATGTTGGGTGACTTTAGTCCCTCAGTTCGTTATGATGTTGGCACCTGGTCTGGAGTGATTGGAGGGCATGGGCCAGATCAGCTCAATAACAACGGTAGGTGGCTGCAACATTTTTGTGTAGCTCATGGGCTTGTAATTACCAACACGCTGTTCCGGCATCGGCTCATAAACACAACATCGTGGATGCACGCTGGGTCCAAGCAAGAAAATCTGCTGGACTACATAGTGACGGATCAGCGGATGCGGGCCCATGTCCTTGACACCAGGACCTACCGTAGAGCTGATCTGCCCACTCACCATCGACTTGTCATCTGTAAGATGTGCCTGCCATTCTTTCACTCTGGTGGTCGGTGTACACCCAGGACCCAATTCAAGCCCACAGTGGCCTAGTCTCAGCTAGCTGATGAAAATTGCAAGGGAGAATTTAATCATCGCTTGCAGCTGGGGTGAGCATCGTCCCCCACTCCTCCTGATGTCGAGTGTAAATGGGCGAGGTTAACGACTGGCTAATGCAGCTGCAATGGTTGCTTTGGGTACATGGTCCAAACCTCCCCAGAGACCTTGGCTGACAGAGGAGGTGTTCAGGCTGGCTGAGAAAAAGCGACAGGCCCACTCTCATTGTCTACAGCATCCCACGTCAGGGAATGAGGAGGCTTACCGCAGCCTTCGCTCTGAGGTTCGGACAGCCGTGAGGCATTGCAAGGATGGGTGGTGGTCGCAGGTTGCTGAGGAAATGGAGTCTGCCTCAGTGGCTCGCAATCACAAATCACTAACTCCATCAAAAAAGTAACTTGCAGTGCCCCACCTATCACCATCATTAGGGGAAAGAACAGTGATCCAATCTCCGACCCCCAGGAACAGGTTTGAAGATTTGATGAGCATTTCTGTGAGGTCTTGGGGGAAGGGAAATTCCTCAGTCTGGAAAACATTATGGGACAAAGTGGGGATGACCCTGCTGAGGCTGCGGTGCCTCAAATATTGGAAGAAGTCACCCCCTGTGAGTGGCTGGCTGAAGTGCCATCTGTTGAGGAAGTACTGAAGGCGATCCAGAGTCTGAGATCAAAAAAATAACCGGGCAGAGATGATCTCCCAAGCGAAGTGCTGAGGGAGGGTGGCGTTTGTGCACAGACTGCCCTATATGACATCATAACAACAGTCTGGACCACTGGACGGGTTCCGCAGGATTGGAAGGATGCCCTGGTGGTCCCCCTTTTTAAGAAGGGGGACCGCACAGACCGTAACAACTACAGGGGCATCTCACTCCTCAGTGTGCCGGAAAAGGTCCTGGCAAGGATTATTCAGCATCGCCTTGCCAGGCACGCTGAGGAGAGGCTTGCGGAGCCCCAATGCGGTTTCAGGAAAGGGCGGTCCTGCACAGATGCCATATTTTCTGTCCGTCTGCTACAGCAGAGGTGTAGGGAATTCCAACAAGACCTACATCTCTGCTTTATTGACCTGGTCAAGGCCTATGATACCATCAGTAGGCCTGGGCTCTGGGTCGTTCTTCGTGCTTTTTGGAGTACCTGACCCTCTGCTCACGATCATTAAGGACCTTCATGATGGTGAGCGGGCCCGGGTAAAACTACATGGCCGGGAGTCAGAGCCATTCCCTGTACACCTTGGGGTGCGACAGGGATGTCCTCTGGCTCCCACATTATTTAACATCTATTTTGACCACGTAGTTCGTGAAGCCTTCAATAGCTGTACCGGGGGAATCTCCATATGGTACAGATATAATGGGAGGCTAATCGATGCCCGGGTGCGGTCAAGGGATGGCTCCCTATTGCTCAACCACGTTATGTATGCTGATGATTTGGTAATAGCTGCTCAGTCAGAGGAGGAGTTGGAGACGCTGCTGCTGAGACTGGAGCGTGCCACTAAGAGGTGGGGCCTTACCATCAGCCCCACCAAAACTAAGCACCTGCCTGGGTATTTTGTACCATCGGACACTTCACCCCCACAACCCCCAATCGGTGATGGGGCAGTTGTGGAGAGAGTGGAGAGTTTCCCATACCTGGGCAGTGTGCTTATGACTGGCTCCAGTTTAACAGCAGAGGTCTCACTCCGAATCAGTCGAGCGGCAATATATTTTCATCGGTTGCGTAACGCTGTGTGGAAGCTACCTGGTCTGTCGCTCCGCACTAAGCTTCAGGTCTTCTCGGCCACGGTCATTCCCTCCCTTCTCTACGCTTGCGAAACGTGGACCCCCCTAATGGAACATCTTCGCCGGTTAGAAACATTTAGGCTGGCCTGCCTACGATCCATCCTGGGTTTAACCAGACTGGATTGTGTGAGGAGCTCACAAATCCTTGAAAGATCCGCATGCCCAGCCACCGCATGCCGAAACAGCTTTTGTTTGGCTGGATTGAGGGGGCTAAGCGGGCGCGGCACGGGCTAGAGAATAGATGGAGTGATGTGGTACAGGAGGACGTGGAGCTGAGTGGACTTGCCGATGACTGGTACCAGCGGTGTCAAGATCGGCCTCTGTGGAGGAGGCTCGTGAAGGACGCTACTGGGCAGTTGGAGGCAGTCGCCCTCCAACAACAACGGAGGGCGGAGGAGCGACGCTCACAACAACGAGCGGAGCGCCGGGTGGCTAAAGCACAGCAGATTGGCACAGTAGGGGGCACTGGTGGTGCATCAGCCAGTCATCTCAGTCAGTCGACCCGTGGCACCTGGGTCTGCCCCGTGACCTCCTGCCAGCGGGCGTTCGACACTTCACGTGGCCTCACGGTGCACATAGCCTGGCACAAGCGTCGTGGTGACGTCACCGCCACTTAGTGGCGAATGGCGGTTGTTGTTGTAGTGTAGTGTGTGTGATGTATGTGGTGTGTGTGGTGTGTGTGATGTATGTGGTGTGTGTGGTGTATGTAGTGTGTGTGCTGTGTGTAGTGTGCTGTGTTACTGTGGGTCTGGTTTTCTGTGGGTCAGAGGGGAGGGATGAGGGGGGTGAGAGGGGGGGTAAGAGGGAGGGGGGTGAGAGGGGGGGGGCTGCGAGCGGCACCTCCTCTGTGCGGGCTCCTCCCCCCCTCCTCCTCCATCGTCGTCGTCACCGCCTCCTCCACCCTCCCCACGTCCACGCCTCGGCAGCAGTGGAGAGAGCCTGGACCTGGCGCCTGGCGTGACTTCTCCTGCGCCTGCAGTCACGGGGCGCCCGTGCTCATTGCTGCACTGACGCTCACAGCGGTGACGTCACTCGAATGCGGGGGCCCCGAGCCATGAATAACCCCGCCCCCTCCCCCTGTGTTGACCAAGCAGCTAGATGCGAACCAAGACTCGAGTGCGTGGCCCTGAACTATGAATAACCCTCCCCCCCCTTTCCGATTGGGCAGCTAGATGCAAGCCAAAATTCTAGGCCATAACCCTGAACTATAACCCGCGCCAACTGAACAGCTTGGTGCGAGACTCTCGTGGACGGCCCTGCACCATGAATAGTCCCACCCCACCCCCCCCCGTCGATTGAGCAGCTAGATGATGTGGGAGCCAAACCTTGCTCGTTGCGGGGCCCTAAACCATGAATTCCGCCTACCCCCCCCCCGCCCCCCAAACAAAGCAGCTAGATGCGAGCCAAGACTCTCGTAAGGAGGCCCTGCAAGAGATGGGGGGGGGGGGTTCGGTGGGCGACTCGTGAATGAGAATCTGTATCGAGGATCGGAGGAATCCGATTAAGGGACCGTCCATAAATGACGTCACGCGATTTTTGACCACCCTCCCCCCCTCGTCACAAAAAGTCAGACCCCCCTCAAATGACGTCACAAAGCTCTGCCCCCCCCCAAAAAAAATGCTTCAAATCGCTTTAAACTATTGTCATTTTTCATATTCTTGGTTCTTTCGGTAAAGTCACGTTGAAGGGAAACAATAAAATATATATAAAACAATATATATTGTTCTATATATTTTATTATTTTATTATTTCCCTTCAACGTGACTTTACCGAAAGCACCAAGAATATGAATCACTGCAGTCACGAAAGCTTTAAATCACTATTGTCATTGTAATTGCGTATTTAATGTGACGCTGCACTCTGATGTTGTAGGAGAAAACATTTATTAAAAAGTCTATTTAATTAAGTAGAACGTGTTGTCCATGTTTATTTAAAGTTGCGCATTTTGATGTGTGACGTCACATTTCTCAAACCCACCCCCTCGTCACACATCGTCACAAACGTCTAACCCCGCCCCCCCCCCCAGGTGCGTGACGTCATTTATGGACGGCCCCTTAGCCGCGGTTATCACAAAAGCGACAAAGCAAAGCACCTCGCCTTGGGGTCATGGGAGATATTTTATTCAGAACCGCGATGCCTCTCGATGGCTACACGGGAACGATGCTTCGTTGCGTCTGTGTCAGCAACATGAAGATTACAAACGAGGAAAGCAAGCGGGACGGCGAGTTTCACCACGTGCATTACACCGCACAATATATACTGTACCGCGCGGCGATGGGAATCTCCGCCGGTCCAGTCGGCGAGCATCGAGCGAAAGGTCTTAACCGACGTACCCACAAATCCATCCCTTGTAATGGTGTCTCCTGGCCACCTCGCATGCTCGAGTCCACAACCCCTGGATGTTCCCAGGAGCTCCACCACCTTTTAAGGGCTATCCAGGTTCAACCCTGCTTAGATTTCCACAATACGACCAGATCGAGCAAATTTCAGGGAAAACTGACCGTTAGACCTGTGCTTACCTTATCGTTAATATCACCTTTCCGCTTATTTAAAACCGGCAAAGCCTCGGTTTTCCCCATTCCCACGCCGCTACGGTGACGTGCGGCCGTCTGGAACGCTCTTCCTTCCGATAATTAGGAAGCCATTGGGAGCTGTGATGCATCCTCTATGTTGACAATCTCATTGATCTAGAACCGCTTCTCGTTGTTGTTGTTTAGCTTGTTGTCCTTCCCCCCGCACCTCCGATCAGCGCGGTTGGCTACGTACGGTGCGAACGTGCGGGCACCGTACACGTTGCGAGTACGAAGCGCTCTGAAATGCCACCACGGTTAAAGAACCGCAGCTGTGAAGCACCCAAAACACCACCAGCATCACTACGGCGACGGCGACGACGACGAAGACTCCGCCGGGGTTTGTGTAAACCTCGCAGGGCTGGAGAGACTTCCAGTGTCTTCAGGCCGCACCCGCTCCTCCGTGAAGGTGGTCGAGTCGCTTGGCAAAGCGGGCGAGGTTTTCTGTCCGGACGCGGGTTTTGTGTTCCAAGTGCAGGGCGCTTCAACATCGCCCCGGACTGATCCCACGGCGATGGAGCCCGTGGACGCAGCCCTTACGGTATGGGGCCGGCCATAAATGACATCACGCGATTTTGGACGATTTTTGCCCCCCCCTCGTTACACCAGCGTCACAAAAAGTCAGACACCCCCCTCAAATGACGTCACAAAGCTCTGCCCCCCCCCCACCTCCATAAATAAAACACGCTTCAAATCGCTTTAAACTATTGTTGTCATTGTAGTTGCGTATTTAACGTGGCGCTGCACTCTGATGTTGTAGGAGAAAGCATTTATTTCTCAAACCCCCCCTCCTCCTCGTCACAAATGTCTTACCCCGCCCCTCCCTAGGTGCGTGACGTCATTTATGGACGGCCCCTATGGGGGGGGGCTGTACGATACAATCCACCCCAGAGCCGTACCCGATACGGCGAACTTTGACCATGGCCACCCGATGCGCATCTCGCGATCGGTGCTGTCGAAGACGGCTTGAGAGGTCGAGGCCAAACCAATCGCTGCGGCGCTCCGGTCGTCCGTGACCTCGTAGAGGTCGTCCGTGACCTCGTAGAGGTCGTCCGTGATCCTCAGGTCGAGCCATCACAGTGCTGTGGAACTTCCGGAATGCCGGCCGCAATGAGTTGAATTTTGCCCAATCGCAGTGACGCGGGGAAGTCGCGACCGCTTCAGAGACACTGGCGCTCCGCGGCCTTTGAAATCCTACTCGGGTTTTCGGTCGGGCGACAGTTTGCGGGGTCACTTTAGGCTCAAGGCAAACTTTGTTTCAGGGGCGGTGTTACCTGCACCATTTTGAACCGGTCCGGGAAACCGCCCCTCGCCGAACGGGAGACTTGCCGGGCGGGCAGTTGGCGGCGCAAACAACGTCCGAGCACGATTTGAGAATGGACGTGTGGACGTGTGGACGTGTGGACGTCTGAAAGCCGAGCTTTGCCATCTTTCCGAGCACGGCTTTATTTGTGCCCAGTCTCGCTTCCGTTCCTTCTCTCTTCTTGCCCCGTTGCACCATGGAACAAATTCCTACTCCACGTCAAGACTGTCACCCTCGCGTTCCACCTTTCGCTCGCCGCTCAGGTCCCGTCTATTCTCGTTTGCTTCGCCCGCCTTGAACCCGCTCCCAGCCCCTAATTCCTGACCTGGCTCCGACGTCTGGCCACATCTCTCCCCCAGCCCGACGGTGCACTCCTCCATCGGCTCAACTCTCCGGCCACCAGACCTCTGCCCCTACCACCCTCCACCTATCCTCATCCACGCGCAATTCACAACTCCCATACCCCACTACTTCTCATCCACGCTGCACCACCCATCAGGCACCATCACTCACCATCACATTCCACCTTATTCTGCCTTACCTACCCCTTCAACATCATCTCCATTCCAAGCCCCTGTCCGTCCATTCCATCACCTTCCTCACTGAACGCCATCGGATTGCATCTTAAAGCACCCTGGAAAGGGCACTTATATAAATACGAAATAAAATAGAATGGAATAGAATGGATATTGATCGACGCCTCTGCCACCGACGTTGGTGGCGCTTGGGTCTCAAGTTCTGCATCGGTTCCAGGTTGATGGCAGGCCGGGAGAATGCGTTGCCTTCAACATTAGAAACCACCGTCTTGATCATGAGCACGCAGCTGCGGCCTGGATTTGAGCCCAGGGTCCCAGAGATGCCGGTCCAGCACTGTGACCTCCAAGCCACCTAAACCATATCTCTTTGAACGTTCAGGCGTCATTGTGTCGCCAATGCCCGCGCTGCAGCTTTATCCACGTCCACGCTTATCCCAGGTTACTGCCGTTAACCCGTTGTTGATTTCATGTGGTTCATATTCAAGGTGCTTACAAAAAAATCAAGACAAAGGTCCCGCCGTGTAGCCTGTAACAGACTGGTTGGGGTAAGTGCTGTTAGCGAGTAGCAGCACCTATGAAGGCTGCCACGGCACACGAGGGGGTGGGTGGCCAGCACTACCCCCGGCCGCCTTTGTCTCCCCCAGTGGCGATGTTTACTACGCACCGCACCAGGTACTCATTTAAGGCTGAGTCGACCTCGGGGAGGCCCAGAACCAGTTCATATTTTTTTTACACAAATGTTGGCCTTGAGCGGGAATCGAACTCAGGAAGCCAGGTTTGTAGCGCTGTGCAGCGCAAACCACTGCACTACCACAGAGGTGGCCACGCAACAACAACAACAACCGGCATTCGCCACTAAGTGGCGGCGACGTCACCACGACGCTCGTGCCAGGCTAGGTGCACTTTGAGGCCATCACTTGAGGCCGGCTGGCAGGAGGTCACGGACAGACCCAGCAGATGCCATGGGTTGACTGACTTGAATCGAATGGCAGATGCACCACCAGCCGCGCACCCCAATGCGCCGACTGGCTGCGTTGTAACCTCCCCGGTGCTCCGCTCGTCATCATGAGCGTCGCTCCTCCACCATCCCGTCGTTATTTGAAGGGCGACCGCCTCCCAACTGCCACAGTAGCAGCAGTCCCCAACGTGCACCTCGCCTGGCGGGTGCCCAGCAGCGGCCTTCACGAGCCTCGTCCTCCACGCGCGCGCTCAAGCGCGCAGTCGGTGGCGACGAAGCAAGTCCCGGCCATCGGGCAGGGCAAGGGTTCACACAGCCAGGCCTCTCCTCCTCCACCGCCTCCTCCTCCTCCTCTTAAGAAAGCCACGAGTTTGGGGGTTGGTTCGGAGCCGCCTCCATTCTCTCATCGGCCAATCGAGTCTCTCGGGCCAGTGTGGGCCCACCGTCCGGGCTTGGCTCGAGTGCCGCTTGCGTCAACAACGGCGGGCACTCATTAACCGCTTGTTGGCCGCTTGGTGGCGCTGGCGTACTTAGGCGTTTTGATGACGTACGTCAACGTACGTACATCGGTTTTTGTTCCGATTCCGGAACCGGAAGAAGAAAAAAAAGAAGAAACACCGAAGTAACTTTATCGGTACGTCGAGGCTCCCACAGGGCCATGCGCGGAGCGGCGTGTGGCGCAGATTTTGGCGCCGGCAATCGTAGAGTTTCCGGCGGTCATGCCGCTACGGTTCTCTGCGGTGAGTACCGACGTCTTTATAAAAACAACGGCGCTGCTGCTACGCCTTCGTCTATATAAAATTAAATAACGAGCCACCCGCGTGTTCCCAGATTGGGCGGTGAACGGGACACACTCACCCCACACCCACCCTGCGACTTGCCAGACGTCATCGGAACTGGAGGGGGGTTAATGCTGTGGCGTCACCCGCAACAATAACGACCCACCGCTGGCGGCCGACGTTCAAGATCACGCGACGTCGTTCGGGACCGCGTCGGCTACCGTGGGCGCCAATGGCGTCACGGTCCAAGATTGCCCCCTAGACCCACGTGAGCGTGCACACAGCCCCCTAGACCCACGTGAGCGTGCACACAGCCCCCTAGACCCACGTGAGTGTGCACACAGCCCCCTAGACCCACGTGAGCGTGCACACAGCCCCCTAGACCCACGTGAGTGTGCACACAGCCCCCTACAGACCCCGTGAGTGTGCACACAGCCCCCTAGACCCACGTGAGTGTGCACACAGCCCCCTACAGACCCCGTGAGTGTGCACACAGCCCCCTAGACCCACGTGAGTGTGCACACAGCCCCCTAGACCCACGTGAGTGTGCACACAGCCCCCTAGACCCACGTGAGTGTGCACACAGCCCCCTAGA
Source organism: Petromyzon marinus (assembly GCF_048934315.1). Taxonomy (NCBI): domain Eukaryota; kingdom Metazoa; phylum Chordata; class Hyperoartia; order Petromyzontiformes; family Petromyzontidae; genus Petromyzon; species Petromyzon marinus. The sequence goes on from NC_133732.1 coordinate 10,700,472, forward strand.
CCCACGTGAGTGTGCACACAGCCCCCTAGACCCACGTGAGTGTGCACACAGCCCCCTAGACCCCCATGAGCGTGCACACAGCCCCCTACAGACCCCGTGAGTGTGCACACAGCCCTCTAGACCTCCGTGAGCGTGCACACAGCCCCCTAGACCCACGTGAGCGTGCACACAGCCCCCTAGACCCACGTGAGTGTGCACACAGCCCCCTAGACCCACGTGAGTGTGCACACAGCCCCCTAGACCCCCATGAGCGTGCACACAGCCCCCTACAGACCCCGTGAGTGTGCACACAGCCCTCTAGACCTCCGTGAGCGTGCACACAGCCCCCTAGACCCACGTGAGCGTGCACACAGCCCCCTAGACCTCCGTGAGTGTGCACACAGCCCCCTAGACCCACGTGAGCGTGCACACAGCCCCCTAGACCCACGTGAGTGTGCACACAGCCCCCTAGACCTCCGTGAGTGTGCACACAGCCCCCTAGACCCCCATGAGCGTGCACACAGCCCCCTACAGACCCCGTGAGTGTGCACACAGCCCCCTAGACCTCCGTGAGCGTGCACACAGCCCCCTAGACCCACGTGAGTGTGCACACAGCCCCCTAGACCCACGTGAGTGTGCACACAGCCCCCTAGACCCCCGTGAGCGTGCACACAGCCCCCTAGACCCACGTGAGTGTGCACACAGCCCCCTAGACCCCCGTGAGCGTGCACACAGCCCGCTACCACAGCTGGGGAGGGGACCCTGTACCCACAACACGGCGACCCGACCCAGGAGAGGTCATCCCACATTCTGCCGCGCGCACGGGTACGCATGCGTGTGTGCGGGTACGTGTGTGTGCGGGTACGTGTGTGTGCGGGTACGTGTGTGTGCGGTTAGGTGTGTGTATGGGTACGTGTGTGTGCGGGTACGTGTGTGTACGGGTACGTGTGTGTACGGGTACGTGTGTGTACGGGTACGTGTGTGTACGGGTACGTGTGTGTACGGGTACGTGTGTGCGTGTCAAGTGAATTGAGCTTCCCGCGCACATCGGTCAGTAATGCCGATGGCCACGTCCCCGAGACGGACCTCGCGAGGCTCGTGAGAGAGAGAGAGAGGGGAAGTGTGAAATCGTCTTCCTGCTGGGGGTTCAGAGGTCATGCGACGCCAGATGAAGCATCCGCTGGAGGGTGGCAATAGAGTCGTCGGAGCTTGAACATCTCCAAAAGCGTTCGAGGAGTCAACGCGCGCATTTGTCTGACCGAAGTGCAGAGCGGGTGGTCGCTTTGTTACAGCCATTTCGTCTGGGGGAGGGGAGCGGATGGAGGGAGACTTTAACATTTGGCCCAAGGCCTCTGACCAGATCACTCTGAACGATCGGCCCCTCCTCTCCCCAGAGGTGACCGTACGAGCGATTGTGACCTTGGTCAGTGCTTGGGTTGGTGACCACCGTGGCTTGCGAAGTGTTGTAGGAGGTGGGGTTGCGAGCTGCTGGGAGCTAAGCTGCCTTGCCCAGGGTTGAGTTGCTCTCTGGGTTACCTAGCTTGTACGTAACATACAGACGTTGAACTTCTTACACGCCGTGCGGAGACAACCCCTGCTCATCAGCGTTTCCTCCCACACGGAAGCCAAAACCTCCTCGTTAATAAAATTAACCGAACCCATCCGAAACATAGCAGCACACTCCTAAGTATGCAGACTCACCGATAATTTCTTGGGTGGGAAAATAGCGCACGATTACGATTCGTCCATCTGTCCGTGAACGCTGCGTGTGGGTGGCGTATCCCTCCATTAAGTGCGTGATCCGTGCCGACGATCTTGTGAAGGCCACGGTAGGTACGAACAAAAAACAAAAAACCCAACCGGTCGGTCGATTTCCACGAAACGTTCCCTCTCGTCACTTGGCCTGGCCCCGTTCCGTCGTCCCTCCGTTTGCCAGGGCGTTTTAAAACGAGAGCCCCCCTCCCCCCCCCCCCCTCTCGGGGCAGGGAAGCGTCAGTGGGTCGGCCACTCACGATTGCGAAAAAGATCGCGAGGCTGCACGAGGCTGCGGCGGCGTCGCCATTAACAAACTCAAGAAGCTCTCCCTTGCTAAGGCGCTACAGAGACGCTGAGCGAGCTGGTGAATCGTCCGTGGCGAACACAACACCCGAGGGAGGGAGGGGCATACGGATTGCCACACCCGCCGCCCGTCCGGCTAAAAAAAATCTCTTGAAATGTGCGAGACTCGGAATACACTGCGAATTTCATATACATGTACAAAAAGTTGTGCTACCGTATCCGTTGTGCGTAGTCGAATGTGGAACTCTCACAGAGCGGAGTGTCGGAATGGCCCGCAGAGGGAGGCATCATGGAAGTCCTTCTGAGGGCCCTCCACACACCTGTTACCGCTCGTTCCCACGCGCTAACGGAGCGCGCTGGGGACCAGAAATGAGAAAAGTTCGTTCAGAATTTAACCAAAGTTAAAACATAAAAACGATTACGGGTTTTTTATGAGACCACACTTGAGAACCCGGGTTCATCATAACTCAGTCTACGTGAGTCTACGGGTCTCTATGGGAGTCTATACATCTCTATATGAGTCTATATATGTCTCTATATGTCTATAAATCTCTATGCAAGTCTATAGATCTTAATGCAAGTCTACAGATCTCTGTGCGAGTCTACGAGTCTCTGTGTGAGTCTACGGATCTCTGCGAGTCTATAGACATCTATGCAAGTCTACAGATCTCTATGCGAGTTTGCGTGTCTCTATGCGAGTCTACAGATCTCTATACGAGTCGATAGATCTCGATGTGAGTCTACAGATCTCTGTGCGAGTCTACGAGTCTCTGTGCGAGTCTATAGATCTCGTTGGTGACAGGGCTGAGACCACCAGCTAGCCACACTTTACAGCCCACCAGTCTAATCTCCGCAGGTTGGACGGCCAAATCCCAGAATTCCAACCCAGGGTTCCCAGATGGGGGTGCCGGTTCGGTGTCCGGGGAACTTCTGAGCCACCACGGCCCATCCCTTAGTCAAGTACTGTGAGCAACAACAAAAACTAAACTAGAACACTGACGTTTCAACCAAAGTTAAGAAGAGTTAAGCAGCACTTGCGGACGCTCGCTCCGGCAGCCTTCAATCAGGGCCGGCCGTCTCCACTGCGCGGCCTCCCCGCCTCCTCCTCCTCCACCTCCTCCTCCTCCTCCAACCCCGCGGGCCCCGGCAGGCCCTCCGCCGGCCACTCCGCCGGCAGCCCCCCCAGCCCCGGCCCCGGGCCCTGCCGGACTGGCCCCGGCGGGCCCCTCTGGCGGTGGCGTCGCAGGTGGTTCCTGAGCGTGGAGAGCAAGGAGAAGCGCTTGCCGCACTCGGCGCACTCGTGCGGGTGGTCGCGCGTGTGCAGCACGTGGTGGCGCCGCAGGTTGCACACGCTGGTGAAGCCGCGGCCGCACTCGCCGCAGACGTGCGGCCTCTCGCCCGTGTGCGTGCGGTAGTGCTTCTTCATGTCGGACAGGTTGGAGAAGCGGCGGCCGCACTCGCCGCAGGCGTGCGGCCGCTCGCCCGTGTGGATGCGCCCGTGGATCTTGAGGTTGGAGAGGTGCAGGAAGCCCTTGCCGCACTCGGGGCAGGCGTGCGGCCGCTCGCCCGTGTGCGTCGCCAGGTGGCGCTTGAGGTTGCGTCCGTTGGGGAAGCCGCGGCCGCACTGCTCGCACACGTGCGGCCGCTCGCCCGTGTGCGTCTTGGCGTGGATCTTGAGGCTCGACAGCTGCGAGAAGCCCTTGCCGCACTCGGCGCAGGCGTGCGGCCGCTCGCCCGAGTGGACGCGCTCGTGCACCTTGAGGCTGGAGCGGTGCAGGAAGCCCTTGCCGCACTCGGCGCAGGCGTGCGGCCGCTCGCCCGTGTGCGTCTTGGCGTGGATCTTGAGGCCCGAGAGCTGCGCGAAGCCCTTGCCGCACTCGGCGCAGGCGTGCGGCCGCTCGCCCGAGTGGACGCGCGCGTGCGTGCGCAGGTTGGAGAACTGCAGGAAGCCGCGGCCGCACTCGGCGCAGGCGTACGGCTTCTCGCCCGAGTGCGTGCTCAGGTGGCGCTTGAGGTTCCACTTGTTGCGGAAGGCCTTGCGGCAGATCTTGCAGGCGTGCGGCCGCTCGCCGAGGTGGGCGCGGGCGTGCGACTTGAGGCTGTGCAGGTGGGCGAAGCGCTTGCCGCACAGCGGGCAGCAGTGGGGGCGCTCGCCCGTGTGGGTGCGCGCGTGGGCCTTGAGGCTGGACGCGTGCGGGAAGTCGCTGCCGCACTCGGCGCACACGTACGGGCGCTCGCCCGTGTGGGTGCGCGCGTGCCGCTTGAGGCTGCGCGCGTCCGACAGGCGCTTGCCGCACTCGGCGCACTCGTGGATGCCCGAGCGGCCCGCGCTGCCTCCCGCTGCGCAAGGGGGGGAGGGGGCGGGGGAGGGAGGGAGGGAGGGAGGGGAGGGAGGGAGGGAGGGAGGGAGGGAGGGAGGGAGGGAGGGAGGGAGGGAGGGAGGGAGGGAGGGAGGGAGGGAGGGAGGGAGGGAGGGGGAGGGAGGGAGGGAGAGCGGCGCTCAGAGCGTGGTGGCGGCAGGGGGCTGTGAGTGAATCTTCCTGGCCAGTTCCGCGGGGGTTTAAGTGAGTGTGGGTTGGGTAGCGGGTGGATAGGGAGTGCCTAGCGGGTGCCTAGCGGGTGGCTAGCGGGTGGCGAGGGAGTGCCCAGCGGGTGGCTAGCGGGTGGCTAGCGGGTGGCTAGTGGGTGGCTAGCGGGTGCCTAGCGGGTGGCTAGCGGGTGGCGAGGGAGTGCCCAGCGGGTGCCTAGCGGGTGGCTAGCGGGTGGCGAGGGAGTGCCCAGCGGGTGCCTAGCGGGTGGCTAGCGGGTGGCTAGTGGGTGGCTAGGAGGTGGCTAGCGGGTGGGTAGAGGGTAGCGAACACGTGTATAGGGAGTGCCTAGCGGGTGCCTAGCAGGTGGCTAGGGGGTGGCGAGTGGGTGGCTAGGGTGTGGCTAGCGGGTGGCTAGGGGGTGGCTAGCGGGTGGCTAGGGGGTGGCTAGGGGGTGGCGAGGGGGTAGCGAGGGCATAGCTAGGGGGTAGCGAGGGGGTGGCTAGCGGGTGGCTAAGGGGTGGATAGCGGGTGGCTAGGAGGTGGCTAGGGGTGGCTAGGGGGTGGCTAGCGGGTGGTGACCCAGAGATCGCAACAGCCCTTCTGCAGTCGCTAGATTCTGCCAGACGAGGTAGCGTCGACAGTCTGTTGACTTCATGCACTCCAGCGGCAGACCATGTGGTGGGGGGGTTACTGTGGAAGCTGGGTGGAGTGGCTCCCTCAAACACCCCGGGGCGACTGCCAACGGGATAGCGGCGCACAATCAGAAGTCGAAAACAAAAAAAGCACGGTAAAAAAAAAATCAAGCCTCAAAAGATTTCAGTCGCAACCTGCGACAAAAAAAAACCTCTCCTCTGTCTGCAGCTGTACTTCCAGAAGGAGCAGATGCCTCCACACTGGCGGTAAGAAAGGCAAGTAAAGCCCCAGAGATAGATGGGATTTACCCGGAATTCCTAAAACACCTTGGCAGCAAAGGAAGAAGCTGGCCGGAGAAACTTCAAAAGAAAAAAAAAATCATCGCCACCAGCAGATTACCAAGACCTTGGAGAAAAGCAAAAGTCATTGCTCTCCTCAATCCAGGAAAACCCTGCTGATGACCCGCACAGCTACAGGCCAATCTCTCTTATTTGTAAAGCCTACGACAAGCTACTTGAGAGAGTCTGGCTATAGCCCGACTCTCCCCTCTCTTGCAAGCCACCGTACCACCTGAGAGCAGGCGGCTTATTTCTACCCCAGGCGATTTAAGCCAAACCCAAACCGAGGCAGCGTCCTCCGCATTCCAAAAAGTACGCTGAAGATCGCGGAGTTTTGTGATTAAACCGTCACCCGCGGACCCACTCCCCAAAATACGTTAGGAGTGGTGCTCGATCGAATTCTCACTTTAATGCAACAAATTAAGCAGCTGAGCAACGGGATAAAAAAGACACGCGCGAAAATCATCCAGAAACTGGCAGGAACCAGTTTGGTGGCTGTGATGTGCGAGCGGATCGCCACGCTCGCCCCCCTCGTGTATTCGACGGGAGAGCATCGCTCACCTGCGTGGGGACACGGCGCTCGCACGCCTCGAGCTATCGGTACGCAACCCAACATCGCGATGCGTGGCCATCTGAGGTACGCCGAGGTCGACGCCGACCCTCCCCCCCCCCCCCCATTGCCTCCCGGTGGTCACCCCGACATCGCTCCGCCTCAAATCCGTCGTGAAAGTGGCGGCCGTCCGGGAGAACCAAAACATTCCCGTCAACCCGGAAACCTTCCGGTACATCGGGACCATAAACCCGGCGCCGCCTGCCCACGCCACTCCCCTTGCGGACGACAGCAGCAGCCTCGCTCCACGCCACGAATACAAGCGAAGGCAAGAGGCGGAGGCGAGCCTCTGGACTGCGGCCGACGTCGAGGATCAACATCTCGTACGGCGACCCTGACCCGTCGAACCTCCCGGTTTCAACCTTCCAATGCCCGCCAACGGGTCGACCATCAACCGAACCCGAACCGGGGCCATGCGGCCGATGCGGCCGATGCGGCCTCCCGAATGCACAAATGGCGCCGTGAAAGATTCCGCGTCCTGCGAGAGTGTGGCCACGAATCCCAAAACCATCGACCGCGATCGTAAACACTCCGCCGCTGCTGCCGCTGCCATCGTCTTCACTCCTCTAACGGAGGAACGGACGAGATCCACGCTGCTTCTGAACAGACAACTGAGGGGATAACAAAGCCGCATTCACATCTTGAATCTGCTGCTATTAATCCATACGAAATAAGAGGGGTGGCTAGGGGGTGGCTAGGGGGCGGCTAGCAGGATGCCTAGCGGGTGACTAAGCAGGTGGCTCATGAGATGGCTCGCGGGGTGACTAAGCGGTGTGGCCAGTTGGTGGCTAGCCGGGGTGACTAAGCGGGTGCCTCGCGAGATGGCTCGCAGGGTGGCTAGCCGGGGTGGCCAGTTGGTGGCTAGCCGGGGTGACTAAGCGGGTGGCCAGGGAGCCCCCCGCCCTCCCGCCCACTCACCGGCGTGCGTGCGCGAGTGCATCTTGAGGCTGGAGGGCTGCGTGAAGACGCGGCCGCAGTCGGCGCAGGGGAACGCGCGCTGGCCCGCGTGCGTGCTCTGGTGGCGCCGCAGGTTGCGCCGGCTCGGGAAGCCGCGGCCGCACTCGCCGCACACGTGCGGGCGCTCCACCGTGTGCGAGCGCTCGTGCCGCCGCAGGGACGCCGCGTCCGGCGCCGCCTTGCCGCAGTGACGGCACCGCGGCAGCTGCTCGGCGTCGCCCGCGCCGGCAGCAGCAGCAGTGGCGGCGGCGCCGCCTCCTGTGTACGTGTGTGTATGTACGTGTGTGTGTACGTGTGTGTGTACGTATGTACGTATGTGTGTGTACGTGTGTGTACGTATGTGTGTGTGTATGTACGTGTGTGTGTACGTACGTGTGTGTGTACGTGTGTGTACGTGTGTGTATGTACGTGTGTACACGTACGTGTGTGTATGTACGTGTGTGCACGTACGTGTGTGTATGTACGTGTGTGTACGTACGTGTGTGTATGTACGTGTGTGTACGTGTGTATGTACGTGTGTGTACGTATGTACGTATGTGTGTGTACGTATGTATGTACGTGTGTATGTACGTGTGTGCACGTACGTGTGTGTATGTACGTATGTACGTGTGTGTATGTACGTGTGTGTACGTGTGTGTGTACATGTGTGTACGTACATGTGTGTACGTGTGTGTACGTATGTGTGTGTACGTGTGTGTGTACGTGTGTGCACGTACGTGTGTGTATGTACGTGTGTGCACGTACGTGTGTGTATGTACGTGTGTGCACATACGTGTGTGTACGTATGTACGTGTGTGTATGTACATGTGTTTATGTGTGTGTTCGTGTATATGTACGTGTGTTTATGTGTGCGTTCGTGTATATGTACGTGTATGCACGTACGTGAATTTACGTGTGTGTATGAGTATATGTACGTGTGGGTGTGTACGTGTGTGTACGAGTATATGTACGTGTGTGTGAGTACGTGTGTGTACGTGTGTGTATGAGTATATGTACGTGTGGGTGTGTACGTGTGTGTACGTGGGTGTACGAGTATATGTACGTGTGGGTGTGTACGTGTGTGTATGTACGTGTGTTTACGTGTGTGTACGAGTATATGTATGTGTGGGTGTGTACGTGTGTGGACGTGTGTGGACGTGTGTGTACGTGTGTTTACGTGTGTGTACGAGTATATGTACGTGTGGGTGTGTACGTGTGTGTACGTGTGTTTACGTGTGTGTACGTGTGTATGTGGGGAGCGGTAGTGTAGCGGTTAGTGCGCTGCGCTATGAACCCGGCGACACGGGTTTCGATTCCCGCTGATGGCCAACACCAGTGACGATTATCTGAACCGGTCCCGGGCCTCCTCTAGGTCGACTCAGCCTCAAATGAGTACCTGGTGAGGTGTGTAGTAAACATCGCCACTGGGGAGACAAAGGCGGCCGGGCGTGGTGCTGGCCACCCATCCCCTCGTGTACCGTTCTGGCCTTCATAGGTGTTCGCTAACAGCACTTGCCTCTACAGTCTGTTAAGGCTATATGGGGGATCTTTATATGTACGTGTGTGTATGTACGTGTGTGTATGTGTGTGTATGTACGTGTGTGTATGTACGTGCTGGGTGGCTAAAGCACAGCAGGTTGGCACACTAGGGGGCACAGGTGGTGCATCAGCCAGTCATTTCAGTCAGTCGACCCGTGGCACCTGGGTCTGCCCCGTGACCTCCTGCCCGCGGGCGTTCGACACTTCACGTGGCCTCAAGGTGCACATGGCCTGGCACAAGCGTCGTGGTGACGTCACCGCCACTTAGTGGCGAATGGCGGTTGTTGTTGTGTACTTTGAGTGGAGCGGTAGCGTCGCGGTTAGCGTGATGCGCTACGAACCCAGCGACCCGAGTTCGATTCCCGTTCACGGCTAACACCAGTGACAATAATCTGAACCGGTCCTGGGCTCCACTAGGTCGACTCAGCCTCCACCATAACCACCACCACAAACACCACCAATACCCGCCATTCGCCACTAAGTGACAGTGAAGTCACCATGGTGCCTGTGCCAGGCCAGGTGCACTTTAAGGCCGTGTGAAATATCGAACACCCGCTGTCATGAGGTCATGGGACAGACCCAGCTGGTGCCATGGGTTTACTGACCGAGACGACTGGCAGATGCACCAGATGTGGCCCTCACTGTGCCAACTTGCTGTGTTTCAGCCGCTTATGCCTTCCAATCACCCTAGCCCCAGTACCAGCATCATGACCCACTCGGGCATTAATCTTACCCAACAGGATGACTATCTCGAGGGGTCACTTTAGCTAGCACTTGTGACAGGAGGTCATAGAAGGAATCTGACTCATCGGCTTTTCCTGCATCCCTCCACTGATGCTCATCTTCGGTGGGGGCATAAGTAACCACCACCACCACTCATCACCTCTGGTCGATGGCAAAGTGCGCCCACAGTAGCCTGGGGGTTACAGCTTTCCACACCTCATCATTACGCTCCCACACCCCCTTCATTCTTTTCTTCCTGCCCCGAGTGGAGGACTGTCCACCCCTCATGGTGGCAGAAGCCAGAACCGGTCCACCGGACCTCCTGAATGCCACAGAGATCCAGGCGGTACCGGTCCAGCTCCCGACAGAGGGGTGGCAGCCTCTCCTCCGCAGTGAGCGTTCGAACTTTACACGTGGCCACTCTCAATATCTTTTTGCAGTTTCTACAGGAACGCCAAGGATATGAGTTCAGTGTCCTGGCTCCACCAAACAAAGTTTGGCCAGGGGACGTCATGGATGCCCATCACCCTGAGGCCTCCGGTACAAGCTTAGTTAGATATTTAATACGTGGTTTAGTGGGAAATGAAATGAAAGTGGAGGTGCCACCAACCACCTCTCGCCCGTACAGCAAAGCCCCCCCCCCCCATTGGTCGATGTGGTGGCTACGAGCGCCACGAGGGGAACAGCGGACTAGAATCAGCAGGGTTAGCGTCCGGAAATCACCACCACCACAGACGCCACAGACGCCACCACAGCTTCACCTTCTGGCAACCACCACCACCACAGCCATGACAGCGTCACTGTCCGGTATCCACCACCACCACTACCACCACAATCACCGAGGAGGTGGGGGGGGGGTGTGACACTCACGCGAGTGAGCGGCTCCCGTCTCTCCGCCACTGCCGCCGCCGCCGCCGTCCTCGTCGCTCAGCTCCACCTCCACCTCGGCAGCCGTCCTGTCGGCCGCCCCCTCCGGAGACGACGACGAGGCCCCTCCCCCCACCCCCCCGGCACCCCCCGTCTCGTCGTCCTCGCTCCGCGGGCTCGCTGTCGCCACGCAGCGCGACCACGACCGCAACAATGAGCAGTGGCAGCAGCGGTAGCAGCAGCAAATAATCACTCAGCTATTCAATGCTAAATTCTATGCTAATTCCTTTGTCAAGGGGTGCCTCTGCGGATGTGTATGCTTTAACTTAGCTATTTCAATGCTAAATTCTATGCTAATTCCTTTGTCAAGGGGTGCCTCTGCGGATGTGTATGTTTTAACATAGCTATTTCTGTGACCAGTCACAAGCTAATCACTCAGCCATTTCAATGCTAAATGATATGCTAATTCCTTTGTCAAGGCGCTTTGTTTCCTCTCACACAGCTTAAAGGTCGTGATCTGAACGTGGCTCTTTCACTCCAGCGCTGTCCTACCAGACAGTCTCGTCCCTTCACCTGATGAAGGCCGCCTTTGTTGTGGCCGAAACGTCGTGAGAATATTATTGTGTTATTTTATTTTATCAATTTATTATTTTATTCTCATTCTACGTGACTTTACCGAAAGAACCAAAGAAGCTTTGATTTAGTTTTACACTTAGCAGGCTTTCACGACCAATATGATTCATAATAAAGGCTTTTGGGTTCGATCGCCATGAGAATAAATGTTGTATTCTTAGCTCTTTCGGTAAAGTCACGTTGAAGGGAAACAATAAAATAATAAAATATATATAAAACAATACAAATTCTCAAGACGTTTCGACCATAACACAAACGGTCATCAACAAGTGTGAAAACCTGATGATGACCGTTGTGGTCGAAACGTCGTGAGAATTTTTATTGTTTTATATATATTTTATTATTTTATTGTTTCCCTTCAATGTGACTTTACCGAAAGAGCTAAGAATATGAATAACTGCAGTCACGAAAGTTTTAAATAAAAAAATAAATGTTGTGTCGTAACCCTCCACCACCCAACACGGCCAGTAAGGTTTGTCACGTAAACAAACGCACCAATTAGTGACTTCTTCAGCTCACCGATGTGTTTGGGAGAGCAAATCCACAACATTTACAATTTGAGTACCGTGACGGTTTGCTGGAAATCACATCAACCAGCATCATCGGGCGATTTGCCAGACTAGTGAATAAATACACCTGCTTCCGGTCTTAGATAGAGCAGGATGACGTCACATTATACCCGCACCTCCGATGAGCACACTTGAGCTACGTGCGATTACAAAGACGTTCTACACACACACACACTCGTTTGATTAACCGGCGCCCTCCATGCCCCAACGGATGCCGGATAGCGGAGCTCTGTGCTGCACCTCACAGGTGGCGGAGAGGAACGCGGGGGGAATGCGGTGCCCCTCCCAGTTCGGCCCCTGGATTGGCCGACACCGCGGGTGACGCCGGGCATGCCTTGCGCCGTGTGTACGTGTGTGTGGTGCCGGACGGTAACGCCGTGGTGGATGTGAGAAATGTCACAGAGTGAAGGCCAATTTCAAAATCGGCTAAACCCCTTCGTGGTGCTTGTAGCCACCACAGCGGCCAAACGGGGGCCGGATCGAGGGGGCTAAATGGGAGCGGCACGGGCTAGAGAAGAGATGGAGTGACGTGGTACAGGAGGACGTGGAGCTGTGTGGACTTGCCGATGACCGGTACCAGCGGTGTCAAGATCGGCCTCTGTGGAGGAGGCTCGTGAAGGACGATACTGGGCAGTTGGAGGCAGTCGCCCTCCAACAACAACGGAGGGCGGAGGAGCGACGCTCACAACAACGAGCGGAGCGCCGGGTGGCTAAAGCACAGCAGGTTGGAACAGTAGGCGGAACAGTAGGCGGCACAGGTGGTGCATCGGCCACTCATCTCAGTCAGTCGACCCCTGGCACCTGCTGGGTCTGCCCCGTGACCTCCTGCCGGTGGGCGTTCGACACTTCACGTGGCCTCAAGGTGCACATGGGCTGGCACAAGCGTCGTGGTGATGTCACCGCCACTTAGTGGCGAATGGCGGTTGTTGTTGTTGTTTTGGGTGTGTGGGCGTGTTTGTGTGTGTGTGGGCGTGTGTGGGCGTGTGTGGGTGACGCGAGGCCGTACCGTTTGCGGAGTCTTCCTGCTTCACCTTCACCTGAGGCCAGGCATCATGGCCGGGCTCCTCCTCTTCATCCTCCCCCTCCTCCCCCTCCTCCTCGTCCTCCTCGTCCTCCTCGTCCTCCTCGTGCTCACGCTTTAGTGACAGTGCCACCGCGTCAGGCCTGAAGCCTGCTCACAGGAACACGAGCGAGGGTGGAAACCAACACTATAAACTATTTTGTTATTGTTACCAGGTGTAAGCCCCCACTGACCTGCTACGTAGCTCTTTTTTCAGAAGCGACGTGGCTACCACAACGAAGTGGCTGATATGATCACAGTGTGGAAATTTATCGCAGCAGGCAAATAACGCTAAACGCGTGACGTCGATTCTATTTTCAGGAAAGAAAAAGCCGGAAGGCCCAGAGGAAAGTCCACGTGACCACCACGGGGAGACAGAGAGACACACAGACTACACATACACAGTGGGCATCGTCTAGGGGTCGGGATTGAAGCCACGACCTCCTGCATACCGGGCGAGGGAGATAACATTTCCTAGCCACCATGATAATAATGAGAGAGAGACGCAGACTCCAAATACAGCGAGCATCATCAGGGTCGGAATCGAACCCACGACCTCCTGCACACCAGGCGAGGGATCTAACATCTCCTAGCCACCGGGGTGGCCCTCTCTCTACCATGGGGTTCACAATGGCCGTGTCACCAACTTACAAGGCCTGGGTCTGGGCGACTATTTTCTCGGACTCAAAATGTACAGGGGGGTGCTTCACGAAAATGTTAACACTTATATGGGACTGTGGTTTTTAATGGAAAAATAATGGATAATACGACACTGTAGCATGACAACAAATGTAAATAGCTTCAAAAAGAAAGGGAAAGAGTCTCCACTTGTTCGCCATCGTTGTCAACAACGTGTGCCTGGAATCTTCTCCAAGTGGTCTCCAGAGCCCGGAGATGGCACATTTTCTCGTGGTCATTGTCGCGAATTCTGAGAAGTGTTCACATTTGTTTGAAGCACCCTGTACATCAGGCGTCAGGGTATTTGGCCGCTGCTCTACGTTTCCACGTGATGCTGATAAGCCAATTCGTTTGAGCTGTCATTTGTGATGGTCAGGTCGCTTCTGAGAAAGAGCTACGTGGCAGCTCATTGGGGCCTTACTGGGTAAAATACAAATAGTTTAAATAGTTTAACCGTGCACCTGATATTCCCTTAAGCCCAAAATGCTTATCATCTAAAAACAGTTTTACGACATTGTTATTCCTGGAAATGTTCATCACAGATCGCGTCCTTAAACCGAACAAATATGTTTGCTCCAAATTTCGATTTAAAGCTTTCGTGACTGCAAGGATTCATCTTCTTTGGTTCTTTCGGTAAAGTCACGTAGAATGAGAATAAAATAATAAAATTAATAAAATAACACTATAAAATTTTCACGACGTTTCGGCCACAACACAAGTGGCCTTCTTCAGGTGAAAGGAACAAACCTGTCGGGAAGACAGGTCTGTTCCTCGGGACGACAGGTCTGTTCCTTTCACCTGAAGAAGGCCGTCCGACAGGTTTGTTCCTTTCACCTGAAGAAGGCCACTTGTGTTGTGGCCGAAACGTCGTGAGAATTTTATAGTGTTATTTTATTAATTTTATTATTTTATTCTCATTCTACGTGACTTTACCGAAAGAACCAAAGAAGATGTTTGCTCCAGTTAAGCCGAAATCCGCTGGATCGCCTCTACAGCGCAGTAGTTGTCACATCTTTACGACGGTGGGTGGCGGCGTTTGGCTGATGTTGATTGGCTGTGGGTCTGCTGCCGTCATCGGCTTAGTGGGCCGAGTCTTCTGCTGTGCGGGAGCCAGGAAAGTTTCATCGTCACTGAGCACGCGCATCCTCGATCGCTGTTGGTATTCGTTCTTAATCGAAAGAGTAACAATCGGAATCGTCAGGTGTGCTTCACTTTGAGTGATTTTTATATCGATAACTTATTTTGTCAACTTTTATTAACACCTAATATTAGCGGTGTTCGGCATAGAGATCCGTGGATATTTTTGATATTTCTGGGTTATCCGCGATGTCGAATTACCCGCGGCCATCCTCCCCCGTCATCGGCGCCGATCATGTAGAGTCCTACTGCAGTCTAAGGTGTAAACTCCGTATACGCCGGTAGGGTCTGCATTGAAAACGCACGACCTCCTGCACACCAGGCGAGGGAGACGACATCTGGAGGGGGGGGGGGGGGGGCAGCGCTCACCATCCACCACCTCACGCTTCACGATGACGCCCGGCCAGGGCCGCTCGGCGGCCTCCCGCTTGAGCAGCGTGGCCCGCGGGGCGGACAGAGCCTGGGGCCCTCCAGAGACAGCCTGCGACCCTCCGGCCTCCATCTCTACGTGGGGGGGGGGGGGTCAGGGGTCACCGTTCAGAGTCCTTACGTGGTGGGGCGTTTGTAGGGAGTGAGAGACTGGTCTCTGATGGGTCTCTAGACAAAGACAGACTGGTCTCTGATGGGTCTCTAGACAAAGACAGACTGGTCTCTGATGGGTCTCTAGACAAAGACAGACAGACTGGTCTCTGATGGGTCTCTAGACAAAGACAGACAGACTGGTCCCTGATGGGTCTCTAGACAGTGACAGACTGGTCCCTGATGGGTCTCTAGACAGTGACAGACTGGTCTCTGATGGAGTCTCTAGACAAATACAGACTGGTCTCTGATGGAGTCTCTAGACAAAGACAGACAGACTGGTCTCTGATGGGTCTCTAGACAAAGACAGACAGACTGGTCCCTGATGGGTCTCTAGACAGTGACAGACTGGTCCCTGATGGGTCTCTAGACAGTGACAGACTGGTCTCTGATGGAGTCTCTAGACAAATACAGACTGGTCTCTGATGGGTCTCTAGACAAAGACAGACAGACTGGTCTCTGATGGGTCTGTAGACAAAGACAGACAGACTGGTCTCTGATGGGTCTCTAGACAAAGACAGACAGACTGGTCCCTGATGGGTCTCTAGACAGTGACAGACTGGTCTCTGATGGGTCTCTAGACAGTGATAGACAGACTGGTCTCTGATGGAATCTCTAGACAAATACAGACAGACTGGTCTCTGATGGGTCTCTAGACAGTGACAGACTGGTCTCTGATGGGTCTCTAGACAAAAACAGACAGACTGGTCTCTGATGGGTCTCTAGATAAAGACAGAGAGACTGGTCTCTGATGGGTCTCTAGACAGTGACAGACTGGTCTCTGATGGGTCTCTAGACAGTGACAGACAGACTGGTCTCTGATGGGTCTCTAGACAAAGACAGACAGACTGGTCTCTGATGGAGTCTCTAGACAAAGACAGACTGGTCTCTGATGGGTCTCTAGACAGTGACAGACAGACCCAGTCTCCGTCTATTGGAATGTTACGATTGCAATCATTAATTCTTGAATTGTCAATTGTCAATGGTCAGTAATTATAAGACATTGCTACATAATCGTAGCTAAACTGTGGATTAAAATGCAAATTCTCCGTGTGTGTGTGTGGCCAACACCAGTGACGATTATCTTAACCGGTCATGGGCGTCCCCTAGGTCGGCTCAGCCTGAAATGAATACCCGGCGTGGTGTGTAGTAAAAATCGCCACTGGGGAGACAAAGGCGGCCGGGCGTGGTGTTGAACCACCCGTGTGCCGTGCAGGCCTCTTCTATAGGTGCTCGCAAACAGCACTTGCCCACCGCAGCCTGGCCCGACTCCACGGGAGATGTTCGTGTGTGTTGCCCGTGTGTTGACCGTGTCTCTCTTCGTGTGTGTTGGCCGTGTGTGTTGGCCGTGTCTCTCTTCGTGTGTGTTGGCCGTGTGTTGACCGTGTCTCTCTTCGTGTGTGTTGGCCGTGTGTTGGCCGTGTCTCTCTTCGTGTGTGTTGGCCGTGTCTCTCTTCGTGTGTGTTAACCGTGTACACCAGAACGGATCTCCTGGGGTCCCTGGCCAATGCCTTTAGAGGCAGACGCTGCAAGTCGCCCGCCACGGTTATCAAACACAGCAGCGCCCAGAATCGCTGGAGGTGGATAATTACACCCCCACAGATCCCCGCCTGAATCATCACCACCACCACCGAAGCCACAGAACGCCAACACACACAGACACACGCCTCTCTTTGCATTCAACCGGCACTGCTTTTTAAAAAAAGGCTCCACAGTTGCTTTGCTCTCGCCACTGCAACGCGCCCGAAGGCATTCAGATTCCTTTACAGCAACAACCACCACAGCCACACACACACACGGACACAACTCCCTGCAAACGTGGCGAGTTTAAAAAAAAACAGCCACACACACACACGCAAGCCTTTAACTGCGAGACACTTGGTAAGGAGAGCTGGCTGAATTCCACTCACTCAGGGCCCCTCTCGCTCTCTGCTTGCTTGCTGCTGCTACACTGAAGACAAAAACGCCGTGGGGCTTGAAACGCTAGAAAATGTGGCCGCTTCGTGTGGCAGGAATTCCGACCCAGGGGGGTTTATTATAAAGGAGGCAGTAGGGCGGCGGGAGGGAGGCTCTCCCGGTTTCTCATCGACTAAAAAAAACACAAATATAATTCTCACCAAATCCACGTCGGCCAACAGCGCCCCCCAGCAACCAACTTTCTGTACTGCCTCGGGCCGCCTCGGGCCGCCTCGCCCGAGGCCCCCAGCCGAGAGCCCAAAACCCGGCCCGGCCGCCCGCGACAGCGAACACAAAAACCCGGAGCGTGGTGCCTGAGCCAGCAGGAGGAGTGGGGGTGAGGGGTGGGGTGAGGGGTGGGGTGTGGGGTGGGGGTGGGGTGTGGGGTGGGGGTGAGGGGTGGGGGTGGGGGGTGAGGGGTGGGGGGTGAGGGGTGGGGGGTGGGGGGTGAGGGGTGGGGGGTGGGGGGTGAGGGGTGGGGGGTGGGGGGTGAGGGGTGGGGGGTGGGGGGTGAGGGGTGAGGTGTGGGGTGAGGGGTGGGGGGTGGGGTGGGGGTGGGGGGGTGAGGGGTGGGGGGTGAGGGGTGGGGGTGGGGGGGTGAGGGGTGGGGTGAGGGGTAGGGGTGGGGTGAGGTGAGGGGTGAGGGGTGAGGGGTGGGGTGAGGGGTGAGGGGTGGGGTGAGGGGTGGGGTGAGGGGTGGGGTGAGAGGGGAGGGCCTCCTTCGCCTCCTCCTCCCGTTGATGTCTCGTTCGCCGCACCGGTATCGATCGTGAATGACGAGTCCACCACGGGCGGCTCTTGAAGTCGTCGCGGTCTTGCCGTGGGTAAGGCGACGGAGGGGCTCGCTGGCGATTTGCATCCGTGGGAAGGCCGCCGATCGGCTGCTAAATGGGGCGACAACAAACACCCCGCGCCGAACGGGCGGCTAAAGATTTGGAGCAAAACATTTTTTTGTCTGGGGCGGCGGGGGGTGGGGGGTGGGGTGGGTGGGGTGGGTGGGGGTCTCCAAAAACCGTGAGTGGCGCGCGCGCCCCGTCGCCACTCGACGTTCCGGGGCCCGAGGATGAGCGGGGCCCCGGAACGTGGCTACCCGGGCGAGGGGAGGGCCGCGTGGGGGCCTGGATGCTGCGGAAGCGTGCGCACTTTAACAGTTACACAGAGACCCATAGAGATACACAGAGACCCATAGAGATACACAGAGACCCATAGAGATACACAGAGACCCATAGAGATACACAGATACCCATAGAGTTACACAGAGACCCATAGAGTTAGAGACCCATAGAGATACACAGAGAGCCATAGAGATACACAGAGAGCCATAGAGATACACAGAGACCCATAGAGATACACAGACGCATAGAGATACACAGAGACCCATAGAGTTACACAGGGACCCATAGAGTTAGAGACCCATAGAGATACACAGAGACCCATAGAGATACACAGAGACCCATAGAGATACACAGAGACGCATAGAGATACACAGAGACCCATAGAGTTACACAGAGACCCATAGAGTTACACAGAGACCCATAGAGATACACAGACCCATAGAGATACACAGAGACCCATAGAGATACACAGAGACGCATAGAGATACACAGAGACCCATAGAGTTACACAGAGACCCATAGAGTTAGAGACCCATAGAGATACACAGAGACCCATAGAGATACACATAGACCCATAGAGTTACACAGAGACCCATAGAGATACACAGACCCAGAGATACACAGAGACCCATAGAGATACACAGAGTTACACAGAGACCCATAGAGTTAGAGACCCATAGAGATACACAGAGGCCCATAGAGTTACACAGAGACCCATAGAGTTACACAGAGACCCATAGAGATACACAGACCCATAGAGATACAGAGACCCATAGAGATACACAGAGACCCATAGAGATACACAGAGACGCATAGAGATACACAGAGACCCATAGAGTTACACAGAGACCCATAGAGTTAGAGACCCATAGAGATACACAGAGACCCATAGAGATACACAGAGACCCATAGAGATACACAGAGATACACAGAGACCCATAGAGTTAGAGACCCATAGAGATACACAGAGACCCATAGAGATACACATAGACCCATAGAGTTACACAGAGACCCATAGAGTTACACAGACCCATAGAGATACACAGAGACCCATAGAGATACACAGAGACCCATAGAGATACACAGAGACCCATAGAGTTAGAGACCCATAGAGTTAGAGACCCATAGAGATACACAGAGACCCATAGAGATACACAGAGACCCATAGAGATACACAGAGACCCATAGAGTTACACAGAGACCCATAGAGATACACAGAGACCCATAGAGTTACACAGACACCCATAGAGATACACAGACACCCATAGAGTTACACAGAGACCCATAGAGATACACAGAGACCCATAAAGTTACACAGAGACCCATAGAGTTACACAGAGACCCACATAGTTACATATAGGGCGTTATAGGTACATAGACTCAGAGTTAGATAGATGCGCATAGAGTTAGTTCCATAGAGATCCATAGAGTTACATCGACAGCCGTAGGATTACGCAGAGCGATAGTCACGGGGATTATCTACAGTCACAGAGAGATCTACCGAGCTACGTAAAAAAAATAATCCAGAGTGCAACGGAGATCAATACAGTGGTAAATGGGGTTAGAGAAATCCACACAGTTACAGAGATTCAAAAAGTTTATTTTCATAGCCATAGTTACATACGGTGGCATAGTTATTTAAAGATGTATAAAGTTACAGAGATATAAAGCCTTGCATAGAGACTCCCTAGTTACAGAAAGATACACAGTTTAGAATCAGAATCTTTATTTAGACAGCAGGAGAAATCCGATGAGCCTTGAAGCGCCTTTCCACACGTGCCCAGCATGGAAGACTGTCCACCCCCTCGTAGTGACAGGACCCAGTCAGCCCACCAGGCCCTATACATATTCCAGAGATCCAGGTGGTACCAGTCCAGCTCTCGACAGAGGAATGGCAGCCTCTCCTCCCCAGCGAGCATTTGGGACATTCCACACGGCCAACCGCAGTCGTTATCTGTGTTGGCTCCACCAACGGAAGTTTTCGTGGCCCAGAGTACGTAATTGGCGGCTGTCCTCGTGTTTTCTCCGTGGCTTTTTGGACAATTCTTTGACGATGTGGGGGGGTCGCGCTGGTCCCCTTACAAGCGCGTCCGTGAGCCACTGCTGGTGGCCGAGCACGCCACGAGGATAAAACGACGGATTAGCATCGGCCCGTCACGCCTTCCCTCCAAAATGGCGTTCCAAGCGATGTGACAGCGCCCGACACCGCACCTACGATTTTAGCACGGTTAGCTCTGTACGGCACGACAGACGTTCAACGGCACACATTACATACACGAACCGTAAAGGAGGTAGCGGTTCTTTTTTCTAGACAAAAAGACAAAAGATCCCCCCGTATAGCCTAAGCAGACTGTTATTTTATTTTCACCTACGTGACTTTACCCAATAGAACCAAAGAGTATGAATCCTAGCAGTCACGAAAGCTTTAAATCTATAACTAAACAGACTGTTGGGGCAAGTGCTGTTATAGCGAGCACGTTTTTTTTATTGGGTGCACAGCCATTTCAGACATGAGTACGTCTAATCGGCGCGGCCATTGGTTCAGTGCGGCTCAAAGACTCGGTCGCCCTACAAGGCGGGTTGGCAACGTTATGGGGGGGGGGTGCCCCGTGTGTGCGAGCTCGGCGTTTGAGGGCCTCAAGACTGGAATCGGTGATCTTGCCGACAATGTGCTCATCGGGGAGGCAGCTCCACATCCGGACAGCAGAGCGAAGAAGAAGGGGGAGCACCTCAGTCCAGGGAGCAATAAACTGTGGCAACTGGCGAAAGGCGATTTCACGGCATCGATGTTTGCGTCGCATGTTAAAACGAGGAGGGCAATTTTGAGACGTGAAAAGAGGGGGTTTGGTGGAGGGCGGGGGAGTGGAACATTCCGCTCCGCTCGTCACTTCAGGCCTGTGGCTGCTGGTATTCGTGACGCGGGCAGATGCACGCGACGATGCTTTTCCACAGACAGCCATTGGTTGTGCACGAATCGTCATCAATCTCACGCTGGGTTTCCGGCTTGCAGCATAAACGCTTCTTCACGACGTACCCCACGAGCAGTCCCAATAGCACCAATGGCACCAATAGCACCAATAGCACCAATGGCACCAATAGCACAAACCGGGAACCGCCGTGCGACAGTGTTTCATTACGGGAGGTGGTCTCATTTGATGGATATGAAATCTGCACGGGTCCTGGCATTGTAGGCGCCTCTGCTGCAGCTGTGAACACAGGAAGATTAACACCAGGCTTGTGTCAATGTACGCGCACGCATACGTATAAAAGACAAAGATACCCCGTGTAGCCTAAACAGACTGTTTGGGTAAATGCTGTTTGCGAGCACCTATGAAGGCCGGAATGGCACGCGATAGGGTGGGTGGCCAGCACCACGCCTGACCGCCTTTGTCTCCCCAGTGGCGATGTTTACACACCGCACCAGGTACTCATTTGAGGCTGAGTCGACCTCGGGGAGGCCCGGGACCGGTTCAGATAATCGTCACCGGTGTTGATGTTGGCCGCAAGCGGGAATCCAACTGGGGTCTCTGCCGGGCTCGTAGCGCAGCGCTCACCGCCATCACTACCGCTCCCCACACATTGACGCTCCCCACACATTGACACTCCCCACACATTGACACTCCCCACACATTGACGCTCCCCACACATTGACGCTCCCCACACATTGACGCTCCCCACACAATGACACTCACACACACAATGACACTCACACACACAATGACACTCGCACACACAATGACACTCACACACACAATGACAGTCACACACACAATGACACTCACACACACAATGACACTCGCACGCACAATGACAGTCACACACACAATGACAGTCACACACACAATGACACTCCCCACACATTGACGCTCCCCACACATTGACACTCCCCACACATTGACGCTCCCCACACATTGACGCTCCCCACACATTGACGCTCCCCACACATTGACGCTCCCCACACAATGCCGCTCCCCACACAATGACACTCGCACGCACAATGACACTCACACACACATTGACACTCGCACGCACATTGACACTCGCACACACAATGACACTCGCACACACAATGACACTCGCACACACAATGACACTCGCACACACAATGACACTCACACACACATTGACACTCGCACGCACATTGACACTCGCACACACAATGACACTCGCACACACAATGACACTCGCACACACAATGACACTCGCACACACAATGACACTCGCACACACAATGACACTCACACGCACAATGACACTCGCACACACAATGACACTCGCACACACAATGACAGTCTCACACACAATGACACTCACACACACAATGACACTCGCACGCACAATGACAGTCACACACACAATGACAGTCGCACGCACAATGACACTCGTACGCACAATGACACTCGCACACACAATGACACTCACACACACAATGACAGTCGCACACACAATGACACTCGCACACACAATGACACTCGCACACACAATGACACTCGCACGCACAATGACAGTCTCACACACAATGACAGTCTCACACACAATGACACTCGCACGCACAATGACAGTCTCACACACATTGACACTCGCACGCACATTGACACTCGCACGCACAATGACACTCGCACGCACAATGACACTCGCACTCACAATGACACTCGCACACACATTGACACTCGCACACACATTGACACTCGCACGCACATTGACACTCGCACGCACAATGACACTCGCACACACAATGACACTCGCACGCACAATGACAGTCGCACACACAATGACACTCGCACACACAATGACACTCGCACACACAATGACACTCGCACGCACAATGACAGTCTCACACACATTGACACTCGCACGCACATTGACACTCGCACGCACAATGACACTCGCACACACAATGACAGTCGCACACACAATGACACTCGCACACACAATGACACTCGCACGCACAATGACACTCGCACGCACAATGACACTCGCATACACAATGACACTCGCACACACAATGACAGTCTCACACACAATGACACTCGCACACACATTGACACTCGCACACACAATGACACTCGCACACACAATGACACTCGCACGCACAATGATAGTCACACATACAATGACACTCGCACACACAATGACAGTCACACACACAATGACACTCGCACGCACAATGACAGTCGCACGCACAATGACACTCGCACACACAATGACACTCGCACGCACAATGACACTCGCACACACAATGACACTCGCACGCACAATGACACTCGCACACACAATGACAGTCTCACACACAATGACACTCGCACACACATTGACACTCGCACACACAATGACACTCGCACACACAATGACACTCGCACACACAATGACACTCGCACTCACAATGACACTCGCACACACAATGACAGTCTCACACACAATGACACTCGCACACACATTGACACTCGCACACACAATGACACTCGCACACACAATGACACTCGCACGCACAATGACAGTCACACATACAATGACACTCGCACACACAATGACAGTCACACACACAATGACACTCGCACGCACAATGACAGTCGCACGCACAATGACACTCGCACACACAATGACACTCGCACGCACAATGACACTCGCACACACAATGACACTCGCACGCACAATGACACTCGCACGCACAATGACACTCGCACGCACATTGACACTCGCACACACAATGACACTCGCACATACAATGACAGTCGCACACACAATGACTCGCACACACAATGACACTCGCACGCACAATGACACTCGCACACACATTGACACTCGCACGCACATTGACACTCGCACACACAATGACAGTCACACACACAATGACAGTCACACAATGACACTCACACACACAATGACACTCGCACGCACATTGACAGTCACACACACAATGACAGTCACACAATGACACTCACACACACAATGACACTCGCACACACAATGACACTCGCACACACAATGACACTCGCACGCACAATGACACTCGCACGCACAATGACACTCGCACGCACAATGACAGTCTCACACACAATGACAGTCACACACACAATGACAGTCACACAATGACACTCACACACACAATGACACTCGCACGCACATTGACAGTCACACACACAATGACAGTCACACAATGACACTCACACACACAATGACACTCGCACACACAATGACACTCGCACACACAATGACACTCGCACGCACAATGACACTCGCACGCACAATGACACTCGCACGCACAATGACAGTCTCACACACATTGACACTCGAACACACAATGACAGTCGCACACACAATGACAGTCTCACACACATTGACACTCGCACGCACAATGACAGTCGCACGCACAATGACACTCGCACGCACACCTGTAAAGATGGCGATGATGCAGGTGTTGCGGTCTTCATTCAGTCCTCGAGCCTCTACCGAGTAAACGCCGTCCTCCGGGCTCCGTATCCACAACAACGTGCCGCTTGGCACAGACCAGTCCCAGTCCACGATTTTCAACGAGGTGTCATTGTACGACAAGTTGAACGTTTCAGACAAGTTGAACGTTTCACCCGAAGTCCAATATTCCACCTGCAAGGCGGCAATGGGAGGAAACGCGTCCGCACGCAACAACGGAGAGACACGTGACGTGGAAAACCAATACGAGCAGTCCCCGGGTTAAGGGTTAGGTTCCCCAGAACGATCCGTGACCCCCGGTTTTCCGTTTTCCGTGTGAACAATTCCCCCCCCCCCCCCAAAAAAAAATCAACGATAAAATAAACGATCAAATCAATGATAAAATCAACTATCAAATCAATTTAGAAAATCCCATTGCCGTAAATAGTTGTAGCCTCCACTACCATTTTCTCTCAGTGCCGTATCGCACTGTTGCTCGTTTTCTGTCGTTGCCTGCATCGTATTGCTGTCCATACGTCCTGCACTTCTCCCACGATTATTTCATTTCATCAGGCTACTCCCATTATTAAACTAGGAGATGCAAAGGCACAGAGAGACAGAGAGAGGCAAGGAGACAGACGGAGAGAGACAAGGAGACAAGGAGAGACAGAGAAAGAGACAGAGAGAGACAGACAGACACAGAGAGAGACAGACAGAGAAAGACAGAGAGAGTCAGACAGAGAGATAGAGAGAGAAACAGAGAGTGGCATACACAGAGAGAGAGACTGAGAGAGACAGACAGACAGCCAGAGAGAGAAAGACAGAGAGAGTCAGACAGAGACAGATAGAGAGAGAAACAAAGAGTGGCATACACAGAGAGAGACTGAGAGAGACAGACAGACAGAGAGAGAAAGACAGAGAGAGTCAGACAGAGACAGATAGAGAGAGAAACAAAGAGTGGCATACACAGAGAGAGACTGAGAGAGACAGACAGACAGACAGCCAGAGAGAGAAAGACAGAGAGAGTCAGACAGAGACAGATAGAGAGAGAAACAAAGAGTGGCATACACAGAGAGAGACTGAGAGAGACAGAGAGACAGAGAAAGACAGAGAGAGTCAGACTGAGAGAGACAGACAGAGAGAGAAAGACAGAGAGAGAAAGACAGAGAGAGTCAGACAGAGACAGATAGAGAGAGAAACAAAGAGTGGCATACACAGAGAGAGACTGAGAGAGACAGAGAGACAGAGAAAGACAGAGAGTCAGACAGAGACAGAGAAACAAAGTGGCATACACAGAGAGAGACTGAGAGAGACAGACAGAGAGACAGCTGGGGATTGTGAATGGAGAGAGACAGAGAGAAAGAGAGCCAGGGGGAGCAGAGTACGGATACTGGGTCAGCGTCTCCCAGACGGCCCCTGTTTGTGCGACTTACCAGCAATTTGTCGTCTCTGCGGACGAGGATCGTGCTCGTCTCATCGTTGGGACAGCTCCAGTTGATGCCATCAACTTGTCCTTGGGCTAGAAGATGTTGCAACGGCGAAGGTTCGGTGGCGTTGGCAGCAGTGTCGCCAACTGGAAAGATATTTCATTAGGAATGTTTTTTTTTATTTAAAAGATGTCACCGACATGATCATCAAGAGCCATGATCTTTATCCACTGGTGGACCAAGGCCTCGCCAACGCTCACAGAAACTACACAACGTAATATTGTTATTCATTAATTAACCACAAGTACCACGTGTGTGTGTGTGGTTAATGCAGACCATCATGATGTCCTGCAATAGGGTGTGTGTGTCTATTTGGCTGGGTTATGTAGCCCGCATGCCCAGCGTCCGCATGCCCAGCTACCGCATGCCAAAGCAACTTTTGTTTGGCCACAGAGGGATATAAACAGACAGGACATGGGCTGGAGAAGAGATGGGCTGATGCAGTACGGGAAGATGTGGAGCTGAGTGGACTTGCTAATGACTGGTACCAGCGTTGTCAAGATCGGCCTCTGCGGAGGAGGCTCGTGATGAACGCTACTAGAAAGTTGGAGGCAGTCACCCTCCAGCCACATGGGGGAACCTTTGTATGTGTGGGTAGTCAACACAGTGGGAATCGCAGCTGGTGCATCTGCCAGTATTCGTCTCGGTCGGCCAAACCCACGGCACCTGCAGGAGGTCTGTCCTGTGACCTCCTCCTGCCAGCGGCGAGCCTTTGAAGCTTCACGTGGTAGCCTAAAAGGGCATCTATCCATAATAAAGGGGATTTTGTTTTGTTGGGTTTAGATCGCATTAATATAAATGTTCATTCGTTTGTTTGTTTCTCAATCCGCTTGCCCTGGTGAGGGTTATGGCGGCAGCATGTTTGAGTAGGGCGGTACAGACCTCCCTTTCCCTGTCTACAGACTCTAGCTCTTCCTGGGAAATTCACAGGCGCTCCCAGGCCAGCCAAGCGACATAGTCCTACCAGTGTGTCCTGGGCCGGCCCAGGGGTTTTCTCCCAGTGGGACGTGCTGCCCAGTAGAGTTCCAGGGGGAGACTACCAAGGGGCATTCTTACCGGGTGCCCAAACCACCTCAACTGCCTCCTCTCGATCCAGAGGAACAGTGGCTCAACTCTGAGGCTCTCCCAGATTACCAAGCTCTTCACCCAATCACGGAGAGTAGTGAGCCCGGCAACCCTGCGGAGAAACCTCATTTTGGCCACTCGTAGCCGCAATCTCATCCTTTCGGTCATTACCCAAAGCTCATGACCATAGGCGAGGGTGGGAACGTAGATCGACCTGTAAGCCGAGAGCTTTGTTCTCGCTTCACTTCCACGGAACAGTAATGGCTCCTGGTAGACAAATATGGGTCCCCTGTATGCCGAAAGTCGTGAAAACCAGATGACAAAGCCAAACCAGCAGACAAAGCCAAACCAGCACCAGAATGAGAAGCGGTTAACAGAACGCAAGAGACATCGATCAGATGGGCGTGATGAGAATAACCAGAGCTGAGGAGGGCCTTGAAGCCGTACTGTATTTTGCTTCCCCAGGAATTAACCTAACTTGCGTAGCAAAGGAGGAACACGTTCATGACAGGCCATAGAGGAAGAACTCTTGCATGGTCAAGGAGTGACCCAGGGGACATTTCTGAGAGAGAAATTTACGGGAGGACCCATAGCAAAACACTATAAACTCACTGCCCACCCGAGGACAAATACAGGGCAAAGAGACAAGACATGAAGCATAAGAACAATGGGCTCGCATAATTTTGTAGGATGATTCATTAATCCCCCCCCCACCACCACTTCGCACAAGAATAGCGCACAAGTGTTTTCATCACATCTACTACGCCTCTATTTAAGGAACGAAACAGGTGGACTTCTCCACAAATCTGGCTTGTCGCCTGATGAAGCTAGTTGTAATTACTCGCAAAGCGTCGTACTCAGATTGTAAATGTCGTGGCTTTGCTCTCCAGCACACTGGTGTGTTGTACTAGTAACGAATTGTTTACGTGACAAACCTTACTGATTTGCTGTGTTGGTGTGGTGGCAGGTTTAACGACACATTTATATATTTACGCGATCTAACCCAAAAAAACCTGTATTATGGATGAATGATTAACACATTTAACATAAATGTTCACAATTTTATTTTAATTTAATGATTTCACATTTTTCATTCATTTTTTTATCACAATATATATAACAACAGGATGGCATCACGTAGCCATTTCGGGCTGGGCCCGACTGAGTTACGTGGCTCCGCCAGCCACTTGCAGGCAAACACCGCCCCCAGGCCTGGCTCCTGGGGGGGGGGGGGGGGGGGAGGGGCGTGTCCCGGTTTGCCTGGTCCGGGTGAGGTTCTCCCATTTGTTTTTATACTTCTGAAACATTCATAGGGGCCTTTTGTTTTGGACCGTTATTTGTCTGGAACCTTCCCTCTAGGCCAGTTCACCAGGGGAGGCCCTACCTGGAGCACAAGACGCCAGGACAAGTAGCTCTGAGAATCACTGGGTCTGTGTGGGAAGCCTGTGGGTCTCTGTGTGGCGAGTCTGTGGGTCTCTACGTGGTTAGTCTGTGGGTCTCTGTGTGCGCAGTTTTACTTGCCAAGCTGGAAGAAGAGAATCGGGCAGAGAAAGAAAATGACGATCTTCAGATAGTCCTAAACATGGCACAGGGTAAACAGAATGCGCAATTTTTCGACTTTATGAATCGTACACGTTGCTTGTTCAATGTTCATTGTGATGCCACCAGTTTTATGTCATTATCAGACGAAGACCTTTACGTAGCATAATTTTCGCAAGTAATTTCAACTCGTAATGCGCACCACACGTCCGCTGGTGTCCTTCAACCTGGCACCTCCGATTAGCGCGGCTGGCAACGGTGGCGGCGTTTGCACGAAGTCCCCCCGCTCGGGGGGCACCCCGGTGACGTTATCTTCCTCACCTGGAGGTGCGCACGAGGTCGTGGCTTCGATCTCGGACCCTTACGGAGGGCGCGCGATCTCTTCGCCCGCAGTGGCCACGTGGATTTTTCTCCGGGCCCTCCGGTTTTGACCTCCACCTTTAAAAGAAACACCACGTGCTCATATAGTTTTGGGTAGGTGGGGGGGAAGGTGGGTGGGTGGGTGGATGGGTAGAGGGTGGGTGGGGAGGTTGGTGAATGGGTGGGTGGATGAATGGGTGGGTGAATGGGTGGAGGGTGGGTGGGTGAAGGGTGGGTGGGTGGGTGAAGGGTGGGTGGGTGAAGGGTGGGTGGGTGAAGGGTGGGGAGGTTGGTGAATGGGTGGGTGGATGAATGGGTGGGTGGTGGATGGGTGAAGGGTGGGTGAAGGGTGAAGGATGGGTGGGTGGATGGGTGAATGGGTGGGTGGGTGGTGTCCCGTTCACCGAATCTCGGAACGTGCAAAGCGGCTCGTCGTTAATTTTAATAAGAGAGACGGCAGCAGCAGCAGCGACGCCGTTGGTTTAATTTTTAAAAGGCGTTGGTACTCACCATACGCGTATGTACCATAGATCATCAGCACTGAACCCGAAGCAAAAGTCCGTGCGCAGGAGGGGGCGTGTGGCACAGATTTCAGCGCTGGCTATCGCGGAGTGGCAGCGGTCGTGTTGCTATGGCTCTCTGCGGCGAGTGAGGACGTCTTTATAAATTAAATGCCGCTGCTGCTGCTACTGCTGCTACTGCTGCTGCTACGCCTCTCTCTAAATAGAATTAACGATGAGCCGCTCGCGACGTACGTGTATGCCATCGGAACGGGAAAGGGTATTAACACAGAGCTCAAAAAGTGAGGAATCACCGTGATCCAGTATGTCAGCGTTACAGTCACAGCCTGTTACAGTATCAACGCGTATACCACAAGTACCACGGGTGTGTGTGTCCTGCAATAGGGTGTGTGTGTGTGTGTCTATTTGGCTGGGTCATGTAGCCCGCATGCCCAGCTACCGCATGCCCAGCTACCGCATGCCCAGTTACCGCATGCCCAAGCAACTTTTGTTTGGCCACAGAGAATTATAAACGGGCAGGACATGGGCTGTAGAAGAGATGGACTGATGCGGGAGGATGTGGAGCTGAGTGGAACTCTGTGGAGGAGGCTCGTGAAGGACGCTGCTGCTACTGGGCAGTGGAGGGCGGAGGAGCGAAGCTCACAACAACGAGTGGAGCACCGGGCGGCTGAAATGCAGCAAGTTGGCACAGCAGGGGTACAGGTGGTGCATCTACCGGTAATCTCAGTCGGACAACCCAGGACACCTACGTTTGTCACGTGACCTCCTGTCAGCAGGCCTTCGACACTTCACGTGGCCTCAAAGTGCACCTGGCCTGTCACAGGCGCAGTGGTGACGCCTCTGTTACTTAGTGGCGAATGGTGGGTATTGGTATTGGTCTAGTTGGTGTTTGAACATCTTAACACAACTCCTGTATTTGTGCCATAAAGGAAGACACAGCCATTATTGTTTTTGTTCTATGTTATTTTACCAGGTGTAAGGTCCCACTGAGCTATGTAGCTATTTTTCAGAAGCGACCTGGCCATCACAAATGATAGCTCAACCAAGTGTCTTAGTGTCATCATCATCATCATGTGACAATCAATGTATAGCAGTAGCCAAATACTCTAAACGCGTGTTTCTAAATGTGGAGGGAAAAGCCGGAAGACCCGGAGAAAAATCAACACGACCACCGGGAGAACTCTAAATATACAGCAGCAGGCGTCATCAGGGTTGGGATCGAACCCACGGACCTCACGCATACCCGGCGAGGTAGTTAACATCAACCTAGCCACCGCAGCGCCCCGCGGTGGCTAGATTGATGTTAACTTGTTATAATTCAATAGTTTAAAGTTGAGAGGTGTAAGAGCGGTGGCTTACCGTCAACGGCAGTGCAGGAGGCTGATCCTCAAATGTGGAATCTGTGGATGACAATCAGTAGGTCAGGTGGCACCCTCACACACTGCACTCTCATCTCACTCTCAACAGTATCGTGCGTCCATAAAGACATTGTCCATTATTAACATGCGCGTATACAGTAGATCGTCGATTATTCGGCTGCTTCCAACATTATCCGGCGGTCTCGGGCCGATCCGGCAACACCGTTCCAAAGGTCCGCTGATCGGCAGCACCATGCAGCTTGACTTAAGCGTCAAATATTGTGTAGGGTACTTTATACACTACATACAACGTAAACAATGAAAGTACGGCACCTATATACATCACCCCGTGATGCAGAGATTGGAGTGGTTCAGTACGGTTACGGTAGATACAGTCACTTTTTACAGGCAGGATATTTATTTGTGTCTGTTTGTGCGTTTGTTTGTGTGGTACAGAAGGATGCGGTATCAGTGGTCTCGAGATCGGCCTCTGCGGAGGAGGAGGCTCGTGAAGGACGCTGCTGCTGCCGCTGCTGGGCAGCTGGAGGCAGTCGCCCTCCAGCAACAACGGAGGGCAGAGGAGCGATGCTCACAACAACGAGCGGAGCGGCTAAAGCTCAGCGAGAGTAGGCGGAGTAGGGAGAATCACAGCAGGTGGTGAATCTGCCAGCCATCTCCGTCAAGGCATCCCCAGGGCACCAGCTGGGCCTGTCTCGTGGCCTCCTCCTCCCAGCAGCTGAGCCTTCGACACTTCACGTGGTAGCTTCAACGTGCAGCACCCAGCCTGGCACGGGCGCCGTGGCGACGTCACAGCAACTCGGTGGAGAGGAGCAGCAGCAGCGGTTGTTGTTGTTGCTGTGTCTGTGTGTTCGGGTGTTCATTTCGTGAAGGTGCATTTCTTACAATCGCGGTTGGAGCTTGTGTCGTACACGAATTCTACAGCTGTGCAATGCTGGTCTTCCTCCTCGCATGACAAACCTCCCTCCTCCTCAATCTTCTCTTGTCTCAAAGATCCCCCGTGTAGCCTGTGACAGACTGTAGGGGCAAGTGCTGTTAGCGAGCAGCACCTGTGAAGGCCGGAACGGCACACGAGCGGGTGTGGCTGGCCAGCACCACGCCCGGCCGCCTTTGTCTCCCCAGTGGCGATGTTTACTACGCACCGCACCAGGGACTCATTTGAGGCTGAGTCGACCTAGGGGAGGCCCAGAACCGGTTCAGACAATCGTCACCGGTGTTGGCCATGAGCGGGAATCGAACTCGGGTCACCGGGTTCGTAGCACAGCGCGCTAACCGCTGCACCACCGCTCCCCACAAACACACACACACATGTACACACACGTACACACACGCGCACACACGTACACGCACACGTACACACACGCGCACACACGTACACGCACACACACGTACACACGCACACGTACGTACACGTGCACACACGTGTACACACACATACACGTGTACACACACATAGACGTGTGTGTACACATACATACACGTGTCTACACACAAACACGTGTGTGTACACGTGTTTACACACACATACACGTGTACACACAAACACGTGTACACACACATACACGTGTGTACACACACATACACGTGTTTACACACACACATACACGTGTGTACACACACGTACACACATACAGGTGTTTACACACACATACACATACAGGTGTGTACACACACATACACACGTGTATGTGTACGTACACACATACAGGTGTGTACACACACATACACACGTGTATGTGTACACACACATACACGTGTTTACACACACACAGACAAAGATCCCCCGTATAGCCTTAACAGACTGTAGGGGCAAGTGCTGTTAGCGCTACACTACCGCTCCCCACAGTCCTCACCACCAGGCCTCACCACCAGTCCTCACCACCAGTCCTCACCACCAGTCCTCACCACCAGTCCTCACCACCAGGCCACACCACCAGTCCTCACCACCAGTCCTCACCACCAGGCCACACCACCAGTCCTCACCACCAGTCCTCACCACCAGTCCTCACCAACAGTCCTCACCACCAGGCCACACCACCAGTCCTCACCACCAGTCCTCACCACCAGTCCTCACCACCAGGTCTCATCACCAGACCTCACCACCAGTCCTCACCACCAGTCCTCACCAGTCCTCACCACCAGACCTCACCACCAGTCCTCACCACCAGTCCTCACCACCAGTCCTCACCACCAGTCCTCACCACCAGTCCTCACCACCAGTCCTCACCACCAGGTCTCACCACCAGTCCTCACCACCAGTCCTCACCACCAGTCCTCACCACCAGTCCTCACCACCAGTCCTCACCACCAGTCCTCACCACCAGGTCTCACCACCAGGCCACACCACCAGGCCTCACCACCAGTCCTCACCACCAGTCCTCACCACCAGTCCTCACCACCAGTCCTCACCACCAGGTCTCACCACCAGTCCTCACCACCAGGCCTCACCACCAGTCCTCACCAGTCCTCACCACCAGTCCTCACCACCAGTCCTCACCACCAGTCCTCACCACCAGTCCTCACCACCAGGTCTCACCACCAGTCCTCACCACCAGGCCACACCACCAGTCCTCACCACCAGTCCTCACCACCAGACCTCACCACCAGACCTCACCACCAGACCTCACCACCAGTCCTCACCAGTCCTCACCACCAGACCTCACCACCAGTCCTCACCACCAGTCCTCACCACCAGTCCTCACCACCAGTCCTCACCAGTCCTCACCACCAGTCCTCACCACCAGACCTCACCAGGCCTCACCACCAGTCCTCACCACCAGTCCTCACCACGAGGCCTCACCACGAGGCCTCACCACCAGTCCTCACCACCAGTCCTCACCAGTCCTCACCACCAGTCCTCACCACCAGTCCTCACCACCAGTCCTCACCACCAGTCCTCACCACGAGGCCTCACCACGAGGCCTCACCACGAGGCCTCACCACGAGGCCTCACCAGGCCACGGCGTCTGGTGAAAGTCCCCCGGGGCCTACAACAGGGCCGCCGACTTCGCTTGGGCCGCCGATCAACAACAACATCAACAACATCATCAACAACATTAACAACAAGAACATTAACAACAAGAACAACAACAAGAACAACATCAACAAGGACAACATCTATGTGGTGCTTTCGGTAAAGTCACGTAGAAAAGAAAATTTAATTAAATAAATATTTCTACTCGGCTTTACTGAAAAAAACCAAAGAGCATTTCCTGCAATCACGAAAACCTTCAAATCAAGTAACAACATCAACAACATTAACAACATCAACATCTTTTGATTTAAAGCTTTCGTGACTGCAGTAATTCATATTCTTAGTTTTTTCGGTAAAGTCACGTTGAAGAGAAACAACAAAATATATATAAAACAATAAAAAAAAATTCTCACGACGTTTCGACCATAACTCAAACGGTCATCATATATATATATTTTGTTATTTTGTTGTTTCTCTTCAACGTGACTTTACCGAAAAAACTAAGAATATGAATTACTGCAGTCACGAAAGCTTTAAATCAAAATTTAATCGCCTCTACGGGGAGGGTTTTCACACACCTGATGATGACCGTTTGAGTTATGGTCGAAACGTCGTGAGAATTTTTTATTGTTTTATATATATTTTGTTGTTTCTCTTCAACGTGACTTTACCGAAAAAACTAAGAATATAACATCATCAACAACATCAACAACAACAGTTTAAGACGTGGTAGGCTTTCGCCCCCAACACCACCACCACCACCCATGTAGTTTCCGTGCGTGTTGTGTTGTCGTGTCTGGGGAGGTGTGAAGCTGTAAAAGTACCCCGACACAAACCCTCACTCGCTGGCCGTGTCGGGTGGTGGCGGGTTTGACGACACACACCACATTCACGCCATCTCACCACTAACACCACCACCGCCACCACCACCAAAACGAAACAAAAAACAACCTCCTCCTCTTATTGTTATTATTATTACTACTACGGTCATAATGAACACGAGGAAGTCGTTCAAAGTTGTTGGAGAGAGACGCTACCTGGAGTCAAGCTGCGGTCCGCGGGAGCGTCACAGATAGCCATGTCTCCGGAAACGTCGAACATTGAAAATGGCGCGAGTGTGGCGGTGGCGGTGGTTTCGGCAGGTGGACGAGGGGACGAGGGTGGCTAACGTGGACTCGCCCAAAATCGCGATGATGTTCAAGTTAATTTTTTTTTTTTAAAAACGATTTAAAGAAACTAAAATGTGTTTTTTTTCTTTCGCCCGCGCGGAGGGTAATGGGTGAAACGACGCCGCTGACGGTCGCCTTCGTTTATTTGCGCGGGGGATGGCGCTCCGCGTCGGCCGCACAAAGCTCACCTGGAACCCCCCCTCCCTCACTGCACCCCCTTGGTATGCCCCATGACGTCACGACAGGTTAAAGAGCAGGAGGGCGGGGCTGCGAGAGTGGGGCGGGGGAGGAGCCTAATCGAAAATGGCCGAAACCAGACTCTCTGGTTTTAAAGTCACGTGGTAGGAGTGACGTGGTAGGTAGAAAATATATATGTATCCACTTAGGCAGCTGGAATTAAACTGAACTGGTGGGCTGAGGGACCCTGTATTTATACTCCTATTTATATTGCTGAAAAGTTCTAGAATGTACCAGAAGTTACTCCAACTTTACTGAGCACTGAATCTATCTGGAATTCTCATTGAAAATAGTTATGGAACGCCTTGTCAAGTGGCAAGGCGTTCCATAGCCTGTGGGTGCTATGCTAACAAAGCACCGATCGCCAAAAGAGCACAACCACCGAGACCTGTGGGAGTGCCGAACAGTTGGAGATCGGAAGATCTTAAGGACCTTGATGGAATCTATAAATGTATTAGTTCCTGCAGGTAATGCGGGGTGAGTCCTTTTAATGCCGTATAGATTAATAGCAGTTTATTTAATCCGCTTAAAGACCTTGATGGAATCTATAAATGTTTTAGTTCCTGCAAGTAATGCGGGGGTTGAGCGCTGTTAAAGCCTGATAGGTCAATCGTAGTATCTTAAAATCCACTCAAAATTTGACCGATAAGCCAATGAAGAGATAAGAGGACCTGGGTGTAATGTGCTCACAGAATGGTGTACGTGGTGTCAGCACTCTAGCAGCTGCATTGTGAACAAGCTGGAGTCTGGTCCCGGTAATTTGCTCGGTATCCCAACCAGTGGTCGAGTCGGGATAACAGAAAAGCGTGGACCGGCCTCTCCAAGACAACAGGTGACAGGGAGCGATGCATTCTGGAGGTTCTGCTACTGAACCTGAAGCATGCCACTAAGAGGTGGGACCTTAATATCGGCCCCAGCAAAACTAAGCACCTGCCTGGCTATTTTGAATCATCCAATATTCCACCCCCTAAACTCACCACGAAAGATGGGAAAGTTGTGGAGAGAGTGGAGAAGTTTCCATACCTGGGCAGTGCGCTTATGACCAACTCCGGTGTGGCTGCAGAGGTCTCACTCTGAATCAGTCGAACGACATTATATTTTCGTCAGCTGTGTAACGCTGTGCGGAAACTATCTGGTCTGTCGCTCCAGACAAAGCTCCGAATCTTCTCGGCCACAGTCATGCCCCTCCCTTCGCTTGTAAAACGTGGGCCCCTCCAATGAGACATCTTCGCTGGATAGAAACGTTCAGGCTGGCATGCCTACGATCCATACTGGCTTTAACCAGGCTGGATTTTGTGTGAGAAGCTCACAAATCTGTGAAAGATGGACACATTCTCATCAGTGAGCTCCTCTGGCAGGCAGCGGCTGCGTTGATAAATTAGCATATTTGCTCACGTGACAACTTGACTTGAATGGCTCAATAATTGGGTGGTCTTCTTATTTTGCATGGCTGATGTAGATGCAGAGCAACGACTACAATATCACATGTCAGGTGGTCAAGGCCAGACAACCGCCTCAAGAGTAGAGGAGTAGTGCTTCATCATCATCGCCGTGACGTTTCCTTTGTATTTGTCTCGGGCATTGCGTCGTTACACATTGTGTATGGTCTGTTCTGGACGACCACAGTCGCATGCTGCTACTACTGGAGAGAGTTTCATTTTCGATTTGTGCATCAGGTATCTGCTGGCATGGTTTGTGCAGTGGGTCTCATTTAGGGTGGACCGTGAGCTTCGTGGAATATCAAACCCAGGGATCTTCTGCGTTGGATCTTTCACAACAAGGTGGCGTTTGCGAGTTCCTTTGAACTCCATTCAGCTCTCCAGGCTTCATCGGAGTTGAACTCGCATTGTTTAAGGTTAAGCACATGGGACCAAAATGGCTTGCGTGACTTCAAGCGATGCCGAGGGATGTTATTAAGGTTCTGATGAATGGAAATGGACGACTGTCTTCCTCGATTCTCAGGACTTCCCGCAGCACTGTGGGGGAGAGATTTGGTGACAGCGCGGGCAGCCAGGTTGTTGGCGTCGGCTTGAGAGTTCCAGTGGTACACCGCCGCATTGCAGTGTTCAGGTAGGCATCAACAAGTGGAGTGGTGACTACGTCTGGTCCATGCTGGTACACAGTACTCGGCTACAGAGTACACAAGGGCCATCGTTGACGTCCGTAGCACTCAGGGTGCTGATGCTCGCAAGCTTGTGGCTTGCCAGTTTCTGGACCAGGTTCGAGCCCTTGTTTGGATCTTGGTGGCTACATTTTTCAGGCGGTCGTGGAAGGTTTAAATTAATTGTTACGGTCACAGCTTCACTCCGAGGCGGGCCGGAGTGGGATCGTGTCGCACAGCATTGCGGGAGATTGTGCTTGGCGCTGCTGTTGTCAAGCTGAAATGCAGTGGCTGTTGTAGTCTTGTGGAGATCTGGCTTGGAGCCTCCATCTCTGGAAATATTCCTCCATGGTGCTTAGGTCATGGTTCAGAGTGGATTCGATGTCTTTGTAAGTGGCCGCTTGCATTGCCAGGGCAATGTCATCCGCATGTACAAAATTTGGGTGACATGGTTAGCGGCATAGACATTGAAGAGCGAAGTTGGTGCGAGCACAGAACCTTATAAATATTTATTTTACAAGGTAAGGCCCACTGAGCTACATAGCACTTTTTCAGAAGCGACCTGGCCACAAATTACAGCTCAACGAAGTGGCTTATCGCGTAGAAATGTACAGCAGCCAAAAATAGTCTAAACGTACTTTGATTCTAAATGTGGAGGTGAAAAACTGGAGGACCCGGAGAAAAATATCCACGCGATCACATGGAGAGAGAGACATCGCAAACCTCAAATATACAGCAGGCGTCATGGATCAAACCAACGCCCTCCTGTATACCAGGCAATCCATTGTTGAGGACCTCGGCTGCCTTTGCCGCCCACATGGACACGCGGTCGCCTATTGCTCAGCATCACCCATATCAGGCGCATTGTTTCGAGGCAAAAATTGGTCCTTGCAAGCCTCAGCATGAAGCCCTTATTTATTTAGACAATAGTGGCAATGTTGGCTTTAGAACATCGCCAGCGGCTTTAGAACATCACTCGTGGCTTTAGTACATCACCACCAGTGGCTTTAGATCCACCACCGACAATGACTTTAGTACACAACCACCAATGACTTTAGTACACCACCACCAATGACTTTAGTAGACCACCACCATAGATTTTTATTACACCACCACCAATTACTTTAGACGACCACCACCAATGACTTTAGATCACCACCACCAATGACTTTAGTAGATCACCACCAATGAGTTTAGGACACCACCACCAAGGACTTTAGTAGACCACCACCAATGACAATAGACCACCACCACCACGAATGACTTGAGTACACCACCACCATTGACTTTAGTAGATCAGCACCACTGAATTTACTACATCACCACCACTGACTTTACTACATCACCACCACTGACTTTACTACATCACCACCACTAACTTTACTACATCACCACCACTGACTTTACTACACCACCACCAGTGACTCTACTACACCACCAGTGACTCTACATCACCACCAGTGACTCTACTACATCACCACCAGTGACTCTACTACATCACCACCACTGACTCTACTACACCACCAGTGACGCTACTACACCACCACCACTGACTTTACTACACCACCAGTGACTCTACTACACCACCACCAGTGACTTTACTACATCACCAGTGACTCTACTACATCACCAGTGACTCTACTACATCACCACCAGTGACTCTACTACATCACCAGTGACTCTACTACACCACCAGTGACTCTACTACACCACCACCACCACTGACTTTACTACACCACCAGTGACTCTACACCATCACCACCACCAGTGACTCTACTACACCACCAGTGACTCTACTACATCACCAGTGACTCTACTACATCACCACCAGTGACTCTACTACATCACCAGTGACTCTACTAAACCACCAGTGACTCTACTACACCACCACCACTGACTTTACTACACCACAGTGACTCTACTACACCACCACTGACTTTACTACACCACCAGTGACTCTACTACACCACCAGTGACTTTACTACACCACCAGTGACTCTACTACACCACCAGTGACTCTACTACACCACCACTGACTCTACTACACCACCAGTGACTTTACTACACCACCAGTGACTCTACTACACCACCACTGACTCTACTACACCACCACTGACTTTACTACACCACCAGTGACTCTACTACATCACCAGTGACTCTACTACACCACCAGTGACTCTACTACACCACCATCACCACCACCAGTGCCTGCGTCTTGTTCCGCATCTCGGCGCCCCGCGCCCTGAACCGCGCGTGGCGAAGTCGGCGACCCGCGGAGGGAGGAGGCCGCAGGCTCCGCCAGAGAGACAACAACAACAACCACTTAGACAACAACCACATAGACAACAACCACCACCACCACCACATAGACAACAACCACCACCACCACATAGACAACAACCACCACCACTTAGACAACAACCACCACCACATAGACAACAACCACCACCACATAGACAACAACAACAACCACCACCACATAGACAACAACCACCACCACCACCACATAGACAACAACCATCACCACATAGACAACAACAACAACCACCACATAGATAACAACAACCACCACCACCACATAGACAACAACAACCACCACATAGACAACAACCACCACCACCACATAGACAACAACAACAACCACCACATAGACAACAACAACCACCACCACATAGACAACAACCACCACCACATAGACAACAACCACCACCACCACATAGACAACAACAACAACCACCACCACATAGACAACAACAACCACCACATAGACAACAACAACCACCACCACATAGACAACAACCACCACATAGACAACAACAACAACCACCACCACATAGACAACAACAACCACCACATAGACAACAACAACCACATAGACAACAACCACCACCACATAGACAACAACCACCACCACCACATAGACAACAACCACCACCACATAGACAACAACAACCACCACCACATAGACAACAACAACCACTTAGACAACAACCACCACCACATAGACAACAACAACCACCACCACCACATAGACAACAACCACCACCTAGACAACAACCACCACCACATAGACAACAACAACCACCACCACATAGACAACAACAACCACTTAGACAACAACCAC
This sequence comes from Petromyzon marinus, assembly GCF_048934315.1. Taxonomy (NCBI): domain Eukaryota; kingdom Metazoa; phylum Chordata; class Hyperoartia; order Petromyzontiformes; family Petromyzontidae; genus Petromyzon; species Petromyzon marinus. Next base: position 10,740,774 of record NC_133732.1, read on the forward strand.
CACCACATAGACAACAACAACCACCACCACCACATAGACAACAACCACCACCACCACATAGACAACCACCACCACATAGACAACAACAACCACCACATAGACAACAACAACCACCACCACCACATAGACAACAACCACCACCACATAGACAACAACAACCACCACCACCACATAGACAACAACAACCACCACCACATAGACAACAACAACAACCACCACCACATAGACAACAACAACAACCACCACCACCACATAGACAGCAACAACCACCACCACATAGACAACAACAACAACCACCACCACATAGACAACAACAACAACCACCACCACCACATAGACAACAACAACCACCACCACCACATAGACAACAACCACCACATAGACAACAACAACAACCACCACCACATAGACAACAACCACTACTTAGACAACAACAACCACCACCACATAGACAACAACCACCACCACATAGACAACAACAACCACCACCACATAGACAACAACCACCACCACATAGACAACAACAACCACCACCACATAGACAACAACCACTACTTAGACAACAACAACCACCGCTTAGACAACAACAACAACCACCACCACATAGACAACAACCACTTAGACAACAACCACTACTTAGACAACAACCACCACATAGACAACAACAACCACCACCACATAGACAACAACCACCACCACCACATAGACAACAACAACCACCACCACCACATAGACAACAACAACCACCACCACATAGACAACAACAACAACCACCACCACATAGACAACAACAACCACCACATAGACAACAACAACCACCACCACGTAGACAACCACCACATAGACAACAACCACCACCACCACTTAGACAACCACCACCACCACTTAGACAACCACAACCACCACCACATAGACAACAACAACCACATAGACAACCACCACCACTTAGACAACCACAACCACCACCACATAGACAACAACCACCACCAATTAGACAACCACCACCACTTAGACAACCACCACCACATAGACAACAACCACCACCACATAGACAACAAACACATAGACAACAACAACCACCACCACATAGACAACAACCACCACATAGACAACAACAACTACCACCACCACATAGACAACAACAACCACCACCACATAGACAACAACAACCACCACCACCACAGACAACAACCACCACCACCACATAGACAACAACAACCACATAGACAACAACAACAACCACCACCACCACAGACAACAACCACCACAGACAACAACAACAACCACCACATAGACAACCACCACCACATAGACAACAACAACCACCACCACATAGACAACAACAACCACATAGACAACAACAACAACCCCCACCACATAGACAACAACAACCCCCGCCACATAGACAACAACAACAACCACCACCACATAGACAACAACAACCACCACCACATAGACAACAACCACCACCACATAGACAACCACCACATAGACAACAACCACCACCACATAGGCAACAACAACCACCATCACCACATAGACAACAACCACCACCACATAGACAACAACCACCACCACATAGACAACAACCACCACCACATAGACAACAACAACCACATAGACAACAACCACCACCACATAGACAACAAACACATAGACAACAACTACCACCACCACATAGACAACAACAACCACCACCACATAGACAACCACTACCACATAGACAACCACCACCACATAGACAACAACAACCACCACCACATAGACAACAACCACCACCACATAGACAACAACAACCACCACCACATAGACAACAACAACAACCACCACCACTTACACAACAACAAGCATCACCACATAGACAACAACAACTACCACATAGACAACAACAACCACATAGACAACCACATAGACAACAACAACCACCACATATACAACAACCACCACATAGACAACAACCACCACCACTTAGACAACAACAACCACTTAGACTACAACAACCACCACCACATAGACAACAACCACCACCAACACTACATAAACAACAACAACCACCACCACATAGACAACAACCACCACTACATAGACAACAACAACCACTACCACATAGACAACAACAACCACCACCACTACATAGACAACAACAACAAGCACATAGACATCAAACACCACATAGACAACAACCACCATCACAGACAACAACCACCACTACATAGACAACAACAACCACAGACAACAATCACCACTACATAGACAACAGCCAGCACTACATAGACAACAACCACCACATAGACAACAACAACAACATAGACAACAACCACCACTACATAGACAACCAAAGCTACATAGACAACAACCACCACCACATAGACGACAACCACTATATAGACAACAACCACATAGACAACAACAACCACCACTACATAGACAACAACCACCGCTACATAGACAACCACCACTACATAAACAACCACAGACAACAATCACCACTACATAGACAACCACAACAACATAAACAACAACCACCACATAAACAACAACCACCACTACATAGACAACTACCACAGACAACAACCACCACTAAATAGACAACAACTACATCGACAACAACCACAGAGACAACCACATTGACAACCACAGAGACAACAACCACAGAGACAACAACCACAGAGACAACAACAACCACATAGACAACAACCACATTGACAACAGAGACAACACCAGCCACAAAGACAATAACGACAGTCAACCATAGAGATAACAAGCACTACCAACTACAACCACAACAACAACCACTACCAAATACAACCACAACAACAACCACTACCAAATACAACCACAACAACAAGCACTACCAACTACAACCACAACAACAACCACTACCAAATACAACCACAACAACAACCACTACCAAATACAACCACAACAACAAGCACTACCAACTACAACCACAACAACAACCACTACCAAATACAACCACAACAACAACCACTACCAAATACAACCACAACAACAAGCACTACCAACTACAACCACAACAACAACCACTACCAAATACAACCACAACAACAAGCACTACCAACTACAACCACAACAACCACTACCAAATACAACCACAACAACAACCACTACCAACTACAACCACAACAACAACCACTACCAAATACAACAAGAACCCCTCTCAACTACAACCACAATAACAACCACTACCAACGACAACCACTACCAACTACAACCACTACCAACTACAACCACTCTCAACTACAACCACAACAACAAGCACTACCAACGACAACCACAACGACAACCACTACCAACTACAACCACGTCCAACTACAACCACTACCAACTACAACCACAACAACAAGCACTACCAACGACAACCACAACTACAACCACTACCAACTTCAACCACAACGACAACCACTACCAACGACAACCACAACTACAACCACTACCAACTACAACCATTACCAACTACAACCACTCCCAACTACAACCACAACTACAACCACAACTACAACCACTACCAACTACAACCACTACCAACTACAACCACTACCAACTACAACCACAACTACAACCACTACCAACTACAACCACAACTACAACCACTACCAACTACAACCACTACCAACTACAACCACTACCAACGACAACCACAACTACAACCACTACCAACGACAACCACTACCAACGACAACCACAACTACAACCACTACCAACGACAACCACTACCAACGACAACCACAACTACAACCACTACCAACGACAACCACAACCAAAACCAACTACAACCATCGCAGGCGTTCGACGTTGCCGTGGTTACTCCTCCTGCTGCTCCTGCTCCTCCTCCTCGTGTCGCCATGGCGATGGACCGGCGGCACCCGAGCGCAACCCCGCAGGAGCTGAGGGTCAAAGAGGAAAGCGTGGAGGAGGTGGCGGAGACGTCACCAGCGGTGGACTTCGCCTGCAGTGACCCTGGTGCGGGTGAGCGATTGGTGGCGGTGGCGGTGTAGTGGTGGTTGAGCTAAAAACGAAACTTATGTTTTTTATACCTTACGAGGTGTAAGGCCTCCGCTGAGCCGCTATGCAAGCTTCTCTTTCAGAAGCGACGCTGGCTATCGCAAACTATGGCAGCTCAGCCAAGTGCTTATCACCTGGACATTTATACCAGCCAGATGGTCACTCGCCCACTCATCCACCCACTCTCCGCTCAATCACCCACTGACCACCATATGATCTTATTTTTTTTATCAGGTGTAAGGCATCACTGAGCTGCGATGTAGCTTCTTTTTCACGCTGGTTATTGCACGATAGCAGCTCAACCAAGTGGCTTATCACGTGGAAATGTATAGCAGCGGCCACATACTCTAAACGCGTGGTGTCGGTGCCAAACCGGTAGACCCGGGGAGAAATCCACGCGACCACCACGAGAAGAGTGAACACGCAGACTCCAAATATACAGCAGCAGGCATCGTCAAGGGTCAGAATCAAAGTCACTATCTTCTGCATACCAGGCGAGGTAGTTAAACTAAACTTGAAGCTATTTTAATTTTACCAGGTTTAGGGCCCACTGAGCTATGTGGTGGCTCTTGTTCAGAAGCGACGCTGGCCATCACAAATGATAGCGCCTCAACCAAGTGGCCGCTTATCATCATCGTGGGAATTAATAGCAGCAGCTAAATAACTATAAACGCATGACGTTCATTATAAATGTCGGGGTGGGGGGGGGAACCGGAGGACCCGGAGAAAAATTTAATGCGACCACAGAGAGACACAGACTCCAAATCTACAGCAGCAGGGATTCTCACGGTCCGGGTCGAACTCACGACCTCCTGCACACCAGGCAAGGTAGTTAACATCTCCTAGCCACCGTGATGATGATGATAAGAGAGAGACGCAAACTCCAAATACACAGAAGCAGGCATCTTCAGGGTCTGGGTCGAACCCACGACCTCCTGCACACCAGGCAAGGTAGTTAACATCTCCTAGCCACCGTGATGATGATGAGTGAGCGACACGCAAACTCCAAATATACAGCAGCAGTAGGCGTCGTCAGGGTCGGGAATCGAACCCACGACCTCCTGCACACCAGGCGAGGAAGTTAACATCAATTTAAGACGGAGGCTTTCGCAACTAACGTTATTCATAAAGGTTTTGTTATGTTAGATCCAACAAATATAAATGCTTGTCGTTAACCCGCGCCACCACCTGACAGACAACTGATGAAGGTTTACTCTTTGGTTCTTTCGGTAAAGTCACGTAGTTAGAAATAAAATGAAACAAATCACGACGTTTCTATCGCAACACAAGCGGTCGTCATCAGACATGGTTGCTGTCAGCAGGCGACCATGCCTGATGGCAGCCGCTTGTGTTGGGATCGATGCCTGCAATCACGAAAGCTTCAAATCAAGATTGATGAAGGTTGGTCACGTTAACAAAATGTGCCCAGTAGTTACCAGTTCAGCACTAACCGGTTGCATGTCGGAGAGCAAACCCACTGCAACATTTTCCTTATCGAATTGTGTCTGTGTCGGGTGGTGGTGGTGGTGTTGGGGTTAACGACATTTATTTTTATTCGATCTAACCCAAAGAAACACTCCTTTATTATGAAGATAACATCACAACCACAGTGGCACCGCTTACATAAATATAAACTAAAATAACATAGTGGTACCTCGGAGATTGAACTTAATTCGTTCCAAATCGGTGTTCGAACACGGAATTGTTCGAACACCGAATCAATTTTCCCCATAAGAATGAATGGAAATGGCATGAATTGGTTCCCCACCCAAGGATGCTCCTATTATTGGCCATTTTTACACAAAGTTTACAATATTAAAATACAGTACATAAAAGCATACAAAAACAAGAAACACAGTTATAATTAATATAATAAATGAACATTGAACTTCGCTTTACCTGTAGTAAGGAGAGTGGATGGCTTGAGTGGAAGGTGGTGAGGAGGGGAGGAGGAAGTGTCAGTGTTGCTTGGAAGGGGAGTCCCTCTCCATAAACACGTTGGGTAACTGCCCTTCTGGGGTTCTTTCTGTGCCTTTTGTCGAGCACTAACTGTGAGTCACTTGAGGGCCGTTTTACTAAAAACTGATCAAGAGAGAATTGTTTCTGCCTCCGTTTTAAGATGTTTCTGAAATTACTCAATGCATTATCATTATAAACATCGCCTGCCACTGCTGGCTACCGCCTTATCTGGATGATATTTTCGACAAAATTGTGTAACTCAGCCCATTTTGCCACCTTTGAAAAAGGGCTTTCGTGTAGAGTTTTTTTTTTAAGTTGTAAATTACCTGTTGGTCCATGGGCTGGATGAGAGGAGTCGTATTGGGGGGCGGGAACTTCACAGTGATAAAGGACGAGAGAGCTACGCATAAACTGGGTCATTCGCCTTTGTCTCGGTCGCCCTGGTTACGCGTCTCGGTCGCCATGGTTACGTGTCTCGGTCGCCCTGGTTACACGTCTCGGTTGCCCTGAATACGCGTCTCGGTCGCCCTGGTTACGCGTCTCGGCCCAAACCGGTTCTTTCCAGTTGTTCGACCTCCGAATTTTTGTTCGATGTCCGGGGCAAAAAATGGTCGAAAATGTTGTTGGATCACCGAATTGTTTGAGTTCTGGGGTGTTCGATCTCCAAGGTACCACTGTATATATACATACAGGGTGCTTCAAAAAATTTTAAACAATACCACAAGAAATATGCCTCTGGGCTCTGGAGACCACCTGGAGAAGATTCCAGGCACGCGTTGTTGACACTGATGGCGAACAAGTGGAGACTTTTAACTTTTTGAAGCTATTAACATTACATTTGTGGTCATGTTACTGTGTAGCATTATCCATTGATTTTCCTTTTAAAAAACGATATTGTTAACGTTTTTTTAAGCACCCTGCATAAGCTCAATTCTGCTCCCTGACCCTGCCGCCCATCCCAGGTGATGGAGGAGAGGTTGGCATGGGGGTGAGGGGCAAGCTGGAAAGCGCGGGGGAGGAGTGGGAGCCCGAGGGGGATGAGGGGGAAGGGGATGAGGAGGACGAGGGGGAGGAGGAGGGGGCGGGACTCCCTCCAAGCACTGCCGAGGTGGAGGTGGAGCTGCGGGAAAGCGACGCCGGCGGTGACGACGACGAAGACGACGATGGGGGACAAGGTCGGCGAACTCTCATTACCACTAAACTACGTGGGGAAAAATCAAACTAAGCTTGTGCAAGATGCCCCGTGGGGGGGGTTTGGGGGGGGACAGGCGTCTATGACGTCTCATGGCCAAACTCCATTTGGCGGAGCCAGGAGACTGAACCCACACCCTCAGGGTTCCTCCAGACATGGCAAAAAGCCACTGCGAGTGGCCACGTGGAATTTGCGAACGCTCACTGTGGAGGAAAGGCTTCCACTCATCTGTCGGGAGCTGGACCGGTACCGCCTGGATCTTTGTCGCATTCAGCAGGTCTGGTGTACCGGCTCTGGCTCCTGCCACCATGAGGGGTGGACAGTCCTCCACTCGGGGCAGGATAATGTTAAACAACAGCGAGTGGCTCTTCTTCTGAACAAAAGAATGAAGGGGGCGTGGGAGCGTGGATGTGAGGTGTGGGAAACTGTAAGCCCCAGGCTACTGTGGGCTCGCCTCTTCATCAATGGGAGGTGAAGAATGGTGGTGGTTGCTTATGCCCCCCCTCAAAGATGAACATCAGTGGAGGGATGCAGGCAAGGCCGATGAGTCAGATGCCTTCTATCACCTCCTGTCACAGGTGCTAGCTAAAGTGGTCCCTTGGGATAGAGTCATCTTGTTGGGTGACTTTAATGCCCGAGTTGGTCATGATGCTGGCACCTGGTCTGGAATGATTGGAAGGCATCGGCCAGATCAGCTCAATAACAACGGTAGGAGGCCGATAGACTTCTGTGCAGCCCATGGGCTTGTAATTACGAACACGCATTTCCAGCATTGGCGCATCCACACAACATCATGGATGCAAACCCGGGTCCAAGCAAGAACATCTGCTAGACTATATAGTGACGGAACAGCGGTAGTGAGCCCATGTCCTTGACACCAGGACCTACAGTGGAGCTGATCTGCCCGCTAACCATTGACTTGTCACCTGTCCGTCTGGGACCTCATTCAAACCCATTGAGGCCTGGTCTCAGCTAATGAAAGTTGCAAGCGAGAATTTCATCATCGCATGCAGCTGGGGTTGGCATCGCCCCCCCCCTCCTCCTGATGCCGAGGGGAAATGGGTGAGGTTTAGGACTGTGGCTCATGCAGCTGCAATGGCTGCTTTGGGTACACATCTCAAACTTGCCCAGAGACCCTGACTGACAGGCGAGGTGTTCCAGCTGGCTGGGAAAAAGCGGCAGGCCCACTCTCACCTTCTACAGCATCCCACACTGGAGAATGAGGAGGCTTACCGCAGCCTTTGTTCGGAGGTTTGGAGAGCCGTGCGGCGCTGCAAGGATAGGTGGTGGTCGCTGGTTTCTAAGGAGATGGGAGTCTGCCACAGTCGCTCGCGATCACAATATACTCTTTTATTCCATCAAAAAAGTGACTTGCAGCGCCACACCTATCACCATCTTCAGGGGAAAGAACGGTGATAGATCTCCGACCCCCAGGAACAGGTTTGCAGATTTACTGAGGATGTCTGTGAGGCCTTGGGGGAGGGGAAATCTCTCAGCTCAGAAAAAATCATGGGGCAAAATTGAGGATGACCCACTACACACTACAATACATACTACACTATATACAACAATACACACTGTGCACTACACTTCTATACACCAGACCACTACGCTAAATTGGAAACTCATTTCTTGTTCATTTGTCCATCCCCCAACATGCACACAGAATCATAAAATGTATTTATATTGGAGGAATCCGATGAGCTACCAAGCTCTTTTTCACTGATGTCCAGTACAGGACTGTTACTTTCGGTAAACGGAAATGCAGCAGGCATCGTTTAGCAACGCGGATCTAAAGCAACGGTGACAACGCGCAGTTGCAGATTCACTATTCACTGCGCCACCTGCGTCGTCCTCCTCCACCTCATCATCACGGGGAGAGAGGCAGAGAGATACACAAACTCCAAATATACAACAGGTGTCAGGGTCGGGATCGAACCAACGACCTCCTGCACACCAGGCAAGGTAGTTAACATTTCCTCGCCACCGTGGTACCGCTTCCACGCTGACCAGACATCTTTGAATAGGCGGGAGAACCCACACTTTTACCCCACCCTCCTCCTCCTCGTGTACAACCACCCCCCCACCCCCACTTCCACAGAAGCGAGCAGCGAGTGGCCACAGCAGCGGACGAGGAGCAGGAGAAGGTGGAGGGCCCTGCGCGCGAGCGAGGACGGCCCCCTGCACGGTGCAGGGGGCGCGGGGGGCGACGACGACGAGGAGGAGCATGTGGAGGAGGAGGAGTCCCCCCATACCTGCGTGCACTGCGGGGAGTCCTTCCTCATGCTCTTCAGCCTCAAGGTGCCACGGCCAATGCGTCCGCGCGTCTCTCTCCCTCCTCACAACAAACACCGTAGACACGTGGGCACGACAGGCACACGAACAAAACTATCCACAAACCACTGCAAACTGTCAAGTTCCGCATTGTACCTCCGATTATCACGCTTGGATAGGTACGGTGCAAAATAAATTCAACGTATGGTACACACACAGAGACCCAGGCATGCAAACTCCAAATTTACAACAAGCGTCAGGGTCAGAATCAAACCCCTGACGTCCTGTATACCAGGCGAAGTAGTTAACATCGTATAGCCACCGCGGTGCCCTATATATCACTAAGAGAAGATGATTGCTTGTGCCAGTAACTCTGTTATATGTCTGGACCACTGGACAGGATGCCCTGGTGGTCCCCCTCTTTAAGAAGGGGGACCGCACAGACTGTAACAACTACTGGGGCATCTCACTCCTTAGTGTGCCGGGAAAGGTCCTGGCAAGGATTATTCAACATCGCCTTGCCAGAGAAGCTGAGGAGAGGTTCCGCGGTCCTGCACAGATGCAGGACCAACAAGGTTAAGGTCTATGATACCATTAGTAGTCCTGGGCTCTGGGTTGTTCTTCGTGCTTTCAGAGTCCCTGACCCTCTGCTCACGATCATTAAGGACCTTCATGATGGTGAGTGGGGTTGGGTAAAACTACATGACCGGGAGTCGGAGATATTCCCTGTTTCCCTTGGGGTGCGACAGGGATGTCCTCTGGTTCCCACATTATTTAACATCTATTTCGACCACGTAGTTCGTGAAGCCTTCAGTAGCTGTACCGGAGGAATTTCCATCTGGTACAGATACAATGGGAGGCTGATCGATGCCCGGGTCCGGTCAAGGGATGGCTCCCTATTGGTCAACAACGTTATGTATGCCGACGACCTGGTAATTGCGGCTCACTCAGAGGAGCAGTTGGAGGCGCTGCTGCTGCTGAACCTGGAGCTTGCCACTAAGAGGTGGGGCCTTGCTATCAGCCCCACCAAAAGTAAGCACCTGCCTGGGTATTTTGTACCAGTTTTGAAGAGAGTGGAGAGTTTCCCATATCTGGGCAGTGTGCTCATGACCAGCTCCGGTTTGACAGCAGAGGTCTCACTCTGAATCAGTCTAATGGCATTATCTTTTAATCGGTTGTGTAACGCTGTGTGGAAGCTACTTGGTCTGTCGCTCTGCTAAACGGGCACGGCACGGGCTAGAGAAGAGACGGAGTGATGTGGTACAGGAGGATGTTGAGCTGAGTGGACTTGCCGATGACCGGTACCAGCGGTGTCAAGATCGGCCTCTGTGGAGGAGGCTCGTGAAGGATGCTACTGGGCAGTTGGAGGCAGTCGCCCTCCAACAACAACGGAGGGTGGAGGAGCGACACTCACAACAACGAGCGGAGCGCCGGGTGGCTAAAGCACAGCAAGTTGGCATAGTAGGAGGCACAGGTGGTGTATCAGCCAGTAATCTCAGTCAGTCGACCCGTGGCACCTGGGTCTGCCCCGTGACCTCCTGCCAGCGGGCGTTCGACACTTCACGTGGCCTCAACGTGCACATGGCCTGGCACAAGCGTCGTGGTGACGTCACCGCCACTTAGTGGCGAATGGCGGTTGTTGTTGTTTCATGTAAAAGCAAAGCAAAAGCTCCACGTGGAGCGACGGTGCCGCGATGGGGCGTGCCGCGATGGCTAAACCCGGTGGGCGCGTGCGCCAGGTGCACCTGCGCACGCACCTGAGCGACCACCCCCACACGTGCGCCGACTGCGGGCGCTCCTTCTCCCACCCGTCCACGCTGCTCAAGCACCGCAGCGCGCACACCGGCGAGCGGCCCTTCGCCTGCGCCGACTGCGGCCGCGCCTTCTCCCGCGGCTACGGCCTCAAGCTGCACCGCCTGTCGCACGCGGGCGCCCTGCCGCACCCGTGCGCCGAGTGCGGCCGCGCCTTCGCCGAGCTCGCCGCCCTGCGCAAGCACCAGCGCCGGCACGCCGCCGTCGCCGCCGACGCCGACGGCCGCCGCCGACGGCCGCACGCCTGCCGGGCGTGCGACCGCACCTTCGCGCAGGTGCCCGCGCTGGAGCGGCACGAGCGCAGCGCCCACCCGCCCGGCGGGAGGCCCCACGCCTGCGCCGAGTGCGGCGAGGAGTTCTCGCGGGCGGAGGCGCTGCGGGCCCACCGAGGGGCGGCCCACGCGGCCCAGCGGCCCTTCGTGTGCGAGCGCTGCGGCGACGGGTTCATGCGCCTGGCCACGCTCGACAAGCACCGGCGCACGCACACGGGCGAGCGCCCGCACGCCTGCGAGCAGTGCGGCCGCTCCTTCTCGCAGCTGTGCAACCTGCGCGAGCACTGGCGCACGCACACGGGCGAGCGGCCGCACGCCTGCCCCGAGTGCGGCAAGGGCTTCTCCAAGCTCTCCAACCTCAAGGTGAGGTAGCGGGACCCGCTGTGGTGTGCTTGTGCGGTGGTGTGCGTGCGTGGTGTGTGTGTGCGGACGTGAGTGGTGGTGTGCATGTATGGTGTGGTGGTGTGCATGCGTGCGGTGTGTGTGCGGACGTGAGTGGTGGTGTGCGTGTGTGGTGGTGTTGTGGTGGTGTGCATGCGTGGTGTGTGTGTGCGGGCGTGTGTGGTGGTGTACGTGTGTGGTGTGTGCGGGCTTGTGTGGTGGTGTGCGTGCGTGTGTGGTGGTGTGCGTGCGTGTGTGGTGGTGTGCGTGTGTGATGTGCGTATGTGGTGTGTGGTGGTGTGCATGTGTGGTAGTGCGCATGCGTGTATTGTGGTGTGTGTGTGTGCATGCGTGTGTAGTGGTGTGCGTGTATGTGTGGTGTGCGTGTGTGCATGCGTGTGTGGAGTGTCGGCGGGCGTGGTGCTGGCCACCCACCCCCTCGTGTACCGTTCTGGCCTTCATAGGTGGTCGCTAACAGCACTTGCCCCTACAGTCTTTTAAGGCTGTACGGGGGATCTTTGTATTTGTGGAGTGTCGGAGGCCCCGAGGGGACAGGCGTCTATGACGTCTCCTGGCCAAACCCCATTTGGCAGAGCCAGGAGACTGAATCCTTACCCTCGGGGTTCCTCCCGAAACAACAAAAAGCCACTGCGGGTGGCCACGTGGGATGTCCGAACGCTCACTGCGGAGGAGAGGCTGCCACTCCTCTTTTTGGAGCTGGACCGGTACGGCTTGGATCTCTGTGGTACTCAGGAGGTCCGGTGGACCGGCTCTGGCTCCTGCCACCATGAGGGGTGAACAGTCCTCTACTTGGGGCAGAAATGAAAGAATGAAGGGGGTGTGGGAGCATGGTGGTCAGGTGTGGGAAGCTGTAAGCCCCAATGGGATGTGAGGAGTGGTGGTCGTGGTTATTTATGCCCCCACCAAAGATGAACATCAGTGGAGGGATGCAGGCAATACCGATGAGTCGGATACCTTCTATGACCTCCTGTCACAGGTGCTCGCTAAAGTGGCCCCTCGGGATAGAGTCATCCTGTTGGATGACTTTAATACCCGAGTTGATCATGATGCTGACACCTGGTCTGGAGTGATTGGAAGGCATGGGCCAGATCAGCTCAATAACAATGGTAGGTGGCTGCTCGACTTTTGTGCAGCCCATCGGCATCGGTGCATCCACACAACATCATGGATGCAGATCGGGTCCAAGCAAGAACATCTGCTTGGACCCCAAGTTGCATCGTCCCCCACTCCGCCTGATGCCGAGGGGAAATGGACGAGGTTTAGGACTGTGCAACTGCAATGGCTTCTCTGGGTACACGGTCCAGACCTCCCCAGAGACCCAGGCTGACGGAGGAGGTGTTCAGGCTGGCTGAGAAAAAGCAACAGGCATACTCTCACCGTCTACAGCATCCCACGTCAGAGGATGAGGAGGCTGACCGCTCGGAGGTTCGGAGAGCAGTGAGGCACTGCAAGGGTGGGTGGTGGTCATGGGTTGCTGAGGAGATTGAGTCTGCCTCAGTAGCTTGTGATCACAAATAACTCAAACTCCATAAAAAAAGTTACTTTCAGCGCCACACCTATCACCATCATTAGGGGAAAGAAAAGTGAACCGATCTCCGGCCCCCAGGAACAGGTTTGCAGAATTGATTATAATTTCTGTGAGATCTTGGGGCAGGGGACATCCCTCAGCCTGGAAAACCATCATGGAGTAAAGTGGGGATGACCCTGCTAAGGCTGCGGTGCCTCAAATATTTGAATAACTATTCACCCCCTGTGAGTGGCTGGCTGAGGTACCATCTTTTGAAGAAGTACAAAAGGCAATACAGAGTCTTAGACCAGGAAAAGCGCCTGGCAGAGATGATTTCCCAAGCAAAATGCTGATGGAGCGTGGCGCTTGTGCGCAGACTGCCCTACATGACATAATAACAGTCTGGACCACGGGACGGGTTCCGCAGGATTGGAAGGATGCCCTGGTGGTCCTCCTCTTTAAGAAGGGGGACTGCACCGACTTTAACAACTACAGGGGCATCTCCCTCCTCAGTGTGCTGGGAAAGGTCCTGGCAAGAATCATTCAACATCGCCTTGCCAGGCACGCTGAGCAGAGGCTTGCGGAGCCCCAATGTGGATTCAGGAAAGGGCATTCCTACACAGATGCCATATTTTCTGGTCAAGGGCTATGATACCATTGGTAGGCCTGGACTCTAGATTGTTCTTCGTGCTTTCGGAGTCCCTGACTGCTTACAATCATTAAGGATCTTCACGATGGTGAGCAGGCCCGGTAAAACTACATGGCTGGGAATTGGAGCCAATCCCTGTTCACCTTGCGGTGCGACAGGTATGTCTTCTGGCTCCCACATTATTTAACATCTATTTTGACCACGTAGTTCGTGAAGCCTTCGATGGCTGTACCGGTGGAATTTCCATTTGGTACTGATACAATGGGAGGTTTATTGATACCTGGGTGGGGTCAAGGGATGGCTCCCTATTGTTCAATTATGTAATGGATGCCGATGATCTGCTCACTCAGAGGAGGAGTTGGAGGCACTGCTGCTGAACCTGGAGTGTGTCACTAAGAGGTGGGGCCTTACCATCAGCCCCACTGAAACTAAGCACCTGCCTGGGTATTTTGTACCATCAGACACTTCACCCCCACAACTCTATTGGCGGGGCAGTTGTGGAGAGAGTGGAGACGTTCCCGTATCTGGGCAGTGTGCTTATGACCAGTTCCGGTTTGACAGCAGAGGTCTCACTCTGAATCAGTCGACCAGCATTATGTTTTCATAGGCTGCATAATGCTGTGTGGAAGCTACTTGGTATTTCGCTCCATACAAAGCTTCTGGTCTTCTCGGCCACGGTAATGCCCTCCCTTCTCTATGCTTGTGAAATATGGACCCCCCTAATGGAACATCTTCGCTGGTTATGAACATTCAGGCTGGCCTGCCTACGTTCCATCCTGGGTTTAACCAGAGTGGATTGTGTGAGGAGCTCACAAATCCTTGAAAGATAATAACACAGTCCCATCGGTGAGCTCGTCCGGCAGGCAAGGCTGCGTTGGCTGGGTCATGTAGCCCGCATGCCCAGCCACCGCATGCCCAAACAGCTTTTGTTTGGCCAGATAGAGGGGGCTAAATGGCCGCAGCATGGGCTAGAGAAGAGATGGAGTGATGTGGCATGAGATGATATGGAGCTGAGTGGACTTACCAATGACTGGTATCAGCAGTGTCAAGATCGGCCTCTGTGGAGGAGGCTCGTGAAGGACGATTCTACTGGACAGTTGCAGGCAGTCGCCCTCGAGCAACAACAGAGACAAAGGAGCGACGCTCACATCAGTGAGCAGAGTGGGAGGTGGCTAAAACACAATAAGTTGCCACAGTAGGGGGCACAGGTGGTGCATCGGCCAGTCATATGGCACCTTGATCTCATCCTGTGACCTCCTGCAAGCAGGTGTTCGACACTTCACGTGGCCTTAATGTGCACATAGCCTGGCACAAGCGCCATGGTGACGTCACTATCACTTAGTGGAGAATGACGGTTGTTGTGTGTGTTGTGTCTCTGTGAGTTTCTGTGTATGTGTGTTGATTAGCATGGTAGACAACCATGCTAATCAAAGGTGTGGGGAAAGGACAACAAACTAAACACAAAAACAACAAGAAGCAGTTCTGAAGTTAAGAAGAAATTAGGTTGTCAATCTAGATGATGATTTAAAAGTGCATAGCTCCTGGTGACTTCGGAAGAGCGTTCCAGACGGCCGTATAAGCGCAACTAAAGTGCGCAATGCGGTGACCGTCTTCGTTCGACGGTAAGCCAAAAGTGTAATGTATAGTGGTGTATAGCAGTATATATTATAGTATAGTGTAGTGTATAATGTAGTGTACATTAGAGTAGTATATAGGAGTGTTGTGTATAGTGCAGTATATAGTAGTGTAGTGTATAGTTGTGTCTAGCATAGTTTATAGTATAGTAGTGTAGTGTATAGGATTGTAGTGCTTAGTGAAGTGTGTAATGTATTGTATAGGATTGTAGTGTACAGTGTAGAGTATAATCTAGTGTTTTATGTGTATAGTCTAGTGTAGTGTATAGTGTAGTGTTTCGTATAGTGTAGTGTATAGTCGTGTATAGTGTAGTATATAGCAGTGTATAGTGCCGTGTATAATGTGTATAGTTGTGTATAGTGTAGTGTATAATGTAGTATATATATTGTGTAATGTATAATATAGTGTATAATGTAGTGTACAGTCATGTAAAGTGTAGTGTATAATGTTGTGTATAGTGTAGTGTATAGTGTAGTGTATAGTGTAGTGTATAGTTGTGTAGTGTATAGTAGTGTAGTGTATAGTGTAGTGTATAGTAGTGTAGTGTATAGTGTAGTGTATAGTATAGTGTAGTGTATAGTGTAGTGTATAGTGTAGTGTATAGTAGTGTAGTGTATAGTGTAGTGTATAATATAGTGTATAATGTAGTGTACAGTTGTGTAAAGTGTCATGTATAATGTTGTGTATAGTGTATAGTGTAGTGTATAGTGTAGTGTATAGTGTAGTGTATATAGCATCTGAAAGCGTGCGATGATGCGGTGACCGTGTTTGTTCAATGGTTCGCCAAAAGCCGCTGCTGCTGCTGCTGCTGCGAGGATGACCGGAGTTCGTGTGAGTTGGTGAGGGGCGGAGGGAGGGGGGGGGGCAGAGAAGGGAAGGTTCAACAGCGCCCCCCCCTGCCCCCCGCCGCCCCCTCTGCCTTCCCCCCCTGCCCCCCCCTCCTCCTCCTGCCCCCCACCCACGGACAGGTCCACCTGCGCACGCACACGCACGAGCGCCCGCACGTGTGCGAGCGCTGCGGCCGCGCGTTCACCCTCATGTCCACGCTGCGCAAGCACGAGCGCACGCACACAGGGGAGCGGCCGCACGCCTGCGCCGACTGCGGCCGCGCCTTCGCCCAGCTCTCCAACCTGCGCGCCCACGAGCGCCGGCACGCCGCCGCCGCCGCCGCCGCCGCCGCCGCTGCCGCTGCCGGCGGGGCCACGGCCGTCCATGAGCGCCGGCACGAGTGCGGGGAGTGCGGCCGCTCCTTCGCGCAGGCCGCCACGCTGGACAGGCACCGGCTCACGCACGCCGCCCGTGCCGACGATGACGCCGTGCCCGCCGGTGACGGCACGGCCGACACAGAGCCCGCCGCCGTGGTAACGCCGGCAACGACGGTGGAGTCGCCGCCGTGATCACGGCAACGGGCCGTGCCGGACAGTCCTGTTTCTTCACCTGAGGAAGGCTACTTGTGTTGTGGCCGAAACGTCGTGAGAATTTTATTCTGTTATTATTATTCTTTTTTATTATTTTATCTCCATTCTACGTGACTTCACCGAAAGAGCTCAGAAGATGGTCCTAGCCTATAAACATCTGGGCAGTTTGCCAGCATTGGTTTCTAGTGAGGCTGACTGCTGATGAGACATTTGGTCTCAAAATCGGTGCGAAGTTTTGTTTCATGACGAACCAGTGCTGCTGAAATGACGCACTCCCCAGAAGGCTGTGGGGCGGACGGGACGTGTAGAATATAGTCGTAGGAGCCCCATGTCTTAACAAGAGGGGAAGGGCCCTTGCCCATGCGAAGGATGGGAAATCATCTGCTGAGCTGTTTGGTTTATTATGATCGAATCGCTCGAGTGACCAACAGGCCAGGGCTGCCGTCTGGCGCTGGCTCCTATCGCAGCACTCTGTAGAAAAACCGTGGGCTCATCGGCGGAGCGAAGTCGTTCACACGTGGCGGTGGAACGGCCGCGCGGAGCTCTCGTCGGCAACTGCCATCGCGAGTTTGAATCTCCCCGCGCGCGTTGGGCACGCAATGACCTTGCACACCCGGGCAGCGGGTCCGGCACGGGCACGGCGATGTCGCGAGCTCCGACGTGGCGTGGGGGTCTCGGGCGTCTCCTCCATCGGCGCCATTTCCGTGTTGGCTTTGGGCCCCGCGGTGGTTAGGTAGATGATGTTAACTACCTCGCCTGGTATGCAGGAGGTCTTGGGTTCCATCCCGACTCTTGATACCTGTTGCTGTATGTTTGGAGTTTGTGCGTCTCGCTCCGTGTTTGTTTTGTTGTCCCCCTGCCACCTTCGATTCGTACGGTTGGCAAGCGTACGGTGGTGCGAAAGAAGTTCAACACACGCACATGAACGCTGATTCCTTCAAAGGAAATCCAATCACTCCACCACCCCCCTCTCCCGCGTTGCTCTCCCGTGTGTGTTTTTTATGATAAAATCCCAGTGGCAGTACCCTTAGGCATATTTTAGCTTAGTTTGTTTTATAACAGACTTTAAAATCACCCTCGCTGTGCGATTGTATGATTTGGGCAGAACAAAAAATAGTGTGCAGCTTGGGGAGGCTGTCATCCAGCAGTGGCTTGAACATGGCTGATGATGATGTTGAGCTACCTGGCTATACTGCCTGACACTGTGATGTATTGTTTAGTTTGTTGTCCTTCCCCCCGCACCTCCGATTAGCAGGGTTGGCTACGTATGGCGGTGCGAAAGAAGTTCAGCAAATATCCGTATGAGGATGGGTTTCTATGATCCTATACAAGTCTCGGGATCTCTTTGGGTCTCTTCCTTCCGATATTAGGAAACCACTGGAGCTATACACTTTTATATCACCTAGGTTGACAAACTTATTTCTTTAGAACTGCTTGTTGTGTTTAGTTTGCTGTCGTTTCCCCGCACCTCCGATTAGCACGGTTGGCTACGTACTGGCGGTGCGAAAGAACTCTAACGTACAAACGTACACCCATATTTGTGGAGTGTTACCTTAGGTGCCATAGACCAGGGGGATCCAGCAACCTGCGTGCTCAGGAGGTGCCGTGTGGTCGTTTAAGAGACCGCTTTGTGACGTCGTTTATCGAGGACCGCCATCTCGTACTCGCTGCTTTGCGTCGCGGCTCTCGCGATATTGAGGTTTTTTTTTTGTTTCCTACTGAATTCGAACCACATGGCTGTCTCGTTACTTTGGTTTTTCCGCCCATTACTGTAAGACAATCGTGAGCGAGCAGTGCGAATTCTAATGATGTCTTAGAATGAGGGGAGAGCTGGTTAAGTCCTTTGGCTATAGCTTTCAAAAACTGTAAAAATACAAAAAACAGGGACCAGAGTACCAAACGACTTTACGACTTCCTAAAAAGTAGCGTCAGTTCAGTTGAATGTAAGCCTTTGCCGAAACTCCGATACTCGAGTTGAGACACGGGGAAGTTAGGATAGGGGTGCCACGGTGGCTAGATGTTCACTACCATGTCTGGTATACAGGAGGTCGTGGGTTCAGTCTGACGACATTTAGAATCAACAATCCATCGTTTTAGAGTATTTGGCTGCTGTATTTTTCCACGCGATGAGCTGCTTCGTTGAGCTTTCATCTGTGATAGGTCGCTTTTGAAAAAGAGCAACAGAGCAGCTCAGTGGCCCTGAACTGATAAAAAAATAAAAAATTGTTTAGTTGTAGGGGTCTATATCAAGCAGAGAACTTCTGCTAGACGAGTATGGACACCTCGATTCACCAGGTACAATCCGTCGCCACGCTTGCGTTCCGAGAGACCAGGGATCCGCGGACCTCTGCCAGGATACTCCAGGGGAGACCTTGAGGATACTATATGAGAGAGGCGCCCCCTGGTGGTCTGCGAGGGTACTACAGGAGATACACGGTTCCCTGGTACGTTGACGCCTGATGGTCGGGTCTTCATAGGTGCTACTCGCGAACGTCGCTTGCCCCAACAGTCCATTGAGGGTACATGGGGGGGGGGGAGTCTTTGTCTTTTATACCACATGTATATGACCAGCTGAGTGAGCGATCTAACATTCTCACGTATTAGAAGGGGGCTGAAGAGCTGACATTCTGTACGCCTATAGCCAAGTCTTTTTTTGTTGTTGCTTGTGACCAGGACGATCTGAAAAGGAACATTCCAGAATTTGGGACCCAACCGTACGGTAGCGGAGGTTGTCTGCTTTCACTCAGAGGCCATAGCCCTGCCTGCTATGGCTACGACAGGAGACTCCTGCTGGTCCAGGAGATCATACAAACTCCACTCACACTCACTGTATAACAGAAGGAGATCATACAAACTCCACTCACTCTGTAGAACAGGGAGAGATCAGACAAACTCCACTCACTCTCACTGCAGAACAGGGGGAGAACTTACAGAAATATGCCCGAGTCAGGAATCAGACCCAAGCATTTATTGCTGAGGTACAAGCGTTGGCAATGCGCGACATGCCCTGTACGAGAACTTTACCAGCTAGCAGAGTAATTCACCTCCTGTGGAGTGTGACGCTAAGACCAATAAAGCAGTGAATATTTGTTTAAGCATTATGATTATTACTCTGCTTGTTAACCCAGGCAAGCGTAGATGAGTCTCAAGACTGTTTTCATGAGGGTCCTGCAAGGTTGTTAGTAGTTATAGGGGGAGCGCATTTGAGCATCGCTATTTTTGCGGTGTAACTTTTCACATTTTGCCCGAGATGCCGGCAAACACGATTCACAATCGGCGCCACACAACACCAAGACGGTCAGGACTCTATCCATCTGTGTGGAGTTCACCCAGCATGCACACAAAGAAAGCACAAAACCAAGTTAAAGAAATCCTGCACAACGCGTGGAGCGTGCATCAATGCTCAAGAAGGCACCTCCCATTAGCAACGGTTGCCTATTTTCGGTGCAAAAAAAATTAAACGTACAAACATCCCACACCTCCCATTGGCAATGGTTGGCTACGTGCAATGTGAAAGAAGTTTAATGTACATACATCATCATCCGGCATCTCACAGCAACGGTTAGCTACGTGCGGTGTGAAAGAAGTTTAATGTACATACATCATCATCCGGCATCTCACAGCAAGGGTTAGCTACGTGTGGTGTGAAAGAAGCTTAATGTGCATACATCATCATCCGGGATCTCACAGCAATGGTTAGCTACGTGCGGTGTGAAAGACGTTTAATGTACATACATCATCATCCGGCATCTCACAGCAAGGTTTAGCTACGTGTGGTGTGAAAGAAGCTTAATGTGCATACATCATCATCCGGGATCTCACAGCAATGGTTAGCTACGTGCGGTGTGAAAGAAGCTTAATGTACATACATCATCATCCGGCATCTCACAGCAACGGTTGGCTACGTGCAGTGTGAAAGAAGTTTAATGTACATACATCATCCGTCATCTCACAACAACGGTTGGCTACGTGCGGTGTGAAAGACGTTTAATGTACATACATCATCATCCGGCATCTCACAGCAACGGTTAGCTACGTGCGGTGTGAAAGAAATTCAACATACATATAGAACGCGATGCAATGAAATCACAGCCTTGGCCGACAAGGGTAATTCCTTTTACCGTCTTCGTTAAATCCTCGGCTTCTCTGGGCAAGACACTTTGGGTCACTTTAGCCGATATTTACACTGCTCTCAATTAACATTCAATTCCATCCGCAGAGCACCGCTTTCCCCTCGGTTAGGGGCACCATGGTGGCTAGATATTGACTGCCTTGCCTGGTATGCAGGAGGTCGTGGGTTTGACCCCGACCCTGACAACGCATGCTATCTCGCGCACGGTAGCAGTACTGCTGCTGCAGCAGCAGAAGTATTAGTAGTTGTAGTAATCTCAAGGTCAAACACCCACACCGAAGGATTGTCCAGGGCGGCCGCTGGATTCTGAACCGTGAGCCTCTGCATCGCGCTGATTGTAGACTCTTGTTTTAGTGCGTAGCAAAGGCATTGCGAGGCTTGTGAGAATTAATTATCTTGTAGGTGCTGCTCGATAACGGTATTTGCCCCCAACAGTCTGTTAAGGGCTATAGAGGAGGGATCTTTGTATCATATGGGGGGGGGCAGTGGGGTGGTAGCACGCTGCACTCACTGCCACCAACGCCGGTGATCGCGGTCATCTGTAACAATCGGTCCCGAGCCTCCTCACCCTAGGTGGGCTCAGCCTAAAATGAGTACCTGGTGTAGCGGTGGTGTGTAGTAAAAACATCGCCACTGGGGAGACAAAGGCGGCCGTGCTTGATGCTGGCCACCCACCCCCCTCGTGTGCCGTGGCGGCCTTCAAAGGTGCTGCTCCTCGCTACTCATGGCTCTTGTTTGTGAGGCTTCACGGGGGTGATCATGTCTTTGTTTGCTTCTCACGTGTCTGTGCTATCTGGCGTAGTAGGATCGTGGTCTCTGTAACTTGGTGGCTCCGGGGTTGGTGGGGTGGGGGGGGTTAGGTTTGTTTTACGTTAATAAATATTCCCGTGAAATGGTCGCTCTTTCGAGCGTCTGTCGGTTCTGATGCCCCGTTTGGAAAATCCACGGAGTGAGGCAGTCGCAGCCACCACGTGCCGAGACTGGGCCTCGACGAGGGGGCGTCGCCACACCGAGCTGCAACAGTTTTGAGTGTCGACCCCTCCCCGATACTCGTCGAGCCTCAGCCGCTTGGGGTCAAGCGACCCACGGGCCAGGGCGGGCAGCAGCGGCTGCGTGAACTGGTGGTGAAACGCGTGCAGCTTTTCCACGCCGCTGACGCACGTCGTGACGTCACCCCCGCCGACTAATCCCAGCGCGGCGCCTTCGCCCCGCCCCGCCCCGCGGCCCTCGCCCCGCCCCGCAAGAGGCACCGGGACTCGGAGCCCTGAGCCCACGCGGTGCCAGCCAAGACAAGAGGGGGGGGGTGAGGGTGAGGTGGGGGGGGAGTGAGGTGGGGGAGTGAGGTGGGGGGGGAGTGGAGGTGGGAGTGAGGTGGGGGGGGTGAGGTGGGGGGGGTGAGGTGGGGGGGGGGGTGGGGGTGGGAGGGGGGAGTGTGAGGTGGGGGGAGTGTGAGGTGGGGGGGGGTGAGGTGGGGAGTGTGAGGTGGGGGGGTGTGAGGTGGGTGGAGTGTGAGGTGGGGGGGGGTGGAGTGGGGAGGGTGAGGTGGGGGGGAGTGTGAGGTGGGGGGAGTGTGAGGTGGGGGAGTGTGAGGTGGGGGGAGTGTGAGGTGGGGGGGGGTGAGGAGGATGGAGTGTGAGGTGGGGGGTGAGGTGGGGGAGTGTGAGGTGGGGGGAGTGTGAGGTGGGGGGAGTGTGAGGTGGGGGGAGTGTGAGGTGGGGGGAGTGTGAGGTGGGGGGGAGTGTGAGGTGGGAGTGTGAGGGGGGGAGTGTGAGGTGGGGGGAGTGTGAGGTGGGTGGAGTGTGAGGGGGGGGAGTGTGAGGTGGGGGGATTGTGAGGTGGGGGCGGAGTGTGAGGTGGGGGGGAGTGTGAGGTGGGGGGGAGTGTGAGGTGGGGGAGTATGAGGTGGGGGAGTGTGAGGTGGGTGGTGAGGTGGGGGGGAGTGTGAGGTGGGGGGGAGTGTGAGGTGGGGGGGTGTGAGGTGGGGGGAGTGTGAGGTGGGGGGATTGTGAGGTGGGGGGAGTGTGAGGTGGGGGGGAGTGTGAGGTGGGGGGAGTGTGAGGTGGGGGGGAATGTGAGGTGGGGGGAGTGTGAGGTGGGGGGTGGAGTGGGTGGGGGGGAGTGTGAGGTGGGGGGGATGTGAGGTGGGGGGGAGTGTGAGGGGGGGGGGGGAGTGTGAGGTGGGGGGGAGTGATGTGAGGTGGGGGGGAGTGTGAGGTGGGGGGGATTTTGAGGTGGGGGGGAGTGTGAGGTGGGGGGGTGAGGTGTGGGAGTGTGAGGTGGTGGGGAGTGTGGAGGTGGGGGAGTGAGTGGGTGGGGGAGTGTCGAGTGGTGGGTGGGGGGGTGGGGGAGTGTGAGGTGGGGGGAGTGTGAGGTGGGGGGAGTGTGAGGTGGGGGGGATGTGAGGTGGGGGGTGTGAGTGGGGGGGGAGTGTGAGGTGGGGTGGGGTGGGTGGGAGTGTGAGTGGGGGGGAGTGTGAGGTGGGGGGATTTGAGGTGGGGGGGAGTGTGAGGGTGTGGGTGTGGGAGTGTGAGGTGGTGGGGGAGTGTGAGGTGGGGGGGGAGTTTGAGGTGGGGGGAGTGTGAGGTGGGGGGGGTGAGGGGGGGAGGTGAGGTGGGGGAGTGTGAGGTGGGTGGAGTGTGAGGTGGGGGCGTGTGAGGTGGGTGGAGTGTGAGGTGGGGGGGAGTGTGAGGTGGCGGGGTGAGGGTGTGGGAGTGTGAGGTGGGGGGAGTGTGAGGTGGGGGAGTGTGAGGTGGGGGGAGTGTGAGGTGGGGGGGGTGAGGTGGGGGGGTGAGGTGGGGGGAGTGTGAGGTGGGGGGAGTGTGAGGTGGGTGGAGTGTGAGGTGGGGGGAGTGTGGAGGTGGGGTGGAGTGTGAGGTGGGGGGTGTGAGGTGGGGGGGGGTGAGGTGGGGGGGGAGTGTGAGGTGGGGGGGAGTGTGAGGTGGGTGGAGTGAGGGGGGGAGTGTGAGGTGGGGGGGATTGTGAGGTGGGGGGGAGGGTAAGGTGGGGGGGGGAGTGTGAGGTGGGGGGGAGTGTGAGGGTGGGAGTGTGAGAGGTGGGGGGGAGTGTGAGGTGGGGGGGGAGTGAGGTGGGGGGAGTGAGAGGTGGGTGGGAGTGTGAGGTGGGGGGTGAGGTGGGGGGGAGTGTGAGGTGGGGGGGAGTGTGAGGTGGGGGGGAGTGTGAGGTGGGGGGGTGTAAGGTGGGGGGAGTGTGAGGTGGGGGGGTGTGTGAGGTGGGGGGAGTGTGAGGTGGGGGGAGTGTGAGGTGGGGGGAGTGTGAGGTGGGGGGGAGTGTGAAGTGGGAGGGAGTGAGAGGTGGGGGGTGTGAGGTGGGGGGAGTGTAAGGTGGGGGGGAGTGTGAGGTGGGGGGGAGTGTGAGGTGGGGGGAGTGTGAGGTGGGGGGGGTGAGGTGGGAGTTGAGGTGGGGGGGAGTGTGAGGTGGGGGAGTGTGAGTGGGGGGTGAGTATGAGGTGTGGGTGGGGGGAGGTGGGGGGTGAGGTGGGGGGGAGTGTGAGGTGGGGGGAGTGTTGAGGTGGGGGGAGTGTGAGGTGGGGGGAGTGTGAGGGTGGTGGGGGGGAGTGTGAGGTGGGGGAGTGTGAGTGGTGGGGGGTGGGAGGTGGGGGGGAGTGTGAGGTGGGGGAGTGTGAGGGGGTGTGGTGAGGATGGGGGAGTGTGAGGTGTGGGGGAGTGTGAGGTGGGGGGGTGAGGTGGGGGGTGTGAGGTGGGAGGAGTGTGAGGTGGGGGGGAGTGTGAGGTGGGGGGGAGTGTGAGGTGGGGGGAGTGTGGAGGTGGGGGGGGGGTGAGGAGGGGGGAGTGTGAGGTGGGGCGGAGTGTGAGATGGGGGGGTGAGGTGGGGGGGGAGTGTGAGGTGGGGGGAGTGTGAAGTGGGGGGGGAGTGTGAGGTGGGGGGAGTGTGAGGTGGGGGAGTGTGAGGTGTGGGGGGTGGTGTGAGGTGGAGGGGGTGTGAGGTGGGGGGAGTGTGAGGTGGGGGGAGGTGAGGTGGGGGGGAGTGTGAGGTCGGGGGAGTGTGAGGTGGGGGGGTGAGGTGGGGGGGTGTGAGGTGGGGGGAGTGTGAGGTGGGGGGGAGTGTAAGGTGGGGGGGGAGTGTGAGGTGGGGGGGAGTGTGAAGTGGGGGGGAGTGTGAGGTGGGGGAGTGTGAGGTGGGGGAGTGTGAGGTGTGGGGGGTGGTGTGAGGTGGGGGGGTGTGAGGTGGGGGGGAGTGTGAGGTGGGGGGAGTGAGGTGGGGGGGAGGTGAGGTGGGGGGAGTGTGAGGTGGGGGGAATGTGAGGTGGGGGGGAGGTGAGGTGGGGGGCGAGGTGAGGTGGGGGGAGTGTGAGAGAGTCAAGCTGCTCCTGCAGCAGCAGCTTGACTCTCACGCGGTCACCACCCCCCACTTTCCCATTTGGGCTTTTTGTTGTCATCTAAGCCATCAACCCCTCCTGCACGTGTGCACTGTTTTGTTTACACACGGGCGTGGTTGTGGTGGGGTGGTGACGGTTGTGGTGGAGTGGGGGTGGTTGTGGTGGGGTGGTTGTGGTTGTGGTGGTGTGGTGATGGTCGTGGTGGGGTGGTGTTTGTGGTGGAGTGGTGATGGTTGTGGTGGTGATGGTTGTGGTTGGGTGGTGATGGTTGTGGTGGTGTTGTGATAGTTGTGGTGGGGTGGTGGTGGTTGTGGTGGGGTGGTGATGGTCATGGTGGTGTTGTGATAGTTGTGGTGGGGTGGTGATGGTTGTGGTGGGGGTGGTCGTGGTGGGGTGGTGATGGTTGTGGTGGTGATGGTTGTGGTTGGGTGGTGATGGTTGTGGTGGTGTTGTGATAGTTGTGGTGGTGGTGGTTGTGGTGGGGTGGTGATGGTTGTGGTGGGGTGGTGATGGTTGTGGTGGGGTGGTGGTGGTTGTGGTGGGGTGGTGATGGTTGTGATGTGGTGGTGATGGTTGTGGTGGGGATGGTTGTGGTGGAGTGGGGGTGGTTGTGGTGGGGTGGTGATGGTTGTGGTGGGGTGGTGATGTTGTGGTGGAGTGGTGGTGGTTGTGGTGGGGTGGTTGTGGTTGTGGTGGTGTGGTGATGGTCGTGGTGGGGTGGTGGTGGTTGTGGTGGGGTGGTGATGGTTGTGGTGGGGTGGTGGTGGTTGTGGTGGGGTGGTGATGGTTGTGGTGGGGTGGTGGTTGTGGTGGTGATGATTGTGGTGGGGTGTTGATGGTTGTGGTGGTGATAGTTGTGGTGGGGTGGTGGTGGTTGTGGTGGGGTTGTGATGGTTGTGGTGGTGTGGGGGTGGTTGTGGTGGAGTGGTTGTGGTTGTGGTGGTGTGGTGATGGTCGTGGTGGGGTGGTGGTTGTGGTGGAGTGGTGATGGTCGTGGTGGTGGTGGTTGTGGTGGGGTGGTGGTGGTGGAGTGGGGTGGTGGTGGTTGTGGTGGGGTGGTGATGGTTGTGGTGGGGTGGTGGTGGTTGTGGTGGGGTGGTGATGGTTGTGGTGTGGTGGTGATGGTTGTGGTGGTGATGGTTGTGGTGGGGGGGTGATGGTTGTGGTGGGGTGGTGATGGTTGTGGTGGGGTGGTGATGGTTGTGGTGGGGTGGTGGTGGTTGTGGTGGGGTGGCAATGGTTGTGGTGTGGTGGTGATGGTTGTGGTGGTGATGGTTGTGGTGGTGTGGTGATGGTTGTGGTGGTGGTGGGGTGGTGATGGTTGTGGTGGGGTGGTGATGGTTCTGGTGATGGTTGTGATGGTCCTGGTGGGGTGGTGGTGGTTGTGGTAGGGTGGTGGGGTTGTGATGGTTGTGGTGGGGTGGTGATGGTTGTGGTGGGGTGGTGATGGTTGTGGTTGGGTGGTGGTGGTTGTGGTGGGGTGGTAATGGTTGTGGTGGGGTGGTGGTGGTTGTGGTGGGGTGGTGATGGTCGTGGTGGGGTGGTGGTGGTTGTGGTGGGGTGGTGATGGTTGTGGTGGGGTGGTGGTTGTGGTGGTGATGATTGTGGTGGGGTGTTGATGGTTGTGGTGGTGATAGTTGTGGTGGGGTGGTGGTGGTTGTGGTGGGGTGGTGGTGGTTGTGGTGGGGTTGTGATGGTTGTGGTGGTGTGGGGGTGGTTGTGGTGGGGTGGTTGTGGTTGTGGTGGTGTGGTGATGGTCGTGGTGGGGTGGTGGTTGTGGTGGAGTGGTGATGGTCGTGGTGGTGGTGGTGGTTGTGGTGGGGTGGTGATGGTTGTGGTGGGGTGGTGGTGGTTGTGGTGGGGTGGTGATGGTTGTGGTGTGGTGGTGATGGTTGTGGTGGTGATGGTTGTGGTGGGGGGGTGATGGTTGTGGTGGGGTGGTGATGGTTGTGGTGGGGTGGTGGTGGTTGTGGTGGGGTGGCGATGGTTGTGGTGTGGTGGTGATGGTTGTGGTGGTGATGGTTGTGGTGGTGTGGTGATGGTTGTGGTGGGGTGGTGATGGTTGTGGTGGGGTGGTGATGGTTGTGGTGATGGTTGTGGTGGGGTGGTGGTGGTTGTGGTAGGGTGGTGGGGTGGTGATGGTTGTGGTGGGGTGGTGATGGTTGTGGTGGGGTGGTGATGGTTGTGGTGGGGTGGTGGTGGTTGTGGTGGTAATGGTTGTGGTGGGGTGGTGGTGGTTGTGGTGGAGTGGTGGTGGTTGTGGTGGGGTGGTGGTGGTTGTGGTGGGGTGGTGATGGTTGTGGTGGGGTGGTGATGGTTGTGGTGGGGTGGTGGTGGTTGTGGTGGGGTGGTGATGGTTGTGGTGGGGTGGTGGTGGTTGTGGTGGGGTGGTGGTGGTTGTGGTGGTGGTGGTTGTGGTGGGGTGGTGGTGGTGTGTGGTGGGGTGGTGGTGGTTGTGGTGGGGTGGTGGTGGTTGTGGCTCACGCTACCCAGGGCGCGTTCCACCCCCACGGTCACCACCTCGTGACCTCTGTATGGCCCAGCGAGGACGCACGCGGGGCACACGACGACAAGGAGGAGGAGGAGGCGGTGGCAGTCTCCGAGCCACGACAGAAATACTCCAGCGACTTGGAGTCATCTCGGCACCTACGATGGCTGCTCAGCATTTTCTCATCCTCCTCCTCCTTCGTATGCGTGAGCAGCAGCGGGAGTTGGTCCACCATGTCAGCGAGGAGCACGTTCTTTGCCGGCCTCGGGTCTCCGCGGAAGACTCGGCGGCAGTGAGGGCACGAGAAATGCCCGACCCAGCAGGGAGTTGATGACGATGAGGACGATGACGACGACGACGATGACGACGATGATGACGACGACGATGACGATGATGACGACGATGACGACGATGACGACGACGACGATGATGACGATGATGACCACGATGACGACGACGATGACGACGACGATGATGATGACGACGATGATGACGATGACGATGATGACGATGACGACGACGACAATGACGACGACGATGACGCCAATGACGACGATGACGACGATGATGATGATGACGATGACGACGATGATGACGATGATGACGACGACGATGACGATGATGACGACGATGACGACGATGATGATGATGATGATGACGATGATGACGATGACAATGACGACGACGATGACGACGATGATGACGATGACGATGACGACGACGATGATGATGATGATGACGACGACGATGACGACGACGATGCCGACGACGATGACGACGATGATGACGACGACGATGATGACGATGACGACGATGACGATGACGACGACGACGATGACGACGACGATGACGCCGATGACGACGATGACGACGATGATGATGATGACGATGACGACGATGATGACAATGATGACGACGACGATGACGATGATGACGACGATGACGATGACGATGATGATGACGATGACGACGATGATGACGACGACGATGATGACGATGACGACGATGACGATGACGACGACGACGATGACGACGACGATGACGCCGATGACGACGATGACGACGATGATGATGATGATGACGATGACGACGATGATGACGATGATGACGACGACGATGACGATGATGACGACGATGACGACGATGACGACGATGACGAGGACGACGATGACGACGACGATGATGACGATGACGACGATGACGACGACGATGATGGAGGGGATGTCGCAGCTGCATCCCACCTGCGGTCGATGCACACCCGCCAGAACGTGTGGCCACACGCAAGCGTCACCGCAGTGGCGAACAGCTCCAAGCAAATTTATCACTCTTTGGAAGAACGTAATCAACGAGGTAGGGGGTTGACGAATCTCTGTGTTGTATTGCATTATATTTATAAGTTTACTAGGTTTGTTTCTCATTCATTTGTACCTCATGATGATTGCTTGTGTTGCAATCGAAACGTCGTATTCTATGATTTAATTTATTTTCTTTCTACGTGACTTTACCGCAAGAACCAAAAAGTATCTCCAAGCAGTTTAACACGTAGGTACGAATTGCATTCCTAAGTCGATGACTGTCCGTACAGCAGGGACGTGTGGTCAGGGGAGGCAGGGGAGGCAGAGCCTCACCTGTCATACTCCAATGAAAATAGCTGTTACGAAAAAAAATATATTAAGATTTTTCCACTGATCTGTGTTATGAATGTCATTTCTGTACGAGTCCAATAATTTTTTCGTCAAAAATCGCCAAATTTGCGGAGCTCCGCTGCAAATACAGGAAGAGACGAGAGGTGAG
The DNA here is from genome assembly GCF_048934315.1 of Petromyzon marinus. Lineage (NCBI taxonomy): Eukaryota > Metazoa > Chordata > Hyperoartia > Petromyzontiformes > Petromyzontidae > Petromyzon > Petromyzon marinus. The sequence continues at coordinate 10,770,691 of NC_133732.1, forward strand.
GCAGCGACGAGCTCAGCCTCCCCTCTGATTGCGCAACCCCTCAGTAACTGGATGGGGCGCGGGCAATAAGCGCGTGCCTGTTACTATCTCTCTGTGTGTCACCAATGTAATGTTTGTAGACCCGTTCATTTTATGTCCTCGCCTTCCATACTCCAGGTAACTTATTTCACGTGTGTGTATAAATATAATTAGGCTCGCTGGCCTCGTCATGAAACTGCAATGAAAAAGTACCAGGGGAGGCAGCTATCACATCTGCCTCACTGAGGGGTCGTGTCTAACACGCCCCCCTCGGTGAGGACACACCCCCCAGTGAGGCCACGCCCCCTCAGTGTGTGAATCTGGCTCTTACACTCGCCAGTGCCTCCCCAGCCATTGACCTCACCGCACGTCACTGCCGTACAGTACATTATATCATATGCCAGAACGTATATAAATACTACATAACCTTTACATACCTTTAATAATAACGATAATGCTGATGACGATGACAATCAGATGATTGGAGGGGGGGGGTAGGGGTGGTTACAAAGGGGGCCAGGCCACCCTGTCCCTCTTCCTCCGGGTCATCAATGACAGATGAGTGGGCAGGGTGAGTAGGCACGCGCGTAGGCAGGCACAGTGGTGCTGGTGGCTGGGTGGGTGTCGCTGGTGGCTGCGTGGGTGTCGCTGGGTGGGTGTCGCTGGTGGCTGGGTGGGTGTCGCTGGTGGCTGCGTGGGTGTCGCTGGGTGGGTGTCGCTGGTGGCTGCGTGGGTGTCGTTGGTGGCTGGGTGGGTGTCGCTGGTGGCTGGGTGGGTGTCGCTGGTGGCTGGGTGGGTGTCGCTGCTGGCTGGGTGGGTGGCGCTTGTGGCTGGGTGGGTGTCGCTGCTGGCTGGGTGGGTGTCGCTGCTGGCTGGGTCGTGAATCGTGGCTAATTGTATCCATTCCTCTCAGTCTAACCGACACCACGCAGCTCAAAGTCGATCAGGCAGCTATCTTGAAAATGTCCGATTTTATCTTAAATGCCACGGTTCACAGAGCATACAAAACAACGCTGTTGATTTAGCAGAGTATAAATTACATTTTTTAATACTGAGAAATCAACGTCCGATTTGATCATCGCAGTGTTTCGCTGCCCTACTCCGTCTTCCCCCTTGACCCTGCGGGTTTCAGGTTTGGTGTTAAACTTCACTCAGCGAGTGCAGGCAGCAAGCAGTCCGCGTGATGAACCACGTGGACATTCGAGGTTAAGCTAATTTCTGGAAGAAAATAAACGGAGAAAGTTGGCGCACTTTTTTTTATTTATTACCGGATCACGACAAAGCCACCGCCGAAGCAAACAACGACAAAGCACACGACCAGGGAGAAGTGAGCAGCACCTCAAATGGTACAAGCCCCCCCCCTCTGAGAAATATGACCACAGCCATAATATGCAGGAGGTGTAAAGTGAGAACTTGACTCGTGCCTATGGCTCTACACAATCCTTACACACACAGCCCACAGAGGCGTTGACTGCACAGCAGATCTGCTCTGCTGAACTTCAGCAGGGAGGTCAGCACAGAAGCTTCAGCTGGCAGCCTTGGTGAGGGTAGAGGCATGGGCTGGATCCCCACTCCTGTCCGCTACCTCTGGCCCCCCCACTAACCCACCCACCCACCTACTCACCCACCCACCTACCTACTCACCCACCCACCTACCTACTCACCCACCCACCTACTCACCCATTTATTTCACTAGGTAGAGCCCACTGAGCTGTGTAGCCTTTTTTAAAGAAGCGACCTGGCCACAAATGAGAGCTCAACGAAGTCGCTTATCATCATCATCACGTGGACATTTATGTCAGCCCAATACTCTAAATGCGTGACGTTGATTCTAAATGTGGAGGGAAAAACCGGTGGACCCGGAGAAAAAAATCTACGCGACCATGGGAAGTGAGAGAGAGAGGGAAGGCACGCAAACTCCAGATATAGAGTAACAAGCGTCGTCAGGGTCGGGATCGAACCTACGACCTCCTGCGTGCCAGGCCAGGGAGTTAACATCTCCCAGCCACCAGTCGTTGCACTTGTTGTCATTTGGTCAAAGGATGATGACAAAGCCATCGCCAAAGCAAACAACGACAAAGCACACGACCAGGGAGAAGTGAGCAGCACTTCAAATGGTACAAGCCCCCCTCTGAGAAATATGACCACAGCCATTATATGCAGGAGGTGTAAAGTGAGAACTTGACTCGTGCCTATGGCTCTACACAATCCTTACACACATAGCCCACAGAGGCGTTGTCTGCACAGCAGATCTGCTCTGCTGAACTTCAGCAGGGAGGTCAGCACAGGAGCTTCAGCTGGCAGCCTTGGTGAGGGTAGAGGCATGGGCTGGATCCCCGCTCCTGTCCGCTCCCTCTGGTCCCCCCACACACCCACCCACCTACCTACCCAACCAGCCACTTACCTACCTACTCACCCGTCCACCTACTCACCCACCTACCCACTCACCCAACACCCGCCATTCGCCACTAAGTGACGCCGACATCACCACGGTGCTTGTGCCAGGCCAGGTGCACTTTGAGGCTACGTGAAGTGTCAAAGGCTCACTCACCCACCTATCTACTCACCCACCCACGTGCCTACTCACCCACCTATCTACTCACCCACCCACCTCCCTACCTAAAACAATGTTTTATTTTACTAGGTAGAGCCCACTGAGCTGCTTAGCTTTTTTAAATAAGCGACATGGCCACAAATGAGAGCTCAACGAAGTCGCTTATCATCATCACGTGGACATTCATGTCAGCCCAATACTCTAAATACGTGATGTTGATTCTAAATGTGGAGGGGAAAAACCGGTGGACCCGGAGAAAAATCGACGCGACCATGGGAAGTGAGAGAGAGAACGCACGCAAACTGCAGATATAGAGTAACAGGCGTCGTCAGGGTCGGGAGCGAACCTACGACCTCCTGCGTACCAGGCAAGGGAGTTTACACCTCCCAGCCACCAGTCGTCGGACTTGTTTGCCATTTGGTCAACGGATCACGACCTGCCACTGCCAAAGCAAACACCGCGGCGCCCTCTACTTACCCACCCACCTACCCATCCATTGAAGCAGAATCACAATATTTTTTTTTATCCTTTTAAAAGGTGAAGGTGAAGAGACATTTTACACACAGAGCTACCTGTATACCACAAGCACACAGCAGGTACCAGCAGACAACAACAACAGTCCCAGACCACACCAAGATAACAACAACAGTCCCAGACAACACCAAGACAACAACAACAGTCCCAGACCACACCAAGACAACAACAACAACAACAGTCCCAGACAACACCAAGACAACAACAACAACAACAACAACAACAACAGTCCCAGACAACACCAAGACAACAACAACAACAACAGTCCCAGACAACACCAAGACAACAACAACAACAACAGTCCCAGACAACACCAAGACAACAACAACAGTCCCAGACAACACCAAGACAACAACAACAACAGTCCCAGACAACACCAAGACAACAACAACAACAGTCCCAGACCACACCAAGACAACAACAACAGTCCCAGACCACACCAAGACAACAACAACAGTCCCAGACCACACCAAGACAACAACAACAGTCCCAGACCACACCACGACAACAACAACAGCCCCAGACCACACCAAGACAACAACAGTCCCAGACTACACCAAAACAACAACAACAACAGTCCCAGACAACACCAAGACAACAACAACAACAACAGTCCCAGACAACACCAAGACAACAACAGCAGTCCCAGAAACACCAAGACAACAACAACAACAGTCCCAGACAACACCAAGACAACAACAACAACAGTCCCAGACAACACCAAGACAACAACAACAGTCCCAGACAACACCAAGACAACAACAACAGTCCCAGACAACACCAAGACAACAACAACAACAACAGTCCCAGACAACACCAAGACAACAACAACAACAACAGTCCCAGACAACACCAAGACAACAACAACAGTCCCAGACAACACCAAGACAACAACAACAACAGTCCCAGACAACACCAAGACAACAACAACAACAGTCCCAGACCACACCAAGACAACAACAACAGTCCCAGACCACACCAAGACAACAACAACAGTCCCAGACCACACCAAGACAACAACAACAGTCCCAGACCACACCACGACAACAACAACAGCCCCAGACCACACCAAGACAACAACAGTCCCAGACTACACCAAAACAACAACAACAACAGTCCCAGACAACACCAAGACAACAACAACAACAACAGTCCCAGACAACACCAAGACAACAACAGCAGTCCCAGAAACACCAAGACAACAACAACAACAGTCCCAGACAACACCAAGACAACAACAACAACAGTCCCAGACAACACCAAGACAACAACAACAGTCCCAGACAACACCAAGACAACAACAACAGTCCCAGACAACACCAAGACAACAACAACAGTCCCAGACCACACCAAGACAACAACAACAACAACAACAACAGTCCCAAACAACACCAAGACAACAACAACAACAACAGTCCCAGACAACACCAAGACAACAACAACAACAGTCCCAGACAACACCAAGACAACAACAACAACAGTCCCAGACAACACCAAGACAACAACAACAGTCCCAGCCCACACCAAGACAACAACAACAACAACAGTCCCAGACCACACCAAGACAACAACAACAACAGTCCCAGACCACAACAAGACAACAACACACAGCAGTAGTAGGCCCTCACTGCAATGGAACATGAACATGAAACTGTCGATATTACGCCGGTAAGGATCACAGAGTTACAAATCGCATTTTGCAAATGCGGTTGTATCCTGCACCAATGTTCCGCTTCAGGATAATAACTTTTTCAAGGAAGATTTAGCGACGTTTAGGGATAAGGAATGAGGTCGACCTGAGAAACCCTCGGTAGTCATCGAGATGGTCCCCAATTCCTCTACTGACCCACTGACTGCAGAGGGACATTTGGGTTCTTAACGGAGTCGAGATGTCCGCATTTGGCGTGGACGATCGCAAGGACGATGGAGAAGAGGGCGCCACCAATCGTCATCACGGTCACTCCAGCGATCTGTGGAACAAAAGGGCCGAGATCACAAACCGCAAATTAACTTCTGCATCTCCCTTGCTGCGCCCAGACAGCGCAGACACACAGACAGACACAGGTGATACACACAGACAGACACAGGTGATACACACAGACACAGGTGATACACACAGACACAGGTGATACACACAGACACAGGTGATACACACAGACAGCCACAGGTGATACACACAGACACAGTTGATACACACAGACACAGGTGATGTACACAGACACAGGTGATGTACACAGACACAGGTGATACACACAGACACAGGTGATGTAGACACACAGACACAGGTGATACACACAGACACAGGTGATACACACAGTCACAGGTGATGTACACAGACACAGGTGATACACACAAACACAGGTGAAACACACAGACACAGGTGATGTACACAGACACAGGTGATACACACAGACAGACAGACACAGGTGATACACACAGACACAGGTGATACATACAGACAGAGGTGATACACACAGACACAGGTGATACACACAGACACAGGTGATACACACAGACAGACAGACACAGGTGATACACACAGACACAGTTGATACACACAGTCACAGGTGATACACACAGACACAGGTGATGCACACAGACACAGGTGATACACACAGACACAGGTGATACACACAGACACAGGTGATACAAACAGACACTGCAGTGATATCTCAGTTGGAGGAGCGGGGGGGGGAGGTTGATGATCGGAACGGAGGCGGTGTGTGGGGATCACCGTACCCGTGAGTCTGAGATGCACTTCTCGTATCGCACCACGGTAGCCGCTGCGTTTCTCCCCACGAGGCACAGCGAGTCGCTGGGGTAGCCGCCTTGGATGCAGCAGACCGCCTCCGAGTTGAGCAGCGCCACGGACAGCCACGCCATGGAGGCCACGAACGTGAGTGCGCTGTAGCGCGCGAGACGCGCCCTCTTGTCGGGGTCACGGCGAGCTCTGTACGCCTCGTAGACGACGGTGGTAAGGGACACGACCAAGATGAGGATGGGACCCAGGAGCGTGAGCAAGCCGAACGCCACGCCATAGTTGCAGGGGCAGTCGGTGATGTGGTTGAAGACCTCCTGAAGTCCGCCCATGAGCACAGTGGCCACGCCGTTGCTTAGAGGAATGCTCTTCGCTATTTCTGCCCGAAATGTGCCGAGGTGCTGACCCATCCCTGGCTGTCCAAGCTGTTCTGCCATGGTGGTGGTGGTGGTGATCGTGATGATGCTGATGCTACTACTGATGCTGAAGATGCTGCTGATGCTGCTGATTCTGCTGATGGTGATGGCGAGCCACCAAGAGGGGTTGCAATGGATCACTTCCCGTTGGCGCCGGCTCTTAAATGACAGCCGGCATCATTCGTAGTGGTTGGGACGCCCACCCCCCCCCCCCCCCGTCGGATTTTCTAGTTCCTCTTCTGAGGTTACGTGGGGAATGCACGCGTAGCGGCAGGGTGTCAACTGCTGTCCCCTTGAACGAGGTCACCGCTCTCGCATGGAGAGCGGTGACCTCTGAGGTGGCCTGGAGATCTTGGGTTCGATACCGACCCAGATAACGCCTGCTGCTGCTGCATATTTGGAGTCTGCGTCCTTCTCTCTCTCCCCGTCCGTAGTCGCGTGAATTTTTTCTCCGGGTCCTCCGGTTTTTTTCCCCCTCCCACATTTAGTCGACAACGCAGGGCCGTATTATATAATAAGACACAGTAGGCAGTGTGACCAGGGCCTACTCACTCACCCACTCACCCAGCCACCCACTCACCCAGCCACCCACTCACTCACCCAGCCACCCACTCACCGAGCCACCCACTCACCCAGCCACCCACTCACTCACCCAGCCACCCACTCACCCAGCCACCCACTCACCCAGCCACTCACTCACCCAGCCACCCACTCACCCAGGCACCCACTCACCCAGCCACCCACCCACTCACACAGCCACCCATCCACTCCCCCACTCACCCAGCCACCCACTCACCCAGCAACCCACTCATCCAGCCACCCACTCACCCAGCCACCCACTCACCCAGCCATCCACTCGCCCAACCACCCACTCACCCAGCCACCCACCCACTCACCCAGCCACCCACTCACCCATCCACTCACCCAGCCACCCACTCACCCAGCCACCCACTCACCCAGCCACCCACCCACTCACCCAGCCACCCACTCACCCATCCACTCACCCAGCCACCCACTCACCCAGCCACCCACTCACCCATCCACTCACCCAGTCACCCACTCACTCACCCAGCCACCCACTCACCCATCCACTCACCCAGTCACCCAGCCACCCACTCACTCCCCCACTCACCCAGCCACCCACTCACCCAGCCACCCACTCACCCAGTCACTCGTACGCGCATAGCCGACGGGAGGGTGTATTGGGGATGATTTAAAGGGCTGTGGGGCGGGTATCCGGGGTTGGTTTTAGAACGAGTGAATTAACAATCGGAGGGTTTGCGCGTGAATTCCCAGGGCAACGGCACACTCTGGATGATGATGATAATGCCTGCGCGTTAATTCCCGAGCGAACACGCATGGGCGAGCGCAAACACGTGGGCAACTACGCACTGACGCGCAAACACCGGGCACAATGGTGAAGGGACGCCGCAGCTGCGCGCGTTTCACTCGTCGTTCACACCTGCGCCGCACCACTCCCAGCACTCCGCAATACCACTGAAACCACACAGCGTGAGTCTCTCATGCGAGTCAATATTTACGTGACCCAGAGCCGAAATCAGGAGGGTAAAATTAACCTGCCTCGCGACAGTCTGAACCCACCCCACCTCGCCTATTCTCCACTAAGCCCGTCGTACGTACTCACGATTTTTCGTGTCCGTGTTAAGAAGTTGGGGAGACGAGGGTGTTGTAGATCCCTCCCCTGCTTGTGGGTCCCAGCTGCACTCGGAGTTGCGGCGAGGCTGATCGCGTGGCTCGCTGACTTGAGAAGAACACGAACTGATCATCGTGACCTCCTCTCCCATTTGATCCTCTTCTACATCGAAGAAAACCCTCGGCTAATCCGGCGGCCTTCACGGCCAATCAGATCGATGCACCCGCACCGGTGCTCTCAGCGACGTCCGTTTACCTCTTTACACATCAAAGGGGCCGCCGCTAATCCTAGGGGGTTCCCAGCCAATCAGAGCGCTCCCGAGTGTACCCTGTGCTCGTGTTGGCGCTGTTCGTGGCCCCTGGAGGAAGTCGGCCAATTGCCTGGCCCCGGGGAACCGTGGAGAATGTTCCCATGAGGGCTCCTGGGTGAAAACCTGGAGGCCAGGCGACTGCCCCCTGAGGTCCTACGTGTGTGGGGGGGGGGGGGGTGTTCATGTGGGGGGTGGAGAGGGGACAGCAGCCTCGGCCACGCTGATTTGTTGTGGTGCCGTCGCAGGCGCGGCGCACGCAGAGCGGCGTCGCTGCTGTGGCCTCACACGACCATCACCACGTGGTCCATGGTCACGTGGTCCACAGTTAACCGCTCCCCGTGCTCACCTCTCAATGAAACAACCCACGGTTTAGAGCCGTTCACTCTCAGTACCCTGAAGTAGAGCTCACATGCCCGAATACAACCACAACGTGATGTCACACAAGGCTGTTAGTACGACAACAACGTGATGTCACACAAGGCTGCTAGTACAACCACAAAGCTGTCACACAAGGCTGTTAGTACTACAACAACGCTACGTCACACAAGGCTGTTAGTACGACCAAAACACTATGTCACACAAGGCTGTTAGTACGACCACAACGCTACGTCACACAAGGCTGTTAGTATGACCACAACGCTACGTCACACAAGGCTGTTAGTACGAACACAACACTACGTCACACAAGGCTGTTAGTACGATCAAAACGCTACGTCACACAAGGCTGTTAGTACGACCACAATGCTATGTCACAGAAGGCTGTTATTACGACCACAACGCTACGTCACACAAGGCTGTTAGTACGACCACAACACTACGTCACACAAGGCTGTTAGTACGACCACAATGCTACGTCACACAAGGCTGTTAGTACAACCACAACGTGATGTCACACAAGGCTGTTAGTACAACCACAACACTACGTCACACAAGGCTGTTAGTACGACCACAATGCTACGTCACACAAGGCTGTTAGTACGACCACAATGCTACGTCACACAAGGCTGTTAGTACGACCACAATGCTACGTCACACAAGGCTGTTAGTACAACCACAACGCTACGTCACACAAGGCTGTTAGTACGACCACAACGTGATGTCACACAAGGCTGTTAGTACGACCACAACGCTATGTCACACAAGGCTGTTAGTACGACCACAACGCTACGTCACACAAGGCTGTTAGGACGACCACAACACTATTTCACACATCGCTGTTAGTACGACCACAACGCTACGTCACACAAGGCTGTTAGTACGACCACAACGCTATGTCACAAAAGGATGTTAGTACGACCACAACACTACGTCACACAAGGCTGATAGTACGACCACAACGCTACGTCACACAAGGCTGTTAGTACGACCACAAAGCTACGTCACACAAGGTTGTTAGTACAACCAGAACGCTACGTCACACAAGGCTGTTAGTACAACCACAACGCTACGTCACACAAGGCTGTTAGTACGACCACAACGATACGGTCACACAAGTCTGTTAGTACAACCACAACGCTACGTCACACAAGGCTGTTAGTACAACCACAACGCTACGTCACACAAGGCTGTTAGTACGACCACAACGCTACGGTCACACAAGTCTATTAGTACAACCACAACGCTACGTCACACAAGGCTGTTAGTACGACCACAACGCTATGTCACACAAGGCTGTTAGTACAACCACAACACTACGTCACGCAAGGCTGTTAGTACAACCACAACGCTACGTCACACAAGGCTGTTAGTATGACCACAACGCTACGGTCACACAAGGCTGTTAGTACGACCACAATTCCACGTCACACATGGCTGTTAGTACGACAACAACGCTACGTCACACAAGGCTGTTAGTACGACCACAACGCTATGTCACACAAGGCTGTTAGTACAACCACAACACTATGTCCCACAAGGCTGTTAGTACGACCACAACGCTACGTCACACAAGGCTGTTAGTACGACCACAACGCTACGTCACACAAGGCTGTTAGTACAACCACAACGCTACGTCACACAAGGCTGTTAGTACGACCACAACACTACGTCACACAAGGCTGTTAGTACGACCAGAACGCTACGTCACACAAGGCTGTTAGTACGATAACACTACGTCACACAAGGCTGTTAGTACGAACACAACACTACGTCACACAAGGCTGTTAGTACGACCACAACGCTACGTCACACAAGGCTGTTAGTACGACCACAACATGATGTCACACAAGGCTGTTAGTACGACCACAACGTGATGTCACACAAGGCTGTTAGTACGACCACAACGCTACGTCACACAATGCTGTTAGTACGACCACAACGCTACGTCACACAAGGCTGTTAGTACAACCACAACACTACGTCACACAAGGCTGTTAGTACGACCACAACGCTACGTCACACAAAGCTGTTAGTACGACCACAAAGCTACGTCACACAAGGCTGTTAGTACAACCACAACGCTACGTCACACAAGGCTGTTAGTACAACCACAACGCTACGTCACACAAGGCTGTTAGTACGACCACAACGCTACGGTCACACAAGGCTGATAGTACAACCACAACGCTACGTCACACAAGGCTGTTAGTACGATGACAACGCTATGTCACACAAGGCTGTTAGTACGACCACAATGCCACGTCACACACGGCTGTTAGTACGACAACAACGCTACGTCACACAAGGCTGTTAGTACAACCACAACGTGATGTCACACAAGGCTGTTAGAACGACCACAACGTGATGTCACACAAGCCTGTTAGTACGACCACAACGCTACGTCACACAAGGCTGTTAGTACGACAACAACGCTACGTCACACAAGGCTGTTAGTACGATGAGAACGCTACGTCACACAAGGCTGTTAGTACAACCACAACGCTACGTCAACCAAGGCTGTTAGACGATGACAACGCTACGTCACACAAGGCTGTTAGTACAACGACAACGCTACGTCACACAAGGCTGTTAGTACAACCACAACGCTACATCACACAAGGCTGTTAGTACAGCCACAACGTGATGTCACACAAGGCTGTAAGTACAACCACAACGCAATGTCACACAAGGCTGTTAGTACAACCACAACGCTATGGTCACACAACGCTGTTAGTACGACCACAATGCTACGTCACACAAGGCTGTTAGTACGACCACAACGCTATGTCACACAAGGCTGTTAGTACAACCACAACGCTACGTCACACAAGGCTGTTAGTACAACCACAACGCTATGTCACACAAGCCTGTTAGTACAACCACAATGCTAGGTCACACAAGGCTGTAAGTACAACCACAACACTACATCACGCAACGCTGTTAGTACGACCACAACGCTACGTCACACAAGGCTGTTAGTACAACCACAACGCTACGTCGCACAAGGCTGTTAGTACGACCACAACGCTACGTCACACAAGGCTGTTAGTACGACCACAACGCTATGTCACACAAGGCTGTTAGTACAACCACAACGCTATGGTCACACAACGCTGTTAGTACGACCACAACGCTATGTCAGACAAGGCTGTCAGTACGACCACAATGCTACGTCACACACGGCTGTTAGTACGACCACAATGCTACGTCACACAAGGCTGTTAGTACGACAACTACGCTACATCACACAAGGCTGTTAGTACGACCACAACGCTATGTCACACAAGGCTGTTAGTACAACCACAACGCTATGGTCACACAACGCTGTTAGTACGACCACAACGCTATGTCAGACAAAGCTGTTAATACAACCACAACGCTACGTCACACAAGGCTGTTAGTACAACCACAACACTACGTCACACAAGGCTGTTAGTTCAACCACAACGCTACGTCACACAAGGCTGTTAGTACGACCACAACAATACGTCACACAAGGCTCTTAGTACGACCACAACGCTACGTCACACAAGTCTGTTAGTACGACCACAACAAGAACTCACACAAGGCTGTTAGTACGACCACAACGCTACGTCACACAAGGCTGGTAGTACGACCACAACGCTACATCACACAACGCTGTTATTACGAACACAACGCTACGTCACATAAGGCTGTTAGTACGACCACAACGCTACGTCACACAAGGCTGTAAGTACGACCACAACGCTACGTCACACAAGCCTGTTAGTACGGCCACAACGCTGTCACACAAAGCTGTTAGTACGACCACAACGCTGTCACACAAGGCTGTTAGTACGACCACAACGTGATGTCACGTAAAGCTGTTAGTACAACCACAACGTGATGTCACACAAGGCTGTTAGTACGACCACAACGTGATGTCACACAAGCCTGTTAGTACGACCACAACGCTACGTCACACCAGGCTGTTAGTACGACAACACCGCTATGTCACACAAGGCTGTTAGTACGATGACAACGCTACGTCACACAAGGCTGTTAGTACAACCACAACGCTACGTCACACAAGGCTGTTAGTACAACCACAACGCTACGTCAACCAAGGCTGTTAGACGATGACAACGCTACGTCACACAAGGCTGTTAGTACAATCACAAGGCTACGTCACACAAGGCTGTTAGTACAACCACAACGCTATGTCACACAAGCCTGTTAGTACAACAACAATGCTATGTCACACAAGGCTGTTAGTACGACCACAACGCTACGTCACACAAGGCTGTTAGTACAACCACAACGCTACGTCACACAAGGCTGTTAGTACAACCACAACGCTACGTCAACCAAGGCTGTTAGACGATGACAACGCTACGTCACACAAGGCTGTTAGTACGACCACAACGCTACGTCACACAATGCTGTTAGTACAACCACAACGCTATGTCACACAAGCCTGTTAGTACAACAACAATGCTATGTCACACAAGGCTGTTAGTACGACCACAACGCTACGTCACACAACGCTGTTAGTACAACCACAACGCTATGTCACACAAGGCTGTTAGTACGACCACAACGTGATGTCACACAAGGCTGTTAGTACGACCACAACGCTACGTCACACAACGCTGTTAGTACGACCACAACGTGATGTCACACAAGGCTGTTAGTACGACCACAACGCTATGTCACACAAGGCTGTTAGTACAACCACAACGCTATGGTCACACAACGCTGTTAGTACGACCACAACGCTATGTCAGACAAGGCTGTCAGTACGACCACAATGCTATGTCACACACTGCTGTTAGTACGACCACAATGCTACGTCACACAAGGCTGTTAGTACGACAACTACGCTACATCACACAAGGCTGTTAGTACGACCACAACGCTATGTCACACAAGGCTGTTAGTACAACCACAATGCTAAGGTCACACAACGCTGTTAGTACGACCACAACGCTATGTCAGACAAAGCTGTTAATACAACCACAACGCTACGTCACACAAGGCTGTTAGTACGACCACAACACTACGTCACACAAGGCTGTTAGTTAAACCACAACGCTACGTCACACAAGGCTGTTAGTACGACCACAACAAATACGTCACACAAGGCTGTTAGTACGACCACAACGCTACGTCACACAAGTCTGTTAGTACGACCACAACAATAACTCACACAAGGCTGTTAGTACGACCACAACGCTACGTCACACAAGGCTGGTAGTACGACCACAACGCTACATCACACAATGCTGTTATTACGAACACAACGCTACGTCACATAAGGCTGTTAGTACGACCACAACGCTACGTCACACAAGGCTGTAAGTACGACCACAACGCTACGTCACACAAGCCTGTTAGTACGGCCACAACGCTGTCACACAAAGCTGTTAGTACGACCACAACGCTGTCACACAAGGCTGTTAGTACGACCACAACGTGATGTCACGTAAGGCTGTTAGTACAACCACAACGTGATGTCACACAAGGCTGTTAGTACAACCACAACGCTACGTCACACAAGGCTGTTAGTATAACCACAACGCTACGTCAACCAAGGCTGTTAGACGATGACAACGCTACGTCACACAAGGCTGTTAGTACAACCACAACGCTACGTCACACAAGGCTGTTAGTACAACCACAACGCTATGTCACACAAGCCTGTTAGTACAACAACAATGCTATGTCACACAAGGCTGTTAGTACGACCACAACGCTACGTCACACAACGCTGTTAGTACAACCACAACGCTATGTCACACAAGGCTGTTAGTACAACCACAACGTGATGTCACACAAGGCTGTTAGTACGACCACAACGTGATGTCACACAAGGCTGTTAGTACGACCACAACGCTACGTCACACAACGCTGTTAGTACGACCACAACGTGATGTCACACAAGGCTGTTAATACGACCACAACGCTATGTCACACAAGGCTGTTAGTACAACCACAACGCTATGGTCACACAACGCTGTTAGTACGACCACAACGCTATGTCAGACAAGGCTATCAGTACGACCACAATGCTACGTCACACACTGCTGTTAGTACGACCACAATGCTACGTCACACAAGGCTGTTAGTACGACAACTACGCTACATCACACAAGGCTGTTAGTACGACCACAACGCTATGTCACACAAGGCTGTTAGTACAACCACAACGCTATGGTCACACAACTCTGTTAGTACGACCACAACGCTATGTCAGACAAAGCTGTTAATACAACCACAACGCTACGTCACACAAGGCTGTTAGTACGACCACAACACTACGTCACACAAGGCTGTTAGTTCAACCACAACGCTACGTCACACAAGGCTGTTAGTACGACCACAACAATAACTCACACAAGGCTGTTAGTACGACCACAACGCTACGTCACACAAGGCTGGTAGTACGACCACAACGCTACATCACACAACGCTGTTATTACGAACACAACGCTACGTCACATAAGGCTGTTAGTACGACCACAACGCTACGTCACACAAGGCTGTAAGTACGACCACAACGCTACGTCACACAAGCCTGTTAGTACGGCTACAACGCTGTCACACAAAGCTGTTAGTACGACCACAACGCTGTCACACAAGGCTGTTAGTACGACCACAACGTGATGTCACGTAAGGCTGTTAGTACAACCACAACGTGATGTCACACAAGGCTGTTAGTACGTCCACAACGTGATGTCACACAAGCCTGTTAGTACGACCACAGCGCTGCGTCACACCAGGCTGTTAGTACGACAACACCGCTATGTCACACAAGGCTGTTAGTACGATGACAACGCTACGTCACACAAGGCTGTTAGTACAACCACAACGCTACGTCACACAAGGCTGTTAGTACAACCACAACGCTACGTCAACCAAGGCTGTTAGACGATGACAACGCTACGTCACACAAGGCTGTTAGTACAACCACAACGCTATGTCACACAAGGCTGTTAGTACAACCACAACGCTATGTCACACAAGGCTGTTAGTACAACCACAACGTGATGTCACACAAGGCTGTTAGTACGACCACAACGTGATGTCACACAAGGCTGTTAGTACGACCACAACGCTATGTCACACAAGGCTGTTAGTACGACCACAATGCTACGTCACACAAGGCTGTTAGGACGACGACAACACTATTTCACACATCGCTGTTAGTACGACCACAACGCTACGTCACACAAGGCTGTTAGTACGACCACAACACTACGTCAAACAAGGCTGTTAGTACGACCACAACGCTACGTCACACAAGGCTGTTAGTACGACCACAAAGCTACGTCACACAAGGTTGTTAGTACAACCAGAACGCTACGTCACACAAGGCTGTGACTACAACCACAACGCTACGTCACACAAGGCTGTTAGTATGACCACAACGATACGGTCACACAAGTCTGTTAGTACAACCACAACGCTACGTCACACAAGGCTGTTAGTACAACCACAACGCTACGTCACACAAGGCTGTTAGTACGACCACAACGCTACGGTCACACAAGTCTGTTAGTACAACCACAACGCTACGTCACACAAGGCTGTTAGTACGACCACAATGCTATGTCACACAAGGCTGTTAGTACAACCACAACACTACGTCACGCAAGGCTGTTAGTACAACCACAACGCTACGTCACACAAGGCTGTTAGTACGACCACAACGCTACGGTCACACAAGGCTGTTAGTACGACCACAATTCTACGTCACACATGGCTGTTAGTACGACAACAACGCTACGTCACACATGGCTGTTAGTACAACCACAACGCTACGTCACACAAGGCTGTTAGTACGACCACAACGCTACGTCACACAAGGCTGTTAGTACGACCACAACACTACGTCACACAAGGCTGTTAGTACGAACACAACGCTACGTCACACAAGGCTGTTAGTACGACCACAACGCTACGTCACACAAGGCTGTTAGTACGACCACAACATGATGTCACACAAGTCTGTTAGTACGACCACAACGTGATGTCACACAAGGCTGTTAGTACGACCACAACGCTACGTCACACAAGGCTGTTAGTACGACCACAACGCTACGTCACACAAGGCTGTTAGTACGACCACAACGTTACGTCACACAAGGCTGTTAGTACGACCACAACGTGATGTCACACAAGGTTGTTAGTACAACCACAACGTGATGTCACACAAGGCTGTTAGTACAACCACAGCGCTACGTCACAAAAGGCTGTTAGTACAACCACAACACTACGTCACACAAGGCTGTTAGTACGACCACAACGCTACGTCACACAAGGCTGTTAGTACAACCACAACGCTATGGTCACACAACGCTGTTAGTACGACCACAACGCTATGTCAGACAAAGCTGTTAATACAACCACAACGCTACGTCACACAAGGCTGTTAGTACGACCACAACACTACGTCACACAAGGCTGTTAGTTCAACCACAACGCTACGTCACACAAGGCTGTTAGTACGACCACAACAATACGTTACACAAGGCTGTTAGTACGACCACAACGCTACGTCACACAAGTCTGTTAGTACGACCACAACAATAACTCACACAAGGCTGTTAGTACGACCACAACGCTACGTCACACAAGGCTGGTAGTACGACCACAACGCTACATCACACAACGCTGTTATTATGAACACAACGCTACGTCACATAAGGCTGTTAGTACGACCACAACACTACGTCACGCAAGGCTGTTAGTACAACCACAACGCTACGTCACACAAGCCTGTTAGTACGGCCACAACGCTGTCACACAAAGCTGTTAGTACGACCACAACGTGATGTCACGTAAGGCTGTTAGTACAACCACAACGTGATGTCAAACAAGGCTGTTAGTACGACCACAACGTGATGTCACACAAACCTGTTAGTACGACCACAACGCTACGTCACACCAGGCTGTTAGTACGACAACACCGCTATGTCACACAAGGCTGTTAGTACGATGACAACGCTACGTCACACAAGGCTGTTAGTACAACCACAACGCTACGTCACACAAGGCTGTTAGTACAACAACAATGCTATGTCACACAAGGCTGTTAGCACGACCACAACGCTACGTCACACAACGCTGTTAGTACAACCACAACGCTATGTCACACAAGGCTGTTAGTACAACCACAACGTAATTTCACACAAGGCTGTTAGTACGACCACAACGTGATGTCACACAAGGCTGTTAGTACGACCACAACGCTATGTCACACAAGGCTGTTAGTACGACCACAACGCTACGTCACACAAGGCTGTTAGGACGACGACAACACTATTTCACACATCGCTGTTAGTACGACCACAACGCTACGTCACACAAGGCTGTTAGTACGACCACAACACTACGTCACACAAGGCTGTTAGTACGACCACAACGCTACGTCACACAAGGCTGTTAGTACGACCACAAAGCTACGTCACACGAGGTTGTTAGTACAACCAGAACGCTACGTCACACAAGGCTGTGAGTACAACCACAACGCTACGTCACACAAGGCTGTTAGTACGACCACAACGATACGGTCACACAAGTCTGTTAGTACAACCACAACGCTACGTCACACAAGGCTGTTAGTACAACCACAACGCTACGTCACACAAGGCTGTTAGTACGACCACAACGCTACGGTCACACAAGTCTGTTAGTACAACCACAACGCTACGTCACACAAGGCTGTTAGTACGACCACAACGCTATGTCACACAAGGCTGTTAGTACAACCACAACACTACGTCACGCAAGGCTGTTAGTACAACCACAACGCTACGTCACACAAGGCTGTTAGTACGACCACAACGCTACGGTCACACAAGGCTGTTAGTACGACCACAATTCTACGTCACACATGGCTGTTAGTACGACAACAACGCTACATCACACAAGGCTGTTAGTACAACCACAACGCTACGTCACACAAGGCTGTTAGTACGACCACAATGCTACATCACACAAGGCTGTTAGTACGACCACAACGCTATGTCACACAAGGCTGTTAGTACAACCACAACACTATGTCACACAAGGCTGTTAGTACGACCACAATGCTACGTCACAAGAGGCTGTTAGTACGACCACAACGCTACGTCACACAAGGCTGTTAGTACAACCACAACACTACGTCACACAAGGCTATTAGTACGACCACAACACTACGTCACACAAGGCTGTTAGTACGACCACAACGCTACGTCACACAAGGCTGTTAGTACGACCACAACACTACGTCACACAAGGCTGTTAGTACGAACACAACGCTACGTCACACAAGGCTGTTAGTACGACCACAACGCTACGTCACACAAGGCTGTTAGTACGACCACAACGTTACGTCACACAAGGCTGTTACTACGACCACAAAGTGATGTCACACAAGGTTGTTAGTACAACCACAACGTGATGTCACACAAGGCTGTTAGTACAACCACAACGCTACGTCACAAAAGGCTGTTAGTACAACCACAACACTACATCACACAAGGCTGTTAGTACGACCACAACGCTACGTCACACAAGGCTGTTAGTACGACCACAAAGCTACGTCACACAAGGCTGTTAGTACAACCACAACGCTACGTCACACAAGGCTGTTAGTACAACCACAACGCTACGTCACACAAGGCTGTTAGTACGACCACAACGCTACGGTCACACAAGGCTGTTAGTACAACCACAACGTTACGTCACACAAGGCTGTTAGTACGACCACAACGCTATGTCACACAAGGCTGTTAGTACGACCACAATGCCACGTCACACACGGCTGTTAGTACGACAACAACGCTACGTCACACAAGGCTGTTAGTACAACCACAACGTGATGTCACACAAGGCTGTTAGTACGACCACAACGTGATGTCACACAAGCCTGTTAGTACGACCACAACGCTACGTCACACAAGGCTGTTAGTACGACAACAACGCTACGTCACACAAGGCTGTTAGTACGATGACAACGCTACGTCACACAAGGCTGTTAGTACAACCACAACGCTACGTCAACCAAGGCTGTTAGACGATGACAACGCTACGTCACACAAGGCTGTTAGTACAACCAGAACGCTACGTCACACAAGGCTGTTAGTACAACCACAACGCTACATCACACAAGGCTGTTAGTACAGCCACAACGTGATGTCACACAAGGCTGTAAGTACAACCACAACGCAATGTCACACAAGGCTGTTAGTACAACCACAACGCTATGGTCACACAACGCTGTTAGTACGACCACAATGCTACGTCACACAAGGCTGTTAGTACGACCACAACGCTATGTCACACAAGGCTGTTAGTACAACCACAACGCTACGTCACACAAGGCTGTTAGTACAACCACAACGCTATGTCACACAAGCCTGTTAGTACAACCACAATGCTATGTCACACAAGGCTGTAAGTACAACCACAACACTACATCACACAACGCTGTTAGTACGACCACAACGCTACGTCACAAAAGGCTGTTAGTACAACCACAACGCTACGTCACACAAGGCTGTTAGTACGACCACAACGCTATGTCACACAAGGCTGTTAGTACAACCACAACGCTATGGTCACACAACGCTGTTAGTACGACCACAACGCTATGTCAGACAAGGCTGTCAGTACGACCACAATGCTACGTCACACACGGCTGTTAGTACGACCACAATGCTACGTCACACAAGGCTGTTAGTACGACAACTACGCTACGTCACACAAGGCTGTTAGTACGACCACAACGCTATGTCACACAAGGCTGTTAGTACAACCACAACGCTATGGTCACACAACGCTGTTAGTACGACCACAACGCTATGTCAGACAAAGCTGTTAATACAACCACAACGCTACGTCACACAAGGCTGTTAGTACGACCACAACACTACGTCACACAAGGCTGTTAGTTCAACCACAACGCTACGTCACACAAGGCTGTTAGTACGACCACAACATTACGTCACACAAGGCTGTTAGTACGATCACAACAATACGTCACACAAGGCTGTTAGTACGACCACAACGCTACGTCACACAAGGCTGTTAGTACGACCACAACAATAACTCACACAAGGCTGTTAGTACGACCACAATGCTACGTCACACAAGGCTGTTAGTACGAACACAACGCTACGTCACACAAGGCTGTTAGTACGACCACAACAATACGTCACACAAGGCTGGTAGTACGACCACAACGCTACATCACACAACGCTGTTAGTACGAACACAACGCTACATCACATAAGGCTGTTAGTACGACCACAACGCTACGTCACACAAGGCTGTTAGTACGACCACAACGCTACGTCACACAAGCCTGTTAGTACGACCACAACGCTGTCACACAAAGCTGTTAGTACGACCACAACGCTGTCACACAAGGCTGTTAGTACGACCACAACGTGATGTCACATAAGGCTGTTAGTACAACCACAACGTGATGTCACACAAGCCTGTTAGTACGACCACAACGTGATGTCACACAAGCCTGTTAGTACGACCACAACGCTACGTCACACCAGGCTGTTAGTACGACAACAACGCTATGTCACACAAGGCTGTTAGTACGATGACAACGCTACGTCACACAAGGCTGTTAGTACAACCACAATGCTACGTCACACAAGGCTGTTAGTACAACCACGACGCTACGTCAACCAAGGCTGTTAGACGATGACAACGCTACGTCACACAAGGCTGTTAGTACGACCACAACGCTACGGTCACACAAGGCTGTTAGTACAACCACAACGCTATGTCACACAAGGCTGTAAGTACAACCACAACACCACATCACACAACGCGGTTAGTACGACCACAACGCTACGTCACACAAGGCTGTTAGTACAACCACAACGCTACGTCACACAAGGCTGTTAGTACGACCACAATGCTACGTCACACAAGGCTGTTAGTACGGCCACAACGCTATGTCACACAAGGCTGTTAGTACAACCACAGCGCTATGCTCACACAACGCTGTTAGTACGACCACAACGCTATGTCAGACAAGGCTGTCAGTACGACCACAATGCTACGTCACACACGGCTGTTAGTACGACCACAATGCTACGTCACACAAGGCTGTTAGTATGACAACTACGCTACGTCACACAAGGCTGTTAGTACGACCACAACGCTATGTCACACAAGGCTGTTAGTACAACCACAACGCTATGGTCACACAACGCTGTTAGTACGACCACAACGCTATGTCAGACAAGGCTGTTAGTACGACCACAACAATACGTCACACAAGGCTGTTAGTACGACCACAACGCTATGCCACACAAGGCTGTTAGTACAACCACAACGCTATGGTCACACAACGCTGTTAGTACGACCACAACGCTATGTCAGACAAGGCTGTTAGTACGACCACAACAATACGTCACACAAGGCTGTTAGTACGACCACAACGCTACGTCACACAAGGCTGTTAGTACGACCACAACAATAACTCACACAAGGCTGTTAGTACGACCACAATGCTACGTCACACAAGGCTGTTAGTACGAACACAACGCTACGTCACACAAGGCTGTTAGTACGACCACAACAATACGTCACACAAGGCTGGTAGTACGACCACAACGCTACATCACACAATGCTGTTAGTACGAACACAACGCTACGTCACATAAGGCTGTTAGTACGACCACAACGCTACGTCACACAAGGCTGTTAGTACGACCAAAACGCTACGTCACACAAGCCTGTTAGTACGACCACAACGCTGTCACACAAAGCTGTTAGTACGACCACAACGCTGTCACACAAGGCTGTTAGTACGACCACAACGTGATGTCACATAAGGCTGTTAGTACAACCACAACGTGATGTCACACAAGGCTGTTAGTACGACCACAACGTGATGTCACACAAGCCTGTTAGTACGACCACAACGCTACGTCACACCAGGCTGTTAGTACGACAACAACGCTATGTCACACAAGGCTGTTAGTACGATGACAACGCTACGTCACACAAGGCTGTTAGTACAACCACAACGCTACGTCACACAAGGCTGTTAGTACAACCACAACGCTACGTCAACCAAGGCTGTTAGACGATGACAACGCTACGTCACACAAGGCTGTTAGTACAACCACAACGCTACGTCACACAAGGCTGTTAGTACAACCACAACTCCACATCACACAAGGCTGTTAGTACGACCACAACGCTATGTCACACAAGGCTGTTAGTACGACCACAATGCCACGTCACACACGGCTGTTAGTACGACAACAACGCTACGTCACACAAGGCTGTTAGTACAACCACAACGTGATGTCACACAAGGCTGTTAGTACGACCACAACGTGATGTCACACAAGCCTGTTAGTACGACCACAACGCTACGTCACACAAGGCTGTTAGTACGACAACAACGCTACGTCACACAAGGCTGTTAGTACGATGACAACGCTACGTCACACAAGGCTGTTAGTACGACCACAACGCTACGTCACACAAGGCTGTTAGTACGACCACAACGTGATGTCACACAAGGCTGTTAGTACAACCACAACGCTACGTCAACCAAGGCTGTTAGACGATGACAACGCTACGTCACACAAGGCTGTTAGTACAACCACAACGCTACGTCACACAAGGCTGTTAGTACAACCACAACGCTACATCACACAAGGCTGTTAGTACAGCCACAACGTGATGTCACACAAGGCTGTAAGTACAACCACAACGCAATGTCACACAAGGCTGTTAGTACAACCACAACGCTATGGTCACACAACGCTGTTAGTACGACCACAACGCTACGTCACACAAGGCTGTTAGTACGACCACAACGCTATGTCACACAAGGCTGTTAGTACAACCACAATGCTACGTCACACAAGGCTGTTAGTACAACCACAACGCTATGTCACACAAGCCTGTTAGTGCAACCACAACGCTATGTCACACAAGGCTGTAAGTACAACCACAACACTACATCACACAATGCTGTTAGTACGACCACAACGCTACGTCACACAAGGCTGTTAGTACAACCACAACGCTACGTCACACAAGGCTGTTAGTACGACCACAACGCTACGTCACACAAGGCTGTTAGTACGACCACAACGCTATGTCACACAAGGCTGTTAGTACGACCACAACGTGATGTCACACAAGCCTGTTAGTACGACCACAACGCTACGTCACACAAGGCTGTTAGTACGACAACAACGCTACGTCACACAAGGCTGTTAGTACGATGACAACGCTACGTCACACAAGGCTGTTAGTACGACCACAACGCTACGTCACACAAGGCTGTTAGTACGACCACAACGTGATGTCACACAAGGCTGTTAGTACAACCACAACGCTACGTCAACCAAGGCTGTTAGACGATGACAACGCTACGTCACACAAGGCTGTTAGTACAACCACAACGCTACGTCACACAAGGCTGTTAGTACAACCACAACGCTACATCACACAAGGCTGTTAGTACAGCCACAACGTGATGTCACACAAGGCTGTAAGTACAACCACAACGCAATGTCACACAAGGCTGTTAGTACAACCACAACGCTATGGTCACACAACGCTGTTAGTACGACCACAACGCTACGTCACACAAGGCTGTTAGTACGACCACAACGCTATGTCACACAAGGCTGTTAGTACAACCACAACGCTACGTCACACAAGGCTGTTAGTACAACCACAACGCTATGTCACACAAGCCTGTTAGTGCAACCACAACGCTATGTCACACAAGGCTGTAAGTACAACCACAACACTACATCACACAACGCTGTTAGTACGACCACAACGCTACGTCACACAAGGCTGTTAGTACAACCACAACGCTACGTCACACAAGGCTGTTAGTACGACCACAACGCTACGTCACACAAGGCTGTTAGTACGACCACAACGCTATGTCACACAAGGCTGTTAGTACAACCACAACGCTATGGTCACACAACGCTGTTAGTACGACCACAACGCTATGTCAGACAAGGCTGTCAGTACGACCACAATGCTACGTCACACACGGCTGTTAGTACGACCACAATGCTACGTCACACAAGGCTGTTAGTACGACAACTACGCTACGTCACACAAGGCTGTTAGTACGACCACAACATTACGTCACACAAGGCTGTTAGTACGACCACAACAATAACTCACACAAGGCTGTTAGTACGACCACAATGCTACGTCACACACGGCTGTTAGTACGACCACAATGCTACGTCACACAAGGCTGTTAGTACGACAACTACGCTACGTCACACAAGGCTGTTAGTACGGCCACAACATTACGTCACACAAGGCTGTTAGTACGACCACAACAATAACTCACACAAGGCTGTTAGTACGACCACAATGCTACGTCACACAAGGCTGTTAGTACGAACACAACGCTACGTCACACAAGGCTGTTAGTACGACCACAACAATACGTCACACAAGGCTGGTAGTACGACCACAACGCTACATCACACAACGCTGTTAGTACGAACACAACGCTACGTCACATAAGGCTGTTAGTACGACCACAACGCTACGTCACACAAGGCTGTTAGTACGACCACAACGCTACGTCACACAAGCCTGTTAGTACGACCACAACGCTGTCACACAAAGCTGTTAGTACGACCACAACGCTGTCACACAAGGCTGTTAGTACGACCACAACGTGATGTCACATAAGGCTGTTAGTACAACCACAACGTGATGTCACACAAGGCTGTTAGTACGACCACAACGCTACGTCACACAAGGCTGTTAGTACGACCACAACGCTACGTCACACAAGCCTGTTAGTACGACCACAACGCTGTCACACAAAGCTGTTAGTACGACCACAACGCTGTCACACAAGGCTGTTAGTACGACCACAACGTGATGTCACATAAGGCTGTTAGTACAACCACAACGTGATGTCACACAAGGCTGTTAGTATGACCACAACGTGATGTCACACAAGCCTGTTAGTACGACCACAACGCTACGTCACACCAGGCTGTTAGTACGACAACAACGCTATGTCACACAAGGCTGTTAGTACGATGACAACGCTACGTCACACAAGGCTGTTAGTACAACCACAACGCTACGTCACACAAGGCTGTTTGTACAACCACAACGCTACGTTACACAAGGCTGTTAGTACAACCACAACGCCACATCACACAACGCTGTTAGTACAACCACAACGCTATGTCACACAAGCCTGTTAGTACAACAACAATGCTATGTCACACAAGGCTGTTAGTACGACCACAACGCTACGTCACACAACGCTGTTAGTACGACCACAACGCTATGTCACACAAGGCTGTTAGTACAACCACAACGCTATGTCACACAAGGCTGTTAGTACAACCACAACGTGATGTCACACAAGGCTGTTAGTACAACCACAACGTGATGTCACACCAGGCTGCAAGTACGACCACAACGCTACGTCACACAAGGCTGTTAGTACGATCACAACACTACGTCACACAAGGCTGTTAGTACGACCACAACGCTACGTCACACAAGGCTGTTACTACAACCACAACGTGATGTCACACAAGGCTGTTAGTTTGACTGCAACGCTATGTAAGACCATCTTTTTGTGACCACACAGACTGTAACAACTACAGGGGAATCTCCCTCCTCAGTGTGCCGGCAAAGGTCCTGGCAAGGATTATTCAACATCGCCTTGCCAGCCACACTGAGAAGAGGCTTGCGGGCCCCAATGCGGTTTCAGGAAAGGGCGGTCCTGCACAGATCCCATATTTTCTGTCCGTCTGCTACAGCAGAGGTGTAGGCAATTCCAACAAGACCTACATCTCTGCTTTATTGACCTGGTCAAGGTCTATGATACCATCAGTAGGCCTGGGCTCTGGGTTGTTCTTCGTGCTTTCGGAGTCCCTGACCCTTTGCTTACCATCATTAAGAACCTTCATGATGGTGAGTGGGCCCGGGTAAAACTACGTAGCCGGGAGTCATTCTCTGTACACCTTGGGGTGCGACAGGGATGTCCTTTGGCTCCCACATTATTTTACATCCATTTCGACCACGTAGTTCATGAAGCCTTCAATAGCTTTACCCGAGGAATTTCCATCTGGTAAGACACAATGGGAGGCTGATCGATGCCCGGGTGCGGTCAAGGGATGGCTCCCTATTGCTCAACCACGTTATGTATGCCAATGATCTGGTGATTGCTGCTCACTCAGAGGAGGAGTTGGAGGCGCTGCTGCTGAACCTGGAGCTTGCCCCTAAGAAGTGGGGCCTTACCATCAGCCCCACCAAAACTAAGCACCTGCCTGGGTATTTTGTACCATCGGACACTCCACCCCCACAACTCCCAATTGGTGATGGGGCAGTTGTGGAGAGAGTGGAGAGTTTCCCATATCTGGGCAGTGTGATCATGACCGGCTCTGGTTTAACAGCAGAGGTCTCACTCCGAATCAGTCGGGAGGCATTATCTTTTCATCGGTTGCGTAACGCTGTGTGGAAGCTACCTGATCTGTCGCTCTGTACTAAGCTTCAGGTCTTCTTGGCCACGGTCATTCCCTCCCTTCTCTACGCTTGCGAAACGTGGACCACCCTAATGGAACATCTTCGCTGGTTAGAAACATTTAGGCTGGCCTGCCTACGATCCATCCTGGGTTTAACCAGCCTGGATTGTGCGAGGAGCTCACAAATCCTTGAAAGATCTGGACAAAGTCCCATCGGTGAGCTCCTACGGCAGGCAAGGCTGGGTTGGCCTGGCCATGTAGCCCGCATGCCCAGCCACCGCATGCCTAAACAGCTTTTGTTCGGCCGGATCGAGCTAAACAGGCGCCTCACGGCCTAGAGAAGAGATGGAGTGATGTGGTACAGGAGGATGTGGAGCTGGGTGGACTTGCTGATGACTAGTACCAGCGGTATCAAGATCGGCCTCTGTGGAGGAGGCTCTTGAAGGACGCTACTGGGCAGTTGGAGACAGTCGCCCTCCAACAACAATGGAGGGCGGAGGAGCGATGCTCACAACAACGAGCGGAGCACCGGCTAGCTAAAGCACAGCAAGTTGGCACAGTAGGGGGGCACAGGTGGTGCATCAGCCAGTCGTCTCAGTCAGTCGACCTGTGGCATCTGGGTCTGCCCCGTGATCTCCTGCCAGCGGGCGTTCAACACTTCACGTGGCCGCAAGTTGCACCTAGCCTGGCACAAGCGTCGTGGTGACGTCACCGCCACTTTGTGGCGAATGACGGTTGTTGTTGATGATGTAGATGGTGGTTATGATGGTGATGATGATTATGGTGGTGTTGATGGTGATGATGATTATGGTGGTGTTAATGTTGATTATGGTGATGGTATTCTCTCTTTTTATGTCAATGACTTGGGCACTGACCTTGATCATTCCAGGGTAAGTATTTTTGCAGATGACACGATACTGATTGCTGCTGGCCGCTTTCCGGATGACGTGATTGCTAAACTCCAGGGTTATTTCAACAAACTACATCAGCTAGTTGCTCTTAAACTAGTCCTGAATACCTCCAAAACCAAGGTGCTATGCTTCTCACCGGGACTAAAGCAGGAAGTATTTTTTCCCCAATTACATTCCTTAAATAATTGTCAAATAGAGCAAGTCAAGATATATAAGTATCTTGGGGTCATTCTGGATTCAAAACTGAATTTTGAAGATCACATTGATTATATTGGTAAAAACACAAAAATAAAAATTGGTTTTATGTATCGACACAAGCACTGCTTCCCCACAATGTTCCGTTTGAAATTGATAAAAGCTACCATACTGCCTCTACTTAATTACTGTGACATCGTGTATAAATCAGCCCCAAGTAATGTACTGAAGAAGCTTGATTCCATCTATCACTCGGCCTTAAGATTTGCATTGAACTGCCCATATAGGACTCACCACTGTGATCTCTACATTGGGTCAAACTTAACATCTCTTAATGTTCGACGGCTTGTGCACCAGATCTTATTTATTCGCGATGTACTTACAAAAAAATCCGCAGACTACCTGCTGGATCTCCTCTCTGTCCCAAAGAACAAATTTGACCTCAGGTCTTCGCTCATTTACCAGCTTCACATTCCCTATTGCCGTACAAAAACCGGAGGAAGGGCCTTTGCTATTGATGCCGCCAGGGTCTGGAATGCTATTGCCAATAAACTGCAACTTGAATCACTACCTACGAGATCTGCACTCAAAACTGCTCTAGAGGAGTTGTACACCCCTAGCTGCCACTGCTATTCAGTGGCCTAAAATAAAATAAAATGTTTCGCTCCGGATGACCGCTGCAAAGTATTAACTGTATTTTGATTTAGTGTGCTGATCTTAAAGGTGCATTGAAAAATGTGATATTCCGACTGATGCTCCTGTTGTTGAATGACTCATGCAGCCAGCTATGGCTCTAGGGCAGTGGTTCTTAACCTGGGTTCGATCGAACCCCAGGGGTTCGGTGAGTCGATCTCAGGGGTTCGGCAGAGCCCCCGCCACGGAGGTCCGGACACACTTGAATTATTGTGTAAATTTGTGATGACACACACGGCCCGCTTGGCCATCACTGGCTGCAGATCATCATGCTACACTGCTTGGCCAATCAGCGCTGCGGGGAATTTAGTGCGTACTCAGTAGTCAACGTGTGACTGTTGTTGTCGTACGTCGTGTGATTTCTTTAATATTTTATCCATACTAACTATGTCGGGCAAAAGAAGAAAGTGGTCGGACGAATATGTACAACATGGATTCTCATGTATCACGGAACGTGATGGGAGTGAGCGTCCTATCTGCATGATTTGCAACGCCAAGTTGAGCAACTCTAGTCTTGCACCGGCAAAACTAAAGGAACACTTCTTGAAGCTGCATGGAGACGGGGAATACAAGAACACAACACTTGCTGAATTCAGGGTGAAGAGAGCCAGATTCGATGAAAGGGCCACTCTGCCTGCTCTTGGATTTGTACCTGTTAACACACCGATCCTGACAGCATCGTACGAAGTTGCTTACCTGATCGCAAAGCAGGGCAAGCCACACACCATTGGTGAAACACTTGTGAAACCAGCTGCATTAAAGATGGCGAATCTGATACTCGGAACAGCGGCCGAAGGTAAATTATCCCAAATTCCCCTTTCAAATGACACCGTCAGTGACAGAATAGAAGACATGAGTAAAGACATCTTGGCTCAAGTAGTCGCGGATCTGATTTCAAGCCCGACAAAATTCAGCCTTCAACTCGACGAAACCACAGACGTTTCTGATCTAAGCCAGCTTGCTGTTTTTGTACGCTATGTGAAAGACGACATGATAAAAGAAGAGTTTTTATTTTGTAAGCCTCTTACAACAACAACGAAGGCAGCCGATGTGAAGAAGCTTGTGGATGACTTCTTCAGAGACAACAATCTTTCATGGGATATGGTTTGTGCAGTTTGTACGGACGGAGCTCCAGTCATGCTGGGAAGAAAGTCTGGTTTTGGTGCGCTAGTAAAGGCCGATGCACCACACATCATTGTGACGCATTGTATTCTGCACAGGCATGCGTTGGCAACAAAAACCTTACCTCCAAAAATGGCAGAAGTATTAAAAACTGTGGTGGAATGTGTGAACTATGTGCGAAAAAGTGCTCTGAGGCACCGCATCTTCAGTGAGCTGTGTAAAGAAATGGGCTCTGAATTTGAGGTACTTCTGCTCCATTCTATTATTCGGTGGTTATCCCGGGGACAGGTGCTGAATCGTGTTTTTGCCATGCGTGTGGAATTAGCCCTGTTTTTGCAAGAGCACCAACACTGCCATGCAGATTGCTTCAAAAATCCTGAGTTCATTCTCATTTTAGCGTACATGGCTGATATATTCGCAGCTCTCAATCATCTCAATCAGCAGATGCAGGGTGGTGGAGTCAATATCATGGAAGCGGAAGAACACCTGAAGGCTTTTCAAAAAAATCTACCGTTATGGAAATGACGAACAGAGAACAATAACTTCGCAAACTTCCCGCTTCTGGACAACTGTGCAAGTAAGATCGAAGATGTGTCTGGAATCGGAGATATTTCTGTATCCACGGAACTGAAGCAAACAATTGCCACGCACTTAGATGAGCTTGCAAAGTCTCTCGACGGATATTTCCCTACAAGAGAGTCATATCCAGCATGGGTGAGACAGCCGTTCACGTTTGCTGTTGAAACAGCAGATGTCAATGATGAATTCCTCGACGAAATCATTGAAATTCAGCAGAGCCAGGTTCAACAGCAACTCTTCAGAACAACAACGCTCTCAACGTTTTGGTGTCGACAAATGAACAAGTATCCAGTTATTGCTAAGAAAGCCCTGGATTTTTTTATACCATTTGTTACAACATATCTTTGTGAGCAATCCTTTTCGAGGATGCTGGACATAAAAACGAAGAAAAGGAACAGACTTTGCTGTGAAAATGACATGAGAGTGGCACTTGCCAAGGTGAAGCCACGCATATCTGAACTGATCTCTCAAAGGCAACAGCAGAAGTCACATTGATTTCCAGGTATGTAATTTGTTGTGAGTTTATGCATTGTGTTGGTTTTATTCTTTGAACAAGGTAATGTTCATGCACGGCTCATTTTGTGTACCAGTAAAAAACATATCTATGTCTTGAATTTGAAAAAAATCACATTTTATTTTTCACTAAAGAGGGGTTCGGTGAATGCGCATATGAAACTGGTGGGGTTCGGTACCTCCAACAAGGTTAAGAACCACTGCTCTAGGGTTTGGTGTTACATGTTATTTATGTAGTTTATTGTTAAAAATTCGGTCACAGTCCCTATGATCACTGTTACATTGCATTTATGGATTTATTTTGGTGATTTCGAAAAGTTTTTTGGTTTGGCCATGTTTTTGTTTATTGTAGTACGGAGTTAGACTGATGGCCTTAATCTAAAGTTGTCTTGTGGTTGTTGTTGTTGTTTGACTTGCATCCCACTGGGATTTTTGCACACAGCGTTGGTGTACGGTGCTATTTCATTAATATTTTGCTGTTTTTTCCTGGAATTTCTGTTTGCACAGTCACAAAGTCACTTTAAGATGTTTTCTTGTTCATGTTTTTGTTGGTTTGAAGCTTTCGTGACTGCAAGGATCCATACTCTCCGGTTCTATTCGGTTAAGTCACGTGACTTTACCGAATAGAACCAAAAAGCATGTTTTTGTTTTTTGTTTGTTGCGGTTGCACCCGATTCAAGAGCCGAATGGCTCTTGAAATGGAACTATGAACTATGTATTGATGATGGTGATGATGATTATGGTGGTGTTGATGGTGGTGATGGGGGGGGGGGGTGTTATTTGACCCCTCGCTTCCCGCCCCTTGCGCGTAGCAAAAGTACGAGTCACAGACGAGGCGTGACTACTCTTTGGTTCTGTTCAGTAAAGTCACGTAGGTAAAAAATAAAATAACAAAAATCACGACGTTTCGGCCACAACACAAGCGGCCTTCATCAGGTGAAGGGACCGTGCTGTCATGAGGACAGCGTTGGAGTGAAAACAGCCAAGCCCAGGTCGCGTCCTTAAAGCTGTGTGGGAGGAAGCAAAACGCTTGACAAAGGAATTAGCATAGAAATGGGCACGATGTACGTAAGAGGTGCATGGGAGTAGAGTGAGTGAGTAGAGTGAGTGGAGTGAGTGAGTGGAGTGAGTGAGTGGAGTGAGTGGAGTG
Organism: Petromyzon marinus; assembly: GCF_048934315.1. Classification (NCBI taxonomy): domain Eukaryota; kingdom Metazoa; phylum Chordata; class Hyperoartia; order Petromyzontiformes; family Petromyzontidae; genus Petromyzon; species Petromyzon marinus. The sequence continues at coordinate 10,802,958 of NC_133732.1, forward strand.
AGTGAGTGAGTGGAGTGAGTGGAGTGAGTGGAGTGAGTGAATGGAGTGAGTGGAGTGAGTGAGTGGAGTGGGTGGAGTGAGTGGAGTGAGTGAGTGGGTGGAGTGAGTGAGTGGAGTGAGTGGAGTGAGTGAGTGGAGTGAGTGAGTGGAGTGAGTGGAGTGGGTGGAGTGAGTGGAGTGAGTGAGTGGGTGGAGTGAGTGGAGTGAGTGAGTGGAGTGAGTGGAGAGAAATAAGCAGCTGTGAAAGTTTTGGATACCACTAGGTGAAGGGACCGTGCTGTCATGAGGACAGCGTTGGAGTGAAAACAGCCAAGCCCAGGTCGCGTCCTTTAAGCTGTGTGGGAGGAAGCAAAACGCTTGACAAAGGAATTAGCATAGAAATGAGCACGACGTACGTAGGAGGTGCATGGGCCAAGATGGACTCACTCTTCTCCCCCCCCCGCCCCGCTGCTGGTCCGTCATGGTCCCTGCCCGCTCCTGGTCCATCATGGCCCATGCACCTCCTACGTGACTTTACCGAATAGAACCAAAGAGTATGGATCCTTGCAGTCACGAAAGCTTCAAATCTAGAGGCGTGAATGTTGTGAATTGATGAGTGGGGCCCGCGAGGTCTGGGGAGTGATGCGTGGGGTTTGGGGGGTGGTGGGCGGGGTCTGGGGGTGGTGAGTGGGGTCTGGTGGGCGGGGTCTAGGGAGTGGTGGGCGGGGTCTAGGGAGTGGTGGGCGTGGTCTAGGAAGTGGTGGGCAGGGTCTAGAGAGTGGTGGGCGAGGTCTGGGAAGTAGTGGGCGGGGTATGGGGGGGTGGTGGGCGGGGTATAGAGGGTGGTCGTTGAACCTGGAGTGGCGGGCGGGGTCTGGGGGGTTGGTGAGCAGGGTTGGGGATGGTGGGCGTGGTCTGGTGGGGCAGGGTATGGGGGGGTGGTGGGCGGGATCTGGAGTGGTGGGCGGGGTCTAGGGAGGTGGTGAGCGGGGGTCTGGGGAGTGGTGGGCGGGGTATGGGGCGGGGTCTGGTGGGCGGGTCTGTGGGGTGGTGGGCGGGGTCTGGGTTTGGCCTGAGGGGTTGTGACAGCGATTATTTGAACCAGTCCTGGGCCACTCCTAGGTCGACTCAGCCCTCAAACGAGCACCTGGCACGATGAGGAAAACATCGCCACTGGGGAGACAAAGGCGGCCGGGCGTAGGCGAGTGAGTAACTGACCGAGTGGATGGGCAACTTCCAGCACCAACACCGATCACCATGCATCAAGGCGACACCAAAAAAAACGACGATCCGATCTCAGACCCTCAGGAAGGTCTGCTGAAGATTTGCACCGACCTTATTTATTTATTACAGTACATACAGTACAGTACTGCCCCCCCCGACTTGCACACACGGGAGAGGCCGCAGCTCCAGCGGAAGAGCCCCCAGGGATCTCCCGTGGTGGTTACCGTGGGTGGCGGGGGGGGTGGGAGAGAGGAGAGGGCCGAGGAGGAGGGAGTGAAATGGGAGTGGATCCTTGAGCTTAAGAAGCTGTCGAGTGAAGCCTCCGAGGTCCTTGCAAAGCTCCGGAGGCGTTCGCGAAATTATTAGCGGCACTGAGCGGGGAGCGGTGGCGCAGCGGTTAGCGCGCTTTGTGCGTGTGCGACACAGGGATATTTGTCTTTGTGTTCGTGAATGTGTGTGGGTGAGTGTGTTAGTGTGTGGGTAAGTGTGTGTGTCAGTGTGGGGGTGAGTGAGTGTGTGGATGAGTGTGTGCGTCAGTGTGTGGGTGAGAGAGTGTGTGGGTGTGAGGGTGAGTGAGTGTGTCAGTGTGGGTGTGTGAGCGTGTCAGTGTGTGGGTGTGTGAGTGTGTCAGTGTAAGGGTGAGTGTGTCAGTGTGGGAGTGTGTCGGTGTGAGTGTGGGGGTGAGTGTGTCAGTGTGTGGGTGGGTGTGTCAGTGTGAGTGAGTGGGTCAATGTGGGAGTGAGTGTGTCGGTGTGTGTGTGAGTGTGTTTGTGGGGGTGAGTGTGTCAGTGTGTGGGTGAGTGTGTCAGTGTGAGTGTGTCAGTGTGAGTGTGTCAGTGTGAGTGAGTGGGTCAGTGTGGGGGTGAGTGAGCGGAGCACTGGGCAGCCAAAAGACAGCGAGTTGGGATAGCAGGGGGCACAGTCTTCTTGGTCGGTGAACGCATGGCACCAGCTGGGTCTGTCCCGTGACCTCCTCTTGCCAGCAAGCCTTCGATAGTTCACATGAATGTAAAGTGCACTTAGGCTGGCACGAGCACCGTGGTGACGTCACCGCCACTCGGTGGCGAATGGCGGTTGTTGTGGGTGAGTGTGTGGGTGGGCGAGTGTGTGGGTGGGCGAGTGTGTGGGTGGGCGAGTGTGTGGGTGGGCGAGTGTGTGGGTGGGCGAGTGTGTGGGTGAGTGTGTGGGTGGGTGAGTGTGTAGGTGGGTGAGGTTGTAGGTGGGTGAGTGTGTGGGTGGGTGAGTGTGTGGGTGGGTGTATGGGTGGGTGAGTGTGTGGGTGGGTGAGTGTGTGGGTGGGTGGGTGAGTGTGTGTGTGCTGCGTCTAATCCTCTTGCTTTGCCTTGGCCTTCTGCTCTTGGTCGAATCTGGAGGCACACACACACACACCATTGATCATCCCTATTGATCACAACTATTAATCACCACTATTCGTTCGTTCGTTTCTCAATCCGCATGTTGAGTAGGGCGGTCCAGACCTCCCTTTCCCCATCGACAGATTGTAACGCTTCCTGGGGAATTCCCAGGCAGCGTTCCCAGGCCAGCCGAGCGACATAGTCCCACCAGTGTGTCCAGGGCCGGCCCCAGGGTTTTCGCCCAGTGGGAAGTGCTGTCCGGTAGAGTTCCAGGGGGAGGCATCACTACCCGGTGCCTGATCCACCTCAACTGGCTCCTCTCAATGAGGAGGAGCAGCGGCTCGACTCTGAGGCTCTCCCGGAGTTACCGAGCTCTTCGCACCATCACGGAAAGCGGCGAGCCCGGCAACCCTGCTGGGCTCACTCATTTCGGCCCCTCGTAGATACGATTCCATCCTATCGGTCATTACCCCAAAGCTCATCGCCACAGGCGAGGGTGGGAACGTGGACCGACCTGCAAGCCACGAGCTTTGTTCGAGAACTCAGCTCCCGCTTCACTACCACGGAACGGTGCGGCGCCCGCAACACTGCGGACGCCGCACCAATCCGCCGGCCGATCTCCCATTCACCACTCGCGAAAGAGACCCCCAGGTAATTAAACTCCTCCACTAAGGGCAGCTTTCCCCCCCCCCCCACCTGGGGAGACTAATCCACCGTCTCCCAGGAGTGAACCATGACCTCAGATTTGGAGGTTGCTGATCCTCATCCCAACGGCTTCACACTCGGCATCAAACCGTTCGAGTGCACGCTGGAGATCAGACTGACGAGGCAAAGAGGCAGCGATGCCACCCAGTTACAAACCTCCGTAGCGGATACTCTCCATACCTCGACTGCGCCTTGATATCCTTTCTAGATTTAAAGCTTTCGTAACTGCAAGGATCCATACTCTTTGGTTCTATTCGGTAAAGTCACGTAGGTAAAAAAATAAAACAACAAAATCAAGACGTTTCGGCCACAACACAAGCGGCCTTCATCAGGTGAAGGGACCAGGCTGTCTCGATGACAGCGCTGGAGTGGAACACAGCCACGCTCAGACCGCGACCTTTAAGCTGTGTGCGAGGAAACAAGGTGCCTTGACAAAGGAATTAGCATGAAAAATAGCATTTGATTGGCCGACTTAGCATGATGAACGATGTAGAGGTGGTGTACATGCGGGTGAACATGCCGGATGGCGCGGGGAGGGAGGGGGAGTTTACCTATTGATGGTGTGAAAAGGGAATTTTTAAGAGCTGCGAAAGTTTGGGGTACCACTACTTGAAAAATATACTGTACCATTGAAAATTAGTTTAATGTTTGGTTCGATTTAGAACATCTTTCCACTGGTTGCTTAATTTGAAACCATCTTCTCGGTTGAAATTGTGTTTGTAGATCTGAATTGCCTCATGAACAAATCTCTGATAAAAACCCGTGGGTTTGCAAAGAACCTTGGTATCGGAGAAAATTATATCGTGATCACCCACAGCGTTGTAACATGATCAGCTATGGCAGAATAATTCGTTCTGCCGTGTTTCAAATCTGATTTGTGCTCGCGAATTCGGTCAGAAACATGGCGCTTTGTCTCCCCGATATAGCAATCACCTGCAGGTACAACTCAATTTGTAAACCCCGGGGTACTGTAAGTCAGGAATGACATCCTTCACGGATGGGATCAGATCACGAATTTTGTGGAACTGGATCTTGTGTTTGTTTAGAATTTTGGAAATCTTTTTAGTAACGCCTGCTATATGTGGTAGTGTGATGGTTTTGACCGGTCAAAACCATCACACTACCATATATCAGGCATTACTAAAAAGATTTCCAAAATTCTAAACAAACACAAGATCCAGGTCCGGTTCTCTTCACCCGAGTGTCCAGAACATACGGCGTTAGGTCCGATGATAAAACTATGAAGACAATCATTGGTGCCCTGGTACCAAGTACACTTATGAGCACCCTGTGTTCGAACACGGCGTTTGTTATTGACATTCCGTGACTAGCGCAGAATTCCAATAGCATCTCCTCGTTCGGGTTCAGATCAGTGGGGGGGGGGGGGGGGGGGCATTCCTCCCAATCACGCCTCTCCAGGTGTCTCCATCGTTTCCCACGTGAGCATTGAAGTCGCCCAGGAAGACTGTGGAGTCGGTAGGCGGCACTTTTCGAGCACTGCACCCACCGACTCTAAGAAGAATGAACGCTCTGAACCGATGTTTGGCGCATAAGCACAGACAAGTGAGAGTTTTCTTTCTGAGACCCGAAGTCTCATTGAGGTGACCCCCTCATACACTGGGACAAACTCCAATTGAACAGCACCCAGCCGGGGGCTTACGAGTATCCCCACATCTGCCCGGAGCTTCTCACCAGCTGCTACTCTGGAATAGGAGAGAGATCACCCCCCGATAGGGACGTTTGGTTCCAGTGCCAACGCTGTGCGTGGAGGTGAGACCAATTATATTTAGTCGCTACCTTTCCACCTTCTCCACCAGCACCGGCTCTCCTTCCTCCCCAGTGACGTGACATTTCACGTCCCAATAGCGAGGCTCCATCGCCAAGGTCCAGTCCATCTGGGACCATCCCTCCCCCAGCCATACTGGCATTGCACGCGCCCCTCACCCTCGTCCTGAGGATGCTGGGCCCACTGCACGGCACCACGTAGCCATTGGAGGCTGAGCCCGACCGAGTTACGTGGCTTACCGGGTCACCAGGCGCCTGCCGGCAAACACCACCCCCAGGCCTGGCTATTGCTCACTATTGATCAACACTATTGATCGTCTCTGACCTCCAAATGCGGAAGAGCTGCGTGCCACCAGCGAACGCGAGGAAGAGGTTGACGGCGAAGAGGTTGTAGTTGACTGGGGTGATGACCAGAGAGTAGCGAGACCACACCGTGCCTAGCGGGGAGGGAGGGGAGAGAGTGAGGGGAGAGTGAGGGGAGAGATAGGGGAGAGAGTGAGGGGAGAGAGTTAGGGGAGAGAGGGGAGAGTGGGGAGAGAGATAGGGGAGAAATAGGGGAGAGAGTGAGGGGAGAGAGTTAGGGGAGAGTGGGGAGAGAGATAGGGGAGAGAGGGGAGAGTGTGAGGGGAGAGAGTGAGGGGAGAGAGTGAGGGGAGAGAGGGGAGAGATAGGGGAGAGATAGGGGAGAGAGTGAGGGGAGAGCGAGGGGAGAGAGCGAGGGGAGAGAGCGAGGGGAGAGAGCGAGGGGAGAGAGATAGGGGAGAGATAGGGGAGAGAGTTAGGGGAGAGAGTGAGGGGAGATAGGGGAGAGATAGGGGAGAGAGATAGGGGAGAGATAGGGGAGAGAGGGGAGAGAGGAGAGGAACCAGACCGTACCTAGCAGGAAGAGGGGGGGGGTTGTGGTTGACTGGGATGACCCCAGCACGTGCCACTCACCCTCCCACTCATCCATCACCTCCATCTCTACCCCAGCCCATGCCGTGCCCCGTTTAGCCCCCCTCTATATCCCGGCTAAACAGAAGCCGCTTTGGGGCATGCGGTGACTGGGTGTGTGATGGCTGTGTGTGTGATGGCTGTGTGTGTGATGGTTTGTGTGTGATGGCTGTGTGTGATGGTTGTGTGTGTGATGGCTGTGTGTGTGATGGCTGTGTGTGTGATGGCTGTGTGTGTGATGGCTGTGTGTGTGATGGCTGTGTGTGTGATGGCTGTGTGTGTGATGGCTGTGTGTGTGATGGCTGTGTGTGTGATGGTTGTGTGTGTGATGGCTGTGTGTGTGATGGTTGTGTGTGTGTGATGGTTGTGTGTGTGATGGTTGTGTGTGTGATGGCTGTGTGTGTGATGGTTGTGTGTGTGTGATGGCTGTGTGTGTGATGGCTGTGTGTGTGATGGCTGTGTGTGTGATGGCTGTGTGTGTGATGGCTGTGTGTGATGGCTGTGTGTGTGATGGTTGTGTGTGTGATGGCTGTGTGTGTGATGGCTGTGTGTGTGATGGCTGTGTGTGTGATGGCTGTGTGTGTGATGGCTGTGTGTGTGATGGTTGTGTGTGTGATGGCTGTGTGTGATGGCTGTGTGTGTGATGGTTGTGTGTGTGATGGCTGTGTGTGTGATGGCTGTGTGTGTGATGGCTGTGTGTGTGATGGCTGTGTGTGTGATGGCTGTGTGTGTGATGGCTGTGTGTGTGATGGCTGTGTGTGTGATGGCTGTGTGTGTGATGGCTGTGTGTGTGATGGCTGTGTGTGTGATGGCTGTGTGTGTGATGGTTGTGTGTGTGATGGCTGTGTGTGTGATGGCTGTGTGTGTGATGGCTGTGTGTGATGGCTGTGTGTGTGATGGCTGTGTGTGATGGCTGTGTGTGTGATGGCTGTGTGTGTGATGGCTGTGTGTGTGATGGCTGTGTGTGTGATGGCTGTGTGTGTGATGGCTGTGTGTGATGGCTGTGTGTGTGATGGCTGTGTGTGTGATGGCTGGGTGTGATGGTTGTGTGTGTGATGGCTGTGTGTGATGTTTGTGTGCGTGATGGCTGTGTGCGTAATGGTTGTGTGTGTGATGGCTGTGTGTGTGATGGTTGTGTGTGTGATGGCTGTGTGTGTGATGGCTGTGTGTGTGATGGCTGTGTGTGCGATGGCTGTGTGTGCGATGGTTGTGTGTGCGATGGTTGTGTGTGCGATGGCTGGGTGTGCGATGGTTGTGTGTGATGGCTGTGTGTGTGATGGCTGTGTGTGTGATGGCTGTGTGTGTGATGGCTGTGTGTGTGATGGCTGTGTGTGTGATGGCTGTGTGTGATGGCTGGGTATGCGGTGACTGGGTGTGTGATGGTTGTGTGTGATGGCTGTGTGTGTGATGGCTGTGTGTGTGATGGCTGTGTGTGTGATGGCTGTGTGTGTGATGGCTGTGTGTGTGATGGCTGTGTGTGTGATGGCTGGGTGTGATGGTTGTGTGTGTGATGGCTGTGTGTGATGTTTGTGTGCGTGATGGCTGTGTGCGTGATGGTTGTGTGTGTGATGGCTGTGTGTGTGATGGTTGTGTGTGTGATGGCTGTGTGTGATGGCTGTGTGTGTGATGGCTGTGTGTGTGATGGCTGTGTGTGTGATGGCTGTGTGTGTGATGGCTGTGTGTGTGATGGATGTGTGTGTGATGGCTGTGTGTGTGATGGCTGTGTGTATGATGGTTGTGTGTGCGATGGCTGTCTGTGCGATGGCTGTGTGTGCGATGGCTGGGTGTGCGATGGTTGTGTGTGTGATGGCTGTGTGTGTGATGGCTGTGTGCGTGATGGCTGTGTGTGATGGCTGTGTGTGATGGCTGTGTGTGTGATGGCTGTGTGTGTGATGGCTGTGTGTGTGATGGTTGTGTGTGTGATGGCTGGGTGTGTGATGGCTGTGTGTGATGGTTGTGTGTGTGATGGCTGTGTGTGTGATGGCTGTGTGTGTGATGGCTGTGTGTGTGATGTCTGTGTGTGTGATGGCTGTGTGTGTGATGGCTGTGTGTGTGATGGCTGTGTGTGTGATGGCTGTGTGTGTGATGGTTGTGTGTGATGGCTGTGTGTGTGATGGCTGTGTGTGTGATGGCTGTGTGTGATGGTTGTGTGTGTGATGGCTGTGTGTGCGATGGTTGTGTGTGCGATGGCTGTGTGTGCGATGGCTGTGTGTGTGATGGCTGTGTGTGATGGCTGTGTGTGTGATGGCTGTGTGTGTGATGGTTGTGTGTGTGATGGCTGTGTGTGTGATGGCTGTGTGTGTGATGGCTGTGTGTGTGATGGCTGTGTGTGTGATGGCTGTGTGTGTGATGGCTTGTGTGTGATGGTTTGTGTGTGATGGCTGTGTGTGTGATGGCTGTGTGTGTGATGGCTGTGTGTGTGATGGCTGTGTGTGTGGTGGCTGTGTGTGATGGCTGTGTGTGTGATGGCTGTGTGTGTGATGGCTGTGTGTGTGATGGTTGTGTGTGATGGCTGTGTGTGTGATGGCTGTGTGTGATGGCTGTGTGTGTGATGGCTGTGTGTGTGATGGCTGTGTGTGTGATGGCTGTGTGATGGCTGTGTGATGGCTGTGTGTGTTATGGCTGTGTGTGTGATGTCTGTGTGTGTGATGGCTGTGTGTGTGATGGCTGTGTGTGTGATGGCTGTGTGAGCGATGGCTGTGTGTGCGATGGCTGTGTGTGTGATGGCTGGGTGTGCGATGGCTGTGTGCGATGGCTGTGTGTGTAATGTCTGTGTGTGTGATGGCTGTGTGTGTGATGGCTGTGTGTGTGATGGCTGTGTGTGTGATGGCTGTGTGTGTGATGGCTGTGTGTGTGATGGCTGTGTGTGTGATGGCTGTGTGTGTGATGGCTGTGTGTGTGATGGCTGTGTGTGTGATGGCTGTGTGTGTGTGATGGCTGTGTGTGTGATGGCTGTGTGTGTGATGGCTGTGTGTGTGATGGCTGTGTGTGTGATGGCTGTGTGTGATGGCTGTGTGTGTGATGGATGTGTGTGTGATGGCTGTGTGTGTGATGGCTGTGTGTGTGATGGTTGTGTGTGTGATGGCTGTGTGTGTGATGGCTGTGTGTGTGATGGCTGTGTGTGTGATGGTTGTGTGTGATGGCTGTGTGTGTGATGGCTGTGTGTGTGATGGCTGTGTGTGATGGTTGTGTGTGTGATGGCTGTGTGTGCGATGGTTGTGTGTGCGATGGCTGTGTGTGCGATGGCTGTGTGTGTGATGGCTGTGTGTGATGGCTGTGTGTGTGATGGCTGTGTGTGTGATGGTTGTGTGTGTGATGGCTGTGTGTGTGATGGCTGTGTGTGTGATGGCTGTGTGTGTGATGGCTGTGTGTGTGATGGCTGTGTGTGTGATGGCTTGTGTGTGATGGTTTGTGTGTGATGGCTGTGTGTGTGATGGCTGTGTGTGTGATGGCTGTGTGTGTGATGGCTGTGTGTGTGGTGGCTGTGTGTGATGGCTGTGTGTGTGATGGCTGTGTGTGTGATGGCTGTGTGTGTGATGGCTGTGTGTGTGATGGCTTGTGTGTGATGGTTTGTGTGTGATGGCTGTGTGTGTGATGGCTGTGTGTGTGATGGCTGTGTGTGTGATGGCTGTGTGTGTGGTGGCTGTGTGTGATGGCTGTGTGTGTGATGGCTGTGTGTGTGATGGCTGTGTGTGTGATGGTTGTGTGTGATGGCTGTGTGTGTGATGGCTGTGTGTGATGGCTGTGTGTGTGATGGCTGTGTGTGTGATGGCTGTGTGTGTGATGGCTGTGTGATGGCTGTGTGATGGCTGTGTGTGTTATGGCTGTGTGTGTGATGTCTGTGTGTGTGATGGCTGTGTGTGTGATGGCTGTGTGTGTGATGGCTGTGTGTGATGGCTGTGTGTGTGATGGTTGTGTGTGTGATGGCTGTGTGTGTGATGGCTGTGTGTGTGATGGCTGTGTGTGTGATGGCTGTGTGTGTGATGGCTGTGTGTGTGATGGTTGTGTGTGTGATGGCTGTGTGTGATGGCTGTGTGTGTGATGGTTGTGTGTGTGATGGCTGTGTGTGTGATGGCTGTGTGTGTGATGGCTGTGTGTGTGATGGCTGTGTGTGTGATGGCTGTGTGTGTGATGGCTGTGTGTGTGATGGCTGTGTGTGTGATGGCTGTGTGTGTGATGGCTGTGTGTGTGATGGCTGTGTGTGTGATGGCTGTGTGTGTGATGGTTGTGTGTGTGATGGCTGTGTGTGTGATGGCTGTGTGTGTGATGGCTGTGTGTGATGGCTGTGTGTGTGATGGCTGTGTGTGATGGCTGTGTGTGTGATGGCTGTGTGTGTGATGGCTGTGTGTGTGATGGCTGTGTGTGTGATGGCTGTGTGTGATGGCTGTGTGTGTGATGGCTGTGTGTGTGATGGCTGGGTGTGATGGTTGTGTGTGTGATGGCTGTGTGTGATGTTTGTGTGCGTGATGGCTGTGTGCGTGATGGTTGTGTGTGTGATGGCTGTGTGTGTGATGGCTGTGTGTGTGATGGCTGTGTGTGTGATGGCTGTGTGTGTGATGGCTGTGTGTGCGATGGCTGTGTGTGCGATGGTTGTGTGTGCGATGGTTGTGTGTGCGATGGCTGGGTGTGCGATGGTTGTGTGTGATGGCTGTGTGTGTGATGGCTGTGTGTGTGATGGCTGTGTGTGTGATGGCTGTGTGTGTGATGGCTGTGTGTGTGATGGCTGTGTGTGTGATGGCTGTGTGTGATGGCTGGGTATGCGGTGACTGGGTGTGTGATGGTTGTGTGTGATGGCTGTGTGTGTGATGGCTGTGTGTGTGATGGCTGTGTGTGTGATGGCTGTGTGTGTGATGGCTGTGTGTGTGATGGCTGTGTGTGTGATGGCTGTGTGTGTGATGGCTGGGTGTGATGGTTGTGTGTGTGATGGCTGTGTGTGATGTTTGTGTGCGTGATGGCTGTGTGCGTGATGGTTGTGTGTGTGATGGCTGTGTGTGTGATGGTTGTGTGTGTGATGGCTGTGTGTGATGGCTGTGTGTGTGATGGCTGTGTGTGTGATGGCTGTGTGTGTGATGGCTGTGTGTGTGATGGCTGTGTGTGTGATGGATGTGTGTGTGATGGCTGTGTGTGTGATGGCTGTGTGTATGATGGTTGTGTGTGCGATGGCTGTCTGTGCGATGGCTGTGTGTGCGATGGCTGGGTGTGCGATGGTTGTGTGTGTGATGGCTGTGTGTGTGATGGCTGTGTGCGTGATGGCTGTGTGTGATGGCTGTGTGTGATGGCTGTGTGTGTGATGGCTGTGTGTGTGATGGCTGTGTGTGTGATGGTTGTGTGTGTGATGGCTGGGTGTGTGATGGCTGTGTGTGATGGTTGTGTGTGTGATGGCTGTGTGTGTGATGGCTGTGTGTGTGATGGCTGTGTGTGTGATGTCTGTGTGTGTGATGGCTGTGTGTGTGATGGCTGTGTGTGTGATGGCTGTGTGTGTGATGGCTGTGTGTGTGATGGTTGTGTGTGATGGCTGTGTGTGTGATGGCTGTGTGTGTGATGGCTGTGTGTGATGGTTGTGTGTGTGATGGCTGTGTGTGCGATGGTTGTGTGTGCGATGGCTGTGTGTGCGATGGCTGTGTGTGTGATGGCTGTGTGTGATGGCTGTGTGTGTGATGGCTGTGTGTGTGATGGTTGTGTGTGTGATGGCTGTGTGTGTGATGGCTGTGTGTGTGATGGCTGTGTGTGTGATGGCTGTGTGTGTGATGGCTGTGTGTGTGATGGCTTGTGTGTGATGGTTTGTGTGTGATGGCTGTGTGTGTGATGGCTGTGTGTGTGATGGCTGTGTGTGTGATGGCTGTGTGTGTGGTGGCTGTGTGTGTGATGGCTGTGTGTGTGATGGCTGTGTGTGTGATGGTTGTGTGTGATGGCTGTGTGTGTGATGGCTGTGTGTGATGGCTGTGTGTGTGATGGCTGTTTGTGTGATGGCTGTGTGTGTGATGGCTGTGTGATGGCTGTGTGATGGCTGTGTGATGGCTGTGTGTGTGATGTCTGTGTGTGTGATGGCTGTGTGTGTGATGGCTGTGTGTGTGATGGCTGTGTGAGCGATGGCTGTGTGTGCGATGGCTGTGTGTGCGATGGCTGTGTGTGATGGCTGGGTGTGCGATGGCTGTGTGCGATGGCTGTGTGTGTAATGTCTGTGTGTGTGATGGCTGTGTGTGTGATGGCTGTGTGTGTGATGGCTGTGTGTGTGATGGCTGTGTGTGTGATGGCTGTGTGTGTGATGGCTGTGTGTGTGATGGCTGTGTGTGTGATGGCTGTGTGTGTGATGGCTGTGTGTGTGATGGCTGTGTGTGTGATGGCTGTGTGTGTGATGGCTGTGTGTGTGTGATGGCTGTGTGTGTGATGGCTGTGTGTGTGATGGCTGTGTGTGTGATGGCTGTGTGTGTGATGGCTGTGTGTGTGATGGCTGTGTGTGTGATGGCTGTGTGTGATGGCTGTGTGTGTGATGGATGTGTGTGTGATGGCTGTGTGTGTGATGGCTGTGTGTGTGATGGTTGTGTGTGTGATGGCTGTGTGTGTGATGGCTGTGTGTGTGATGGTTGTGTGTGATGGCTGTGTGTGTGATGGCTGTGTGTGTGATGGCTGTGTGTGATGGTTGTGTGTGTGATGGCTGTGTGTGCGATGGTTGTGTGTGCGATGGCTGTGTGTGCGATGGCTGTGTGTGCGATGGCTGTGTGTGTGATGGCTGTGTGTGATGGCTGTGTGTGTGATGGCTGTGTGTGTGATGGTTGTGTGTGTGATGGCTGTGTGTGTGATGGCTGTGTGTGTGATGGCTGTGTGTGTGATGGCTGTGTGTGTGATGGCTGTGTGTGTGATGGCTTGTGTGTGATGGTTTGTGTGTGATGGCTGTGTGTGTGATGGCTGTGTGTGTGATGGCTGTGTGTGTGATGGCTGTGTGTGTGGTGGCTGTGTGTGATGGCTGTGTGTGTGATGGCTGTGTGTGTGATGGCTGTGTGTGTGATGGCTGTGTGTGTGATGGCTTGTGTGTGATGGTTTGTGTGTGATGGCTGTGTGTGTGATGGCTGTGTGTGTGATGGCTGTGTGTGTGATGGCTGTGTGTGTGGTGGCTGTGTGTGATGGCTGTGTGTGTGATGGCTGTGTGTGTGATGGCTGTGTGTGTGATGGTTGTGTGTGATGGCTGTGTGTGTGATGGCTGTGTGTGATGGCTGTGTGTGTGATGGCTGTGTGTGTGATGGCTGTGTGTGTGATGGCTGTGTGATGGCTGTGTGATGGCTGTGTGTGTTATGGCTGTGTGTGTGATGTCTGTGTGTGTGATGGCTGTGTGTGTGATGGCTGTGTGTGTGATGGCTGTGTGTGCGATGGCTGTGTGTGCGATGGCTGTGTGTGCGATGGCTGTGTGTGATGGCTGGGTGTGCGATGGCTGTGTGCGATGGCTGTGTGTGTAATGTCTGTGTGTGTGATGGCTGTGTGTGTGATGGCTGTGTGTGTGATGGCTGTGTGTGTGATGGCTGTGTGTGTGATGGCTGTGTGTGTGATGGCTGTGTGTGTGATGGCTGTGTGTGTGATGGCTGTGTGTGTGATGGCTGTGTGTGTGATGGCTGTGTGTGTGATGGCTGTGTGTGTGTGATGGCTGTGTGTGTGATGGCTGTGTGTGTGATGGCTGTGTGTGTGATGGCTGTGTGTGTGATGGCTGTGTGTGATGGCTGTGTGTGTGCGATGGCTGTGTGTGTGATGGCTGTGTGTGTGATGGCTGTGTGTGTGATGGCTGTGTGTGTGTGATGGCTGTGTGTGTGATGGCTGTGTGTGTGATGGCTGTGTGTGTGATGGCTGTGTGTGTGATGGCTGTGTGTGTGATGGCTGTGTGTGTGATGGCTGTGTGTGATGGCTGTGTGTGTGATGGCTGTGTGTGTGATGGCTGTGTGTGCGATGGCTGTGTGTGCGATGGTTGTGTGTGTGATGGTTGTGTGTGTGATGGTTGTGTGTGTGATGGCTGGGTGTGTGATGGCTGTGTGTGTGATGGTTGTGTGTGTGATGCCTGTGTGTGTGATGTCTGTGTGTGTGATGGCTGTGTGTGTAATGTCTGTGTGTGTGATGGCTGTGTGTGATGGCTGTGTGTGTGATGGCTGTGTGTGTGATGGCTGTGTGTGTGATGGCTGTGTGTGATGGTTGTGTGTGTGATGGCTGTGTGTGCGATGGTTGTGTGTGCGATGGCTGTGTGTGTGATGGCTGTGTGTGTGATGGCTGTGTGTGATGGCTGTGTGTGTGAGGGCTGTGTGTGTGATGGTTGTGTGTGTGATGGCTGTGTGTGTGATGGCTGTGTGTGTGATGGCTGTGTGTGTGATGGCTGTGTGTGTGATGGCTGTGTGTGTGATGGCTTGTGTGTGATGGCTGTGTGTGTGATGGCTGTGTGTGTGATGGCTGTGTGTGTGATGGCTGTGTGTGTGGTGGCTGTGTGTGATGGCTGTGTGTGTGATGGCTGTGTGTGTGATGGCTGTGTGTGTGATGGTTGTGTGTGATGGCTGTGTGTGTGATGGCTGTGTGTGATGGCTGTGTGTGTGATGGCTGTGTGTGTGATGGCTGTGTGTGTGATGGCTGTGTGTGTGATGGCTGTGTGTGATGGCTGTGTGTGTTATGGCTGTGTGTGTGATGTCTGTGTGTGTGATGGCTGTGTGTGTGATGGCTGTGTGTGTGATGGCTGTGTGTGTGATGGCTGTGTGTGCGATGGCTGTGTGTGCGATGGCTGTGTGTGATGGCTGGGTGTGCGATGGCTGTGTGCGATGGCTGTGTGTGTAATGTCTGTGTGTGTGATGGCTGTGTGTGTGATGGCTGTGTGTGTGATGGCTGTGTGTGTGATGGCTGTGTGTGTGATGGCTGTGTGTGTGATGGCTGTGTGTGTGATGGCTGTGTGTGTGATGGCTGTGTGTGTGATGGCTGTGTGTGTGATGGCTGTGTGTGTGTGATGGCTGTGTGTGTGATGGCTGTGTGTGTGATGGCTGTGTGTGTGATGGCTGTGTGTGTTGGCTGTGTGTGATGGCTGTGTGTGCGATGGCTGTGTGTGTGATGGCTGTGTGTGTGATGGCTGTGTGTGTGATGGCTGTGTGTGTGTGATGGCTGTGTGTGTGATGGCTGTGTGTGTGATGGCTGTGTGTGTGATGGCTGTGTGTGTGATGGCTGTGTGTGTGATGGCTGTGTGTGTGATGGCTGTGTGTGATGGCTGTGTGTGTGATGGCTGTGTGTGTGATGGCTGTGTGTGCGATGGCTGTGTGTGCGATGGTTGTGTGTGTGATGGTTGTGTGTGTGATGGTTGGGTGTGTGATGGCTGTGTGTGTGATGGTTGTGTGTGTGATGCCTGTGTGTGTGATGTCTGTGTGTGTGATGGCTGTGTGTGTAATGTCTGTGTGTGTGATGGCTGTGTGTGATGGCTGTGTGTGTGATGGCTGTGTGTGTGATGGCTGGGTGACCCAGCAGCCAGACCTCCTCGCCTTGCCGGGGAGGAGCTCACCGAACGGTGGGGTGACTGTGTCCAGACCTCTCAAGGACATGGCCACGCCACACCCACCAGCTCACGCGAGTGGACTGGGGCAAGGTTGAGCGACTTTCACAATCGCAATCGCCCCCTCCACCCCCCGCCGTGCCCCGCACGTGCCCGAAGTGGATGTGGATGTAAAAATCGGTGGAAGCAGCACGAGCCCATGTGGATCCGCTCAGCCCAAAAAAGATCAAAAACACACAACGTGTTTACGAGCAAATTCACGGTCTCCCCCTGGCTCAAGGTCACTGCTGGAGCCAAAGCCACCCCCACCTCCCCCATCCACGGGTAGCCCCTCCCTGGGGGTACCCCCGGTGGGAGCCGTCCATGCTTCAGTCAGCTGTCAGTAGGGGTGGGGTCCTATAGTCTATGTGAGTGAGTGTCTCTATGTATCGGAGGGTCTCTATGTATCTCTATGTATCTCTGTGTGTCTCTATGTATCTCTGTGTCTCTCTATGTATCTCTGAGTGTCTCTATTCATCTCTATGTATCTCTGAGTGTCTCTATGCATCTCTATGTATCTCGGTGTGTCTCTATGTAGCTCTGTATGTCTCTATGTATCTCTGTGTGTCTCTATGCATCGGAAGGTCTCTATGCATCTCTATGTATATCTGAGTGTCTCTATGCATCTCTATGTATCTCGGTGTGTCTCTATGTATCTCCGTGTGTCTCTATGTATCGGAGGGTCTCTATGCATCTCTGTGTGTCTCTATGTATCTCTGAGTGTCTCTATGCATCTCTATGTATCTCTGTGTGTCTCTATGTATCGGAGGGTCTCTATGCATCTCTATGTATCTCTGAGTGTCTCTATGCATCTCTATGTATCTCGGTGTGTCTCTATGTATCTCTGTGTGTCTCTATGTATCGGAGTGTCTCTATGCATCTCTATGTATCTCTGAGTGTCTCTATGCATCTCTGTGTGTCTCTATGTATCTCTGAGTGTCTCTATGCATCTCTATGTATATCTGAGTGTCTCTATGCATCTCTATGTATCTCGGTGTGTCTCTATGTATCTCTGTGTCTCTGTATCGGAGGGTCTCTATGCATCTCTGTGTGTCTCTATGTATCTCTGAGTGTCTCTATGCATCTCTATGCATCTCTGTGTGTCTCTATGTATCTCTGAGTGTCTCTATGCATCTCTATGTATCTCTGAGTGTCTCTATGCATCTCTGTGTGTCTCTATGTATCTCTGAGTGTCTCTATGCATCTCTATGTATCTCTGAGTGTCTCTATGAATCTCTGTGTGTCTCTATGTATCTCTGAGTGTCTCTATGCATCTCTATGTATCTCTGAGTGTCTCTATGCATCTCTATGTATCTCGGTGTGTCTCTATGTAGCTCTGTATGTCTCTATGTATCTCTATGTATCTCTGTGTGTCTCTATGTATCGGAGGGTCTATATGCATCTCTATGTATCTCTGAGTGTCTCTATGCATCTCTATGTATCTCGGTGTGTCTCTATGTATCTCTGTGTGTCTCTATGTATCGGAGGGTCTTGTCTCTATGTATCTCTGAGTGTATCTATGCATCTCTATGTATCTCTGAGTGTCTTTATGTATCTCTGAGTGTCTCTATGCATCTCTATGTATCTCTGAGTGTCTCTATGTATCTGTATGTATCTCGGTGTGTCTCTATGTATCTCTGTGTCTCTGTATCGGAGGGTCTCTATGCATCTCTATGTATCTCTGAGTGTCTCTATGCATCTCTGTGTGTCTCTATGTATCTCTGAGTGTCTCTATGCATCTCTATGTATCTCTGAGTGTCTCTATGTATCTCTGAGTGTCTCTATGCATCTCTATGTATCTCTGAGTGTCTCTATGCATCTCTATGTATCTCTGAGTGTCTCTATGCATCTCTGTGTGTCTCTATGTATCTCTGAGTGTTTCTATGCATCTCTATGTATCTCGGTGTGTCTCTATGCATCTCTGTGTGTCTCTATGTATCGGAGGGTCTCTATGCATCTCTGTATCTCTGAGTGTCTCTATGCATCTCTATGTATCTCTGAGTGTCTCTATGTAGCTCTGAGTGTCTCAATGCATCTCTATGTATCTCTGTGTGTCTCTATGTATCTCTGTGTGTCTCTATGTATCGGAGTGTCTCTATGCATCTCTATGCATCTCTGAGTGTCTCTATGCATCTCTGTGTCTCTATGTATCTCTGAATGTCTCTATGCATCTCTATGTATCTCTGAGTGTCTCTATGTATCTCTGAGTGTCTCTATGCATCTCTATGTATCTCTGAGTGTCTCTATGCATCTCTATGTATCTCTGAGTGTCTCTATGCATCTCTGTGTGTCTCTATGTATCTGAGTGTTTCTATGCATCTCTATGTATCTTGGTGTGTCTCTATGCATCTCTGTGTGTCTCTATGTATCGGAGGGTCTCTATGCATCTCTGTATCTCTGAGTGTCTCTATGCATCTCTATGTATCTCTGAGTGTCTCTATGTATCTCTGAGTGTCTCAATGCATCTCTATGTATCTCTGTGTGTCTCTATGTATCTCTGAGTGTCTCTATGTATCTCTGAGTGTCCCAATGCATCTCTATGTATCTCTGTGTGTCTCTATGTATCTCTGTGTGTCTCTATGTATCGGAGTGTCTCTATGCATCTCTATATGTCTCGATGCATCTCTATGTACCTGTGTGTCTCTGCGTGTCCCTGCGTCACTGTGTATCTATGTATCTCTGCTTGTCTCTAAGTATCTCCGTGGGTCTCTATGCATCCCCATAAGTCTCTGCGAGTCTCTATGGGTCTCCGCGTCTCTGTGAATCTGCGTGTCTCTGAGTGTCTCTGTATATCTGCGTGCCTCTGCGTCTCTGTGTGTCTGTGTGTCCGTGTATCGCTGTGTGTCTCCGTGCGTCTCCGTGCGTCTGTGTGTCTGTGTGTCTCCGCGTGTCTCCGTGTGTCTCCGTGTGTCTGTGTGTGTGTCTGTGTGTGTCTGTGCGTGAGTGTCTCCGTGCGTCTCCGTGTGTCTGTGTCTCCGCGTGTCTCCGTGTGTCTGTGTGTCTGTGTGTCTGTTTCCGCATCTCTGTGTGTCTCCGTGCGTCTGTGCGTGAGTGTCTCCGTGCGTCTCCGTGTGTCTGTGTCTCTGCGTGTCTCCGTGTGTCTGTGTGTCTGTGTGTCTGTTTCCGCGTCTCTGTGTGTCTCCGTGCGTCTGTGCGTGAGTGTCTCCGTGTGTCTGTGTGTGCGTCTCCGTGCGTCTCCGTGCGTCTGTGTCTCCGCGTGTCTCCGTGCGTGTCTGTGTGTCTGTCTCCGCATCTCCGTGTGTCTCCGTGTGTCTGTGTCTCCGTGTGTCTCCATGTGTCTGTGTGTGTCTGTGTCTCCGTGCGTCTCCGCGTGTCTGTGCGTGAGTGTCTCCGTGTGTCTGTGCGCGAGTGTCTCCGTGTGTCTCCGTGTGTGTCTCCGCGTCTCCGTGTGTCTCCGCGTGTCTCTGTGTGTGTGTGTCTCCGTGTGTCTCCATGTGTCTGTGTGTGTCTGTGTCTCCGTGCGTCTCCGCGCGCGAGTGTCTCCGTGTGTCTGTGCGTGAGTGTCTCCGTGTGTCTCCGTGTGTGTCTCCGCGTCTCCGTGTGTCTCCGCGTGTCTCCGCGTGTCTCCGCGTGTGTGTGCGTGTCTCCGTGTGTCTCCGTGTGTGTCTCCGCGTCTCCGTGTGTCTCCGTGTGTCTCCGTGTGTGTCTCCGCGTCTCCGTGTGTCTCCGCGTGTCTCCGCGTGTCTCCGTGTGTGTGTGCGTGCACGAGCTACCTGTGGCCGTGAGCACTCCGGATTGGGCGGCGCTGAGCTTGTCGGCGGGGCGCAAGAGATCAGCCAATCCCGCGATCACCAGGCCCTAGACAAAGACAAAGGTTCCACACAGGTAGCCTCCAGCAGGGCCGTTCGGGGCAAGTGCTGTCAGCACAGCGCGCCAACCGCTGCGCCACCACTCCCCACCCACAAAGACAAAGGTTCCACCCCGGGTAGCCTCTCGTAGGGCTGTCGGGGCAAGTGCTGTTAGCGAGCACCACCGATGAAGGCCGGCACGGCACACGAGGGGGTGGGTGACCAGCACCGCGCCCGGCCGACTTTGTCTCCTCAGTGGCGATGTTCACACACCGCACCAGGTACTCATTTGAGGCTGAGTCGACCTAGGGGAGGCCCAGGACCGGTTCAGATAATCGTCACCGGTGTTGGCCGTGAGCGTGGAATCGAACGCGAGTCGCCAGGTTCGTAGCGCAGCGTCGCGCTAACCGCTACACTACCGCTCTACGACACACATACACTCAAGCTGGAATGTGTTTTCCCCTCTCTGACCTTGGGCCACACACACAGCACAGCACAGTATCTGCCCTGTATGTGTGTGGCCCAAACAACACGACACAGTGATATGCGATATCACTCATGACACCCAGGCAAAGCTCCCCGTGTAGCCCCTAGCAGGCTTCAGGGGCAAGTATGTTGCGTGTATGAATGTTGAACTTCTTTTGCACCATACGTAGCCAACCGTGCTAATCGGAGGTGCGGGGAGAGCAAAGCCACAACATGAAGCTGGTTGTAATTACTGGTGAGACGTCGTACTCAGATTGTAAATGTTGTGGTTTTGCTCTCCGTTTAGTGCTGTACTAGTAGCGAATTGGCACGTTCTGTTAACGTGACAAACCTTTACCAATCGGCAGTGTCGGGTGGTGGGGAGTTTAACGGCGCATTGATATTTACGCGATCCACCCCAACAAAACCTGTATTATGTATTATTCTGAGAGTCAATGATGATGAATGGATTGCATGAATGGGGTGAATGAGTGATAGCCACGTGGTAGGAATATGAATAGGGAGCAGTAACTGTGGCGGTGGTTATGAGGGGGAGTTGACGGTGGGGTCGTGGTGAGCTCGAGGCAACGAGAAGAGAGAGTCGAGTGAGGAGCGGGAACTTGGTGATGCGAAGATGACTGACGCTATCCACACATACAAACACAGAGACAATTTCAACCGAGAAGATGGATTCTGGCTTAGCAATCATTGGAAGGATTTGATAAACCATTTCAGGTCTTAATTGATTGTTCACGCTTACAGTGGCTTTCAGACCGCACCCATTATTTTCGTCTCCCCCCTCCTCTTTTCCGAACATAGATGGACTCGTCCATCTGAACAAAACTGTCAAATCGCTCTCCGTGGTGCTAACGTTGAAAATAAACCCGCCACTTTTTTCAAATTTTCTTGCTGTGGTTTTCACACCTGATGATGATTGCTTGTGTTGCAGTAGAAACGTCGTGAGAATTTTATATTTTTATTATTATTTTGTTTCCCTCCTACGTGACTTTACCGAAAGAACCAAGAATATGAATCCCTGCAGTCACGAAAGCTTTAAATCAAAAAATGACTGCTTCAAGTTTGTTCCAGCGAAGGAGCGTGGGACGAGCAGGGGGCGCCCCCCCCCCCCCGCCCATAGCGACGGACCGGGCGGTCGCCCTCGGGCGTGCGACCCAGGTAAGTGGGGGGGGGGGGGGGGGCGCCAAATTTACCGTTTCAAAATCGGCGCGCACGTAAGAGAGGGAATATGAATTAGAATTTGTTTCTCAACATTTCTGAGACTGTATCGGTTGGAGAGAGAGCGAGACAGCGAGAGAGCGAGAGAAGAGAAAGCGAGAGAGAGCGAGAGAGAGAGCGAGAGAGAGCGAGAGAGAGCGAGAGAGAGCGAGAGAGAGAGCGAGAGAGAGAGCGAGAGAAGAGAGAGAGCGAGCGAGCGAGAGAGCGAGCGAGAGAACGAGAGGGAGAGAGTGAGTGAGAGAGAGAGAGAGAGCGAGAGAAGAGAGCGAGCGAGCGAGCGAGAGAGCGAGAGAGAGAACGAGAGGGAGAGAGAGAGCGAGCGAAGGCGTGGATTGAGCATGAGGAGGAGAGAGCGACGGCAAAGATTGAGAACGTAGAGGGCGTTAAGGGGAAGCGTGGCAGATTCCGGTACTCATATCAAGCCCAGTCAGCCTCGGGGGGAAGTGTCCGAGCACCAGGTTCAGGTGACATATTGGGTTCAGTGTTGAGCGGGAATGGAACTCGGGTCTCTACCAGGGTTCGTAGCGCAGCGCTGCGTTTTATTTGACTGGGCGCAGGAAGGCCTCTGCCGAGCTGCTGTGCGGCTCTTTTGAGAAGCGACTCTGAATACCGCCAAGGATTTCTCAACCGAGTAGCTCAACATCATCATCATCATCACACTCGTGTCTGAGAATGTAGAGTAGAAGCCAAATTACTCATGAATATGCATAGATACCCATACTCCTATAAACCCAAACAGACCCACTGAGACCCATACAGACCAAACAGAGACCCACAGAGACCCACAGAGACCCATAAAGACCCAGAGAGACCCATACAGACCAAACAGAGACCTATACAGACCAAACAGAGACCCATAAAGACCCACAGAGACCCATACAGACCAAACAGAGACCTATACAGACCAAACAGAGACCCATACAGACCAAACAGAGACCCACAGAGACCCATACAGACCCATACAGACCCACAGATTACCCATACAGACCAAACAGAGACCCACAGAGACCTATACAGACCAAACAGAGACCCATACAGACCCACAGAGACCCATACAGAGCCAGAGAGACCCATACAGACCCACAGAGACCAATACAGACCAAACAGAGACCCACACAGGCCCACAGAGACCCATAGAGACCCGTACAGACCTACAGAGACCCGTACAGACCAGAGACCCACACAGACTCACAGAGACCCATACAGACCCACAGAGACCCATACAGACCCACAGAGACCCATACAGACCCAGAGAGCCATACAGACCAAACAGAGACCCACACAGACCCACAGACACCCATACAGACCCACAGAGACCTATACAGACCCAGAGAGCCATACAGACCAAACAGAGACCCACACAGACCCAGAGAGACCCATACAGACCCACAGAGACGCATTCAGACCCACAGAGACCCATACAGAACAAACAGAGACCCATACAGACCCACAGAGACCCATACAGACCAAACAGGGACCCACACAGACCCAGAGAGACCCATACAGACCCACAGAGACCCATTCAGACCCACAGAGACCCATACAGAACAAACAGAGACCCATACAGAGCCAGAGAGACCCATACAGACCAAACAGAGACCCACAGAGACGCACAGAGACCCATACAGACCCACAGAGACCCATACAGACCAAAGAGACCCACAGAGACCTACAGAGACCCATACAGACCAAACAGAGACCAATAGAGACCAAAGAGACCCACAGAGACCTACAGAGACCCATACAGACCAAACAGAGACCCATACAGACCAAACAGAGACACACAGAGACCCATACAGACCCACAGAGACCCATACAGACCCACAGAGACCCATACAGACCCACAGAGACCCATACAGACCCACAGAGACCCATGCAGACCCACAGAGACTCATACAGACCCACAGAGACCCATGCAGACCCAGAGAGCTATACAGACCAAAGAGAGACCCACACAGATCCAGAGAGACCCATACAGACCCACAGAGACCCATACAGACCCAGAGAGCCATACAGACCAAACAGAGACCCACACAGACCCACAGACACCCATACAGACCCACAGAGACCTATACAGACCCAGAGAGCCATACAGACCAAACAGAGACCCACACAGACCCACAGACACCCATACAGACCCACAGAGACCTATACAGACCCAGAGAGCCATACAGACCAAACAGAGACCCACACAGACCCAGAGAGACCCATACAGACCCACAGAGACCCATTCAGACCCACAGAGACCCATACAGAACAAACAGAGACCCATACAGACCAAACAGAGACCCATTAAGACCAAACAGAGACCCACACAGACTCACAGAGACCCACAGAGACCCACACAGACCCACAGAGACCCACAGAGACCCGTACAGACCCACAGAGACCCATACAGACCCACAGAGACCTACAGAGACCCATACAGACCAAACAGAGACCCACAGAGACCCATACAGACCCACAGAGACCCATACAGAGCCAGAGAGACCCATACAGACCCACAGAGACCTATACAGACCAAACAGAGACCCACACAGACCCACAGAGACCCATACAGACCCACAGAGACCCACAGAGACCGGTACAGACCCACAGAGACCCATACAGACCCACAGAGACCTACAGAGACCCATACAGACCAAACAGAGACCCACAGAGACCCATACAGACTCACAGAGACCCATACAGACCCACAGAGACCCATACACACCCACAGAGACACATACAGACCAAACAGAGACCCATACAGACCCACAGAGACCCATGCAGACCCACAGAGACTCATACAGACCCACAGAGACCCATGCAGACCCAGAGAGCCATACAGACCAAAGAGAGACCCACACAGATCCAGAGAGACCCATACAGACCCACAGAGACCCATACACACCCAGAGAGCCATACAGACCCACAGAGACCCGTACAGGCCCACAGAGACCCACAGAGACCCATACAGACCCACAGAGACTCATACAGACCTAGAGAGACCCATACAGACCAAACAGAGACCCATACAGACCAAACAGAGACCCATAGACACCCACAGAGACCCATACAGACCCACATAGACCCATATAGACCCAGAGAGACTCATACAGACCCAGAGAGACCCATACACACCCAGAGAGACCCATACACACCCAGAGAGACCCATACAGACCAAACAGAGACCCACAGAGACCCATACAGACCCAGAGAGACCCATACACACCTAGAGAGACCCAAACAGACCCACAGAAACCCATACAGACCCACAGAGACCCATACAGACCAAACAGAGACCCATACAGACGCACAGAGACCCATACAGACCCACAGAGACCCATACAGACCCACAGAGACCCATACAGACCCAGAGAGACCCACAGAGACCCATACAGACCCACAGAGACCCATACAGACCCAGAGAGACCCATACAGACCCACAGAGACCTATCCAGACCCACAGAGACCCATACAGGCCCACAGAGACCCATACAGACCCACAGAGACCTATACAGACCCAGAGAGACCCATACAGACCCACAGAGACCCATACAGACCCACAGAGACCCATACAGACCCAGAGAGACCCACAGAGACAAATACAGACCAAACATAGACCCATACAGACCCACAGAGAGCCATACAGACCCACAGAGACCCATACAGACCCATACAGACCCACAGAGACCCATACAGACCCACAGAGACCCATACAGACCAAACAGAGACCCATACAGAGCCACAGAGACCCATGCAGACCCACAGAGACCCATACAGACCCAGAGAGACCCATACAGACACAGAGAGACCCACAGAGCCCCGTACAGCCCCACATAGACCCATACAGACCCACAAAGACCCATACAGACCCACAGAGACCCATACAGACCCACAGAGACCCATACAGACCCACAGAGACCCATACAGACCAAACAGAGACCCATACAGACCCACAGAGACCCATACAGACCCAGAGAGATAGACTTAGACTCATGCTTAGAGACCGATAGAAATGGATAGAAACCTATACTCATAAGAGACCCATAGCGATACACAGATGCCCATACTCAGAGAGCCATAATCAGAGAGTTGTTGAGTTAAAGAGTTGTTGAGTTAAAGAGTTGTTGAGTTAAAGAGTTGTTGAGTTAAAGAGTTAAAGAGTTGTTGAGTTAAAGAGTTGTTGAGTTAAAGAGTTAAAGAGTTGTTGAGTTAAAGAGTTAAAGAGTTAAAGAGTTGTTGAGTTAAAGAGTTGTTGAGTTAAAGAGTTAAGTAGTTGTTGAGTTAAATAGTTGTTGAGTTAAAGAGTTGTTGAGTTAAAGAGTTGTTGAGTTAAAAAGTTAAAGAGTTGTTGAGATAAAGAGTTGTTGAGTTGAAGAGTTGTTGAGTTAAAGAGTTGTTGAGTTTAAGAGTTGTTGAGTTAAAGAATTAAAGAGTTGTTGAGTTAAAGAGTTGTTGAGTTAAAGAGTTGTTGAGTTAAAGAGTTAAAAAATTGTTGAGTTAAAGACGTTGTTGAGTTAAAGAGTTGTTGAGTTAGAGTTAAAGAGTTAAAGAGTTGTTGAGTTAAAGAGTTAAAGAGTTGTTGAGTTAAAGAGTTGTTGAATTAAAGAGTTAAAGAGTTGTTGAGTTAAAGAGTTGTTGAGTTAAAGAGTTAAAGAGTTGTTGAGTTAAAGAGTTGTTGAGTTAAAGAGTTGTTGAGGTAAAGAGTTGTTGAGTTAAAGAGTTGTTGAGTTTAAAGAGTTAAAGAGTTGTTGAGTTAAAGAGTTGTTGAGTTAAAGAGTTGTTGATTTAAAGAGTTAAAGAGTTGTTGAGTTAAAGAGTTGTTGAGTTAAAGAGTTGTTGATTTAAAGAGTTAAAGTGTTGTTGAGTAAAAGAATTAAAGAGTTGTTGAGTTAAAGAGTAGTTGAGTTAAAGAGTTGTTGAGTTAAAGAGTTGTTGAGTTGTTGAGTTAAAGAGTTGTTGAGTTAAAAAGTTGTTGACTTAAAGAGTTGAGTTAAAGAGTTAAAAAGTTGTTGAGTTAAAGAGTTAAAGAGTTGTTGAGTTAAAGAGTTAAAGAGTCGTTGAATTAAAGACTTGATGAGTTAAAGAGTTACAGAGTTAAAGAGTTGTTGAGTTAAAGAGTTGTTGAGTTAAAGAGTTAAAAAGTTGTTGAGTTAAAGAGTTGTTGAGTTAAAGAGTTAAAGAGTTGTTGAGTTAAAGAGTTGTTGAGTTAAAGAGTTGTTGAGGTAAAGAGTTGTTGAGTTAAAGAGTTGTTGAGTTTAAAGAGTTAAAGAGTTGTTGAGTTAAAGAGTTGTTGAGTTAAAGAGTTGTTGAGTTAAAGAGTTGTTGAGTTAAAGAGTTAAAAAGTTGTTGAGTTAAAGAGTTGTTGAGTTAAAGAGTTAAAAAGTTAAAGAGTTGTTGAGTTAAAGAGTTGTTGAGTTAAAGAGTTAAAAAGTTGTTGAGTTAAAGAGTTGTTGAGTTAAAGAGTTAAAAAGTTAAAGAGTTGTTGAGTTAAAAAGTTAAAGAGTTGTTGAGTTAAAAAGTTGTTGAGTTAAAGAGTTGCTGAGTTGTTGAGTTGTTGAGTTAAAGAGTTGTTGAGTTAAAGAGTTGTTGAGTTAAAGAGTTGTTGAGTTAAAGAGTTGTTGAGTTAAATAGTTGTTGAGTTAAAGAGTTGTTGAGTTAAAGAGTTGTTGAGTTAAAGAGTTGTTGAGTTAAAGAGTTAAAAAGTTGTTGAGTTAAAGAGTTGTTGAGTTAAAGAGTTAAAAAGTTAAAGAGTTGTTGAGTTAAAAAGTTAAAGAGTTGTTGAGTTAAAGAGTTGTTGAGTTAAAGAGTTGTTGAGTTAAAGAGTTGTTGAGTTAAATAGTTGTTGAGTTAAATAGTTGTTGAGTTAAATAGTTGTTGAGTTAAAGAGTTGATGAGTTAAATAGTTAAAAAGTTGATGCGTTGTTGAGTTAAAGAGTTGTTGAGTTAAAGAGTTAAAGAGTTGTTGAGTTAAAAGAGTTAAAGAGTTGTTGAGTTAAAGAGTTAAAGAGATGTTGAGTTAAAGAGTTGATGAGTTGTTGAGTTAAAGAGTTGATGAGTTGTTGAGTTAAAGAGTTGTTGAGTTAAAGAGTTAACGAGTTGTTGAGTTAAAGAGTTGATGAGTTGTTGAGTTAAAGAGTTAAAGAGTTGTTGAGTTAAATAGTTGATGAGTTGTTGAGTTAAAGAGTTAAAGAGTTGATGAGTTGTTTAGTTAAAGAGTTAAAGAGTTGATGAGTTGTTGAGTTAAAGAGTTGTTGAGTTAAAGAGTTAAAGAGATGTTGAGTTAAAGAGTTGATGAGTTGTTGAGTTAAAGAGTTGTTGAGTTAAAGAGTTGTTGAGTTAAAGAGTTAAAGAGTTGATGAGTTAAAGAGTTGATGAGTTGTTGAGTTAAAGAGTTGTTGAGTTAAAGAGTTAAAGAGTTGTTGAGTTAAAGAGTTAAAGAGTTGTTGAGTTAAAGAGTTGATGAGTTGTTGAGTTAAAGAGTTGTTGAGTTAAAGAGTTAAAGAGATGTTGAGTTAAAAAGTTGATGAGTTGTTGAGTTAAAGAGTTGTTGAGTTAAAGAGTTAAAGAGTTGTTGAGTTAAAGAGTTAAAGAGTTGTTGAGTTAAAGAGTTGATGAGTTGTTGAGTTAAAGAGTTGTTGAGTTAAAGAGTTGTTTAGTTAAAGAGTTGTTGAGTTAAAGAGTTGTTGAGTTAAAGAGTTGATGAGTTGTTGAGTTAAAGAGTTAAAGAGTTGTTGAGTTGTGTTCCCTCACCCATTTCATGGTGGGAGCCCAGAAGAACACGGTCCTTGGGCCTGCAGAAGACAAAAGACAACGGTCCCCCATGTAGCCTTTAGCAGTCTGTAGGCGCAAGTGCTGCGAGTGGCGAGCAGCAGCTCCTGTGGTGCCGCGCCGCCTCCGGTACTCAGACCCAGACCCAGTCGGCCTCGGGGAAGGTGTCCCAGGGTTCAGTTGAGATGTTGTGTACACACCTTGTGTATGTGTGTGTACACACCTTGTGTGTGTGTGTGTACACACCTTGTGTGTGTGTGTGTGTACACACCTTGTGTGTGTGTGTACACACCTTGTGTGTGTGTGTGTACACACCTTGTGTGTGTGTGTACACACCTTGTGTGTGTGTGTGTACACACCTTGTGTGTGTGTGGACACACCTTGTGTGTGTGTGTACACACCTTGTGTGTGTGTGTGTACACACCTTGTGTGTGTGTGTACACACCTTGTGTGTGTGTACACACCTTGTCTGTGTGTGTGTACACACCTTGTGTGTGTGTGGACACACCTTGTGTGTGTACACACCTTGTGTGTGGACACACCTTGTGTGTGTGTGTACACACCTTGTGTGTGTGTGTACACCTTGTGTGTGTGTGTACACCTTGTGTGTGCACACCTTGTGTGTGTGTGTACACACCTTGTGTGTGTGTGTACACACACACCTTGTGTGTGTGTGTGTACACACCTTGTCTGTGTGTGTGTACACACCTTGCGTGTGTGTGGACACACCTTGTGTGTGTGTGTACACACCTTGTGTGTGTGTGTACACACCTTGTGTGTGTGTGTACACACCTTGTGTGTGTGTACACACCTTGTGTGTGTGTGTACACACCTTGTCTGTGTGTGTGTACACACCTTGTGTGTGTGTACACACCTTGTGTGTGTGTGGACACACCTTGTGTGTGTGTGTGTACACACACACACACCTTGTGTGTGTGTGTGTGTACACACCTTGTGTGTGTGTGTGTACACCTTGTGTGTGTGTACACCTTGTGTGTGTGTACACACCTTGTGTGTGTACACACACACACCTTGTGTGTGTGTGTACACACCTACCTTGTGTGTGTGTGTACACACCTTGTGTGTGTGTGTACACACCTTGTCTGTGTGTGTGTACACACCTTATGTGTGTGTGGACACACCTTGTGTGTGTACACACCTTGTGTGTGTGTGTGGACACACCTTGTGTGTGTGTGTGTGGACACACCTTGTGTGTGTGTGTGGACACACCTTGTGTGTGTGTGTACACACACCTTGTGTGTGTGTACACCTTGTGTGTGTGTGTACACCTTGTGTGTGTGTACACACCTTGTGTGTGTGTGTACACACCTTGTGTGTGTGTGTGTACACACCTTGTGTCTGTACACACCTTGTGTGTGTGTGCACACCTTGTGTGTGTGTGGACACACCGTGTGTGTGTGTGTGTACACACTTTGTGTGTACACACACACACACAAGGTGTGTACACACACACACACCTTGTGTGTGTGTGTACACACCTACCTTGTGTGTGTGTGTACACACCTACCTTGTGTGTGTGTGTACACACCTTGTGTGTGTGTGTACACACCTTGTCTGTGTGTGTGTACACACCTTGTGTGTGTGTGGACACACCTTGTGTGTGTACACACCTTGTGTGTGTGTGTGGACACACCTTGTGTGTGTGTGTGGACACACCTTGTGTGTGTGTGTGGACACACCTTGTGTGTGTGTGTGTTGTACAGACCTTGTGTGTGTGTGAACACCTTGTGTGTGTGTGTGTACACCTTGTGTGTGTGTACACACCTTGTGTGTGTGTGTACACACCTTGTGTGTGTGTGTGTACACACCTTGTGTGTGTGTGTGTACACACCTTGTGTGTGTACACACCTTGTGTGTGTGTACACACCTTTTGTGTGTGTGTGTGTGGACACACCGTGTGTGTGTGTGTGTACACACTTTGTGTGTGTGTGTACACCTTTTGTGTCTGTGTGTACACACCTTGTGTGTGTTTGTGTGTACACACCTTGTGTGTTTGTGTGTACACACCTTGTGTGTTTGTGTGTACACCTTGTGTGTGTGTGTACACACCTTGTGTGTGTGTGTGTGCACACCTTGTGTGTGTGTGTGTGTGTGCACACCTTGTGTGTGTGTGTGCACACCTTGTCTGTGTGTGTGTGCACACCTTGTGTGTGCGTGGACACACCTTGTGTGTGTACACACCTTGTGTGTGTGTGTGGACACACCTTGTGTGTGTGTGTGGACACACCTTGTGTGTGTGTGTGGACACACCTTGTGTGTGTGTGTGTTGTACAGACCTTGTGTGTGTGTGAACACCTTGTGTGTGTGTGTGTACACCTTGTGTGTGTGTACACACCTTGTGTGTGTGTGTACACACCTTGTGTGTGTGTGTGTACACACCTTGTGTGTGTGTGTGTACACACCTTGTGTGTGTACACACCTTGTGTGTGTGTACACACCTTTTGTGTGTGTGTGTGTGTGGACACACCGTGTGTGTGTGTGTGTACACACTTTGTGTGTGTGTGCACACCTTGTGTGTGTGTGTACACCTTGTGTGTGTGCGTACACCTTGTGTGTGTGCGTACATACCTTGTGTGTGTACGTACACACACCTTGTGTGTGTGTACGTACACACACCTTGTGTGTGTGTTCACCTTGTGTGTGTGTGTCTGTCTGTGTGTCTGCCTGTGTGTCTGTCTGTGTGTGTGTACCTGTATATGTGTGTCTGTGCGTGTCTGTGTGTGTCTGTGTGTGTGTGTGTCTGTGTGTGTGTCTCTCTGTGTCTCCGTGTCTCCCTGTGTCTCTGTCTCCCTGTGTCTCCGTGTCTCCCTGTGTCTCCGTGTTTCCCTGTGTCTCCGTGTTTCCCTGTGTCTCCGTGTTTCCCTGTGTCTCTCTGTGTCCCCCCTGTGTCTGTCTCTGTGTCTCTCCTGTGTCTCTAAGTCTCTAAGTCTCTCTGTGTCTCTCTGTGTCTCTCCGTGTCTCTCCTGTCTCCCTGTGTCTCTGTCTCCCTGTGTCTCTCTGTGTCTCTCCTGTATCTCTCCTGTGTCTGTCTCTGTGTCTCTCCTGTGTCTCTCTGTGTCTCTCTGTGTCTCTCTGTGTCTCTCCTGTCTCCCTGTGTCTCCCTGTGTCTCTGTCTTCCTGTGTCTCTCCTGTGTCTCCCTGTTTCTCGGTGTCTCTCTCTGTGTCTCTCCTGTGTCTCCCTGTGTCTCTGTCTCTCTCGGTGTCTCTCCTGCGCCTCTCCTGCGTGTCTCTCTGTCTCTCTGTGTCTCTCCTGTCTCCCTGTGTCTCCCTGTGTCTCCCCTGTGTCTCCTGTGTCTCTCCTGTCTCTCTGTGTCTCTCCTGTGTCTCTGCGTCTCTCCTGTGTCTCCCTGTGTCTCTCTGTGTCTCCCTGTTTCTCTCTGTGTCTCCCTGTCTCTCTGTCTCTCCTGTGTCTCTCTGTGTCTCTGTCTTCATGTGTCTCTCCTGTGTCTCCCTGTCTCTCGGTGTCTCTCTCGGTGTCTCTCCTGTGTCTCCGTCTCTCTGTGTCTCTCCTGTCTCTATCCTGTGTCTGTCTTCCTGTGTCTCTCCCTGTGTCTCGGTGTCTCTCTGTGTCTCTCCTGTCTCTGTGTCTCTCCGTCTCTCCTGTGTCTCTGTGTCTCTCCTGTCTCTCCGGTGTCTCTCCTGTGTCTCTCCTGTGTCTCTCCTGTGTCTCTCCTGTCTCTGTGTCTCTCCCGTGTCTCTCCTGTGTCTCCCTTTGTCTATCCTGTGTCTCTGTGTGTCTCTGTGTCTCTCCTGTCTCCCTGTCTCTGTGTCTCCCTGTGTCTCCCTGTGTCTCTGTCTGTCTCCCTGTGTCTCACCCGTGTCTCTCCTGTCTACCTGTGTCTCTCCTGTGTCTCTATGTGTCTCTGTGTTTCTCCTGTCTCCCTGTCTCTGTCTCCCTGTCTCTCTGTGTCTCCCTGTGTCTCCCTGTGTCTCCCTGTGTCTCTGTCTCCCTGTGTGTCTCTGTGTCTCTCCTGTCTCCCTGTCTCTCTGTGTCTCCCTGTGTCTCCCTGTGTCTCCCTGTGTCTCTGTCTCCCTGTGTCTCTCCTGTGTCTCTGTGTCTCTCCTGTCTCCCTGTCTCTCTGTGTCTCCCTGTGTCTCCCTGTGTCTCTCCTGTGTCTCTGTCTTCCTGTGTCTCTCTCTCTGCCCCTCCACCACCACCGACCCCACGCCTGGGCCGCCTCTGTCTCCCTGTGTCTCTCTGTGTCTCTCTGTGTCTCTCCTGTCTCCCTGTGTCTCTCTGTGTCTCTCTGTGTCTCCCTGTGTCTCACTGTGTCTCTGTGTCTCTCTGTGTCTCTCTGTGTCTCCCTGTGTCTCCCTGTGTCTCTCCGTGTCTCTGTGTCTCCCTGTGTCTCCCTGTGTCTCTCCTGTGTCTCTCTGTGTCTGTCTTCCTGTGTCTCTCTGTCTCCCTGTGTCTCTCCTGTCTCTGTGTCTCTCCCGTGTCTCCCTGTGTCTCTGTGTCTCTGTGTCTCTCCCGTGTCTCTCCTGTGTCTCTGTGTCTCTCCTGTCTCCCTGTCTCTCTGTGTCTCCCTGTCTCCCTGTCTCTCTGTGTCTCCCTGTGTCTCCCTGTGTCTCCCTGTGTCTCTCCTGTCTCTCTGTGTCTCCCTGTGTCTCTGTCTCCCTGTGTCTCCTGTGTCTCTCTCTGTCTGCGTCTCTCACTGTGTCTCCCTGTGTCTCTCTGTCTCTCTGTGTCTCTGTGTGTCTCTGTGTCTCTCCTGTCTCCCTGTGTCTCCCTGTGTCTCTGTCTCCCTGTGTCTCCCTGTGTCTCCCTGTCTCTCCCTGTGTCTCTCCCTGTGTCTCCCTGTGTCTCTGTGACTCTCCTGTCTCCCTGTCTCTCTGTGTCTCCCTGTGTCTCTGTGTCTCTCCTGTCTCCCTGTGTCTCCCTGTGTCTCTGTCTCTCCCTGTGTCTCTCTCTGTGTCTCCCTGTGTCTCCCTGTGTCTCTCTCTGTGTCTCCCTGTGTCTCTCTCTGTCTCTCTCTGTCTCTCTCTGTGTCTCTGTCTCCCTGTGTCTCTGTCTCTCTGTGTCACCCTGTGTCTCTCCCTGTGTCTCCCTGTGTCTCTGTCTCCCTGTGTCTCTGTGTCTCTCTGTGTCTCCCTGTGTCTCCCTGTGTCTCTGTCTCTCCCTGTGTCTCTCTCTGTGTCTCCCTGTGTCTCCCTGTGTCTCTCTCTGTGTCTCCCTGTGTCTCTCTCTGTCTCTCTCTGTCTCTCTCTGTGTCTCTGTCTCCCTGTGTCTCTGTCTCTCTGTGTCACCCTGTGTCTCTCCCTGTGTCTCCCTGTGTCTCTGTCTCCCTGTGTCTCTGTCTCTCTCTGTGTCTCCCTGTGTCTCTGTCTCCCTGTGTCTCTGTCTCTCTCTGTGTCTCTGTCTCCCTGTGTCTCTGTCTCTCTGTGTCTCCCTGTGTCTCTCTCTGTGTCTCCCTGTGTCTCCCTGTGTCTCTGTCTCCCCCAGACACTCACCCGCCTCATGGTTCCACACCGGCTGCAGCTTGCGAGGTAGCACCCGGCCCACACCGTCAAGGAATCGCACCCAGGCGCCTGCTGCTGCCGCCATCTCGGCTCACCAGCTCACCCACTCACTCACTCACCAGCTCACTCACTCACCAGCTCACTCACTCACCCACTCACTCACCAGGTCACTCACTCACCAGCTCACCCACCCACTCACTCACCAGGTCACTCACTCACCAGCTCACCCACCCACTCACCAGGTCACTCACTCACCCACTCACCAGCTCACCCACTCACTCACCAGCTCACCCACCCACTCACCAGCTCGCTCACCAGCTCACCCACTCACCCACCAGCTCGCTCACCAACTCGCTCCTGACGCGACCTCTAGTCGACACGACCTCTGCACGGCCCCTTTAAATGCCACCACCACTCCCCAACTCCCACCCTCCTCTCCCCACGAACGTCCAATGGACGTTCGTAAACCTTCCACCGCAACAGGAGAGACGTCCTCTGGACGTTAGTGCCAAATCCTACCGGAATCGGAAGATGTCTACCGGCCGTTCATAAATCTACAATCAGAATTGGAAGATGTCTACCGGCCGTTCATAAAGCCACTACCGGAATCGGAAGCTTGTGGAACGGACAGTCCGAGACCCCTTCTACCGCCACCGGAAGATGTCTACCGGCCGTTCG
This sequence comes from Petromyzon marinus, assembly GCF_048934315.1. Taxonomy (NCBI): domain Eukaryota; kingdom Metazoa; phylum Chordata; class Hyperoartia; order Petromyzontiformes; family Petromyzontidae; genus Petromyzon; species Petromyzon marinus. The sequence goes on from NC_133732.1 coordinate 10,836,902, forward strand.
TCATCCATCTACCGAAATTGGAAGTTGCTTACTGCCATCGAAAGACGTCTACCGGCCCGTTCGCAAATTCGCTACCGATATCAGAAGGCTTATTCCGCCACCGGAAGATAGCTTCTGGAAGTTTATAAGAATGACGTCATGGGGACAGGTGACAACGAAGAGGCGTGTTGGTGACGTAACGGAGGTGTGGTAGTGACGTCGCCTCAGACGCGGTGGCTAGTGACGTCACCGGGGGCGAGGTTTGCGTCAATGACGTCACCGGGGCTGCGGAACTCACAAATTTAACCGACACGTCCGCTGGACGTTCGGAAAATAAAATAACCGGAATTATTGGACGTCTCATGGAATTTATATTGGTAAAAAGTAAAATTTGTATTTAAAGCTTTCGTGACTGCAGTAATTTATATTCATAGCTCTTTCGGTAAAGTCACGTTGAAGGTAAAACAATAAAATAATAAAATATATATAAAACAATAAAAATTCTCACGACGTTTCGACCATAACACAAACGGTCGTCATCAGGTATTTTTATTGTTTCCCTTCAACGTGACTTTACCGAAAGAGCTAAGGATATGGAAAAAAGTTATCGTCTTTTTGCCAAGGCGCTTGGCACAACTCTCGCAGAATGTCGAGATGAGCTGGGCGGAGGGAGCGAGGTGCTTTGGAGGACGTTCGGGGTGGTGGAGGGGATGGAGCGGGCAGAAGCGACCAACATTTTCATGGAGAAATTTGAGACTGACGCCGTCCAGACTGCCACTCTGCGCCCAACCTTATGGAAGAGGTACGTGGATGACACTTTCGTCATCTGGCCACTTGGCCGGCCTGCTCTAGACCAATTCCTCGACCAGATCAATTCCATACACCCAGCCATCAGATTTACCATGGAAGTCGAAATAGATGGCAAGCTACCCTTTTTGGATGTCCTAATTAAAAGGAGACCTGATGGTTCAATGAACCACTCTGTCTACAGGAAAGCTACCCATACAGATGCTTACTTGAAACCGGATTCCCACCACCATCCATCACAGAAGAATTCTCTCATCAAGACTCTGTATCATAGAGCCCAATGCATATCCGACCAGGAACACATAAGCAGTGAACTCAAGCATGTACACCAAGCTCTTAGGGCTAATGGTTACTCCGACTATACAATCCGCAAAGCTATCACTCAAACCATGAAGAAGAACCCTCTTGAGGAGCCTTTCAAAACCATCACTTTACCCTACATTGCTGGGATCACAAAAAAGATCTCCAAAATCTTGAATAAACACAAGATCCAGGTCCGTTTCAACACATTACATAAAATCCGTGATCTGGTTCCGTCTGTAAAAGATGTGATTCCGGACATACATTACCCTGGTGTCTACAAACTAAGTTGCCTCTGGTAGTAGTTACATTGGAGAAACCAAACGCCATGTCTCGGACCGCATTCGTGAACACAAAGCAGACCTTAAACACGGTAGGACCAACACCTCAGCCGTAGCAGATCATTGTTTTAATTCAGTAGGCTCACATGCCATTGACTTTTCCAAGACAGAGGTTCTTTGTAAGCCATCTGGCTTCCATGAGAGATTCGTTCATGAGGCTATCCACATATACAAGCACAGAGACAATTTCAACCGAGAAGATGGATTCTATCTTAGCAATCATTGGAAAGATTTGATAAACCAATTCAGTTCTTAATTGATTGTTCACGCTTACAGTGGCTTTCAGACAGCATACATTATAAAAAATTTCGTCTCCCCCCTCCTCTTTTCAAAATATAGATGGACTAGTCCTGGGCAAACTGCCAAATCGCTGCGCGTGACGCTAACGTTTTTTATAAATAAATAAATGCGCCGTTTAAAAATAAATTTATGCAAACCAACACACCTGAAGATGACCGTTTGAGTTATGGTCGAAACGTCGTGAGAATTTTTTTATTGTTTTATATATATTTTATTATTTTGTTGTTTCTCTTCAACGTGACTTTTCCGAAAAAAACTAAGAATATGACTTACTGCAGTCACGAAAGCTTTAAATCAAAATTTTAACATTCATGTAGTTTATATTTTAGTTTTTTCATCAGTTTACTATATGGTATTAATATAGTGTAGTGTATACCCAGTTACTTTATGATAATAGCTCAACTTATTGATGAATATATTGAGTACATTTATTATATTGATGTAGTGTATACTTAGTTCTTTCACATCGGCTTATTGTATGATAGTTGGGTAGTTGCAGTTCTTTAGCGGCAATATACGAAATGCCTCTGTTGATATGTAAATTCTGACATTAACATAGCTACTTCCATGACCATTTACATGGTAATCCCTCACAATAACATCATGCTAATTTCCCAATTACATGCTAATTTCTGACTTTAACACCCTGCTAATCCAACACTTTAACACAGCTACTCCAAAGCTAAATTCTTCTGTTGATATGTAAACTCCTTTGTCAAGGCGCTCTGCTCCTCCCACCCAGCTTAAAAGACGATGCCAAGCTTAGCAGTGTTCATTGGAGCACTGTCTTCCCGACAGTTCTGTTCCTTCACCTGAAGACGGCTGCTTGTGTTGTGGCCGAAACGTCGTGAGAATTTTATTTTATTGTTTTATTTGTATTATTTTATTATTTACCTTCTACGTAACTACACATACACTACACTATACACTACACTACTATACACTACACTACTATACACTACACTACTATACCTAACACTACTATACACTACACTACACACTACACTACTATACACTATTATACACTACACTACTATAAACTACACACTACACTACTACACACTACACTACTACACACTACACTATACACACTACACTACTATAAACTACACTATACACTACACTAATATACACTACACTATACACTACTATACACTACACTGTACACTACACTACTATACACTACACTGCTACACACTACACTACTACACACTATACACTACTATACACTACACTACTATACACCACACTACTACACACTACACTACTACACAACTATACACCACACTACTATAAACTACACTACTATACACTACAGTGAAGGAAAAAAATGTTTGATCCCCTGCTGATTTTGTACGTTTGCCCACTGACAAAGAAATGATCAGTCTATAATTTTAATTGTAGGTGTATTTGAACAGTGAGAGACAGAATAACAACAAAAATCCAGAAAAACGCATGTCAAAAATGTTATAACTTGATTTGCATTTTAATGAGGGAAATAAGTATTTGACCCCTCTGCAAAACATGACTTAGTACTTGGTGGCAAAACCCTTGTTGGCAATCAGAGAGGTCAGACGTTTCTTGTAGTTGGCCACCAGGTTTGCACACATCTCAGGAGGGATTTTGTCCTACTCCTCTTTGCAGATCTTCTCCAAGTCATTAAGGTTTCGAGGTTGACGTTTGGCAACTCGAACCTTCAGCTCCCTCCACAGATTTTATATGGGATTAAGGTCTGGAGACTGGCTAGGCCACTCCAGGACCTTAATGTGCTTCTTCTTGAGCCACTCCTTTGTTGCCTTGGCCGAATGTTTTGGGTCATTGTCATTCTGGAATACCCATCCACGACCCATTTTCAATGCCCTGGCTAGGGAAGGATGTTCTCACCAAAGATTTGACGGTACATGGCCCCGTCCATCTTCCCTTTGATGTGGTGAAGTTGTCCTGTCCCCTTAGCAGAAAAACACCCCCAAAGCATGTTTCCACCTCCATGTTTGACGGTGGGGATGGTGTTCTTGGGGTCATAGGCAGCATTCCTCCTCCTCCAAACACGGCGAGTTGAGTTGATGCCAAAGAGCTCCATTTTGGTCTCATCTGACCACAACACTTTCACCCAGTTGTCCTCTGAATCATTCAGATGTTCCTTGACAAACTTCAGACGGGCATGTATATGTGCTTTCTTGAGCAGGGGGACCTTGCGGGCGCTGCAGGATTTCAGTCCTTCACGGCGTAGTGTTACCAATTGTTTTCTTGGTGACTATGGTCACAGCGGTCTTGAGATCATTGACAAGATTTTCCCGTGCAGTTCTGGGTTGATTCCTCACCGTTCTCATGATCATTGCAAATCCACGAGGTGAGATCTTGCATGGAGCCCCAGGCCAAGGGAGATTGACAATTTTTTTGTGTTTCTTCCATTTGCGAATAATCGCGCCAACTGTTGTCACCTTCTCACCAAGCTGCTTGGCAATGGTCTTGTAGCCCATTTTAGCCTTGTGTAGGTCTATCATCTTGTCCCTGACATCTTTGGAGAGCTCTTTGGTCTTGACCATGGTGGAGAGTTTGGAATCTGATTCATTGCTTCTGTGGACAGGTGTCTTTTATACAGGTAACAAGCTGAGATTAGGAGCACTCCCTTTTAAGAGTGTGCTCCTAATCTCAGCTCGTTACCTGTATAAAATACACCTGGGAGCCAGAAATCTTTCTGATTGAGGGGGTCAAATACTTATTTCCCTCATTAAAATGCAAATTAATTTATAACATTTTTGACATGCGTTTTTCTGGATTTTCTTGTTATTCTCTCTCACTGTTCAAATATACCTACCATTAAAATTATAGACTGATCATCTCTTTGTCAGTGGGCAAACGTACAAAATCAGCAGGGGATCATATATTTTTTTCCCTCACTGTATACACTACGCTACTACACTATACACTACACTATACACTACTACACTATACACTACACTACTACACACTACTATACACTACACTACTACACACTACGATGCACTACACTATACACTACACTACTATACACTAAACTACTACACACTACTATACACTACACTATACATTACACTACTACACTACACTATTATACACTACACTACACTACTACACACTACTATACACTACACTATATACTACACTACTACACACTACTATACACACTACACTACTATACACTACACTACTACACACTACTATACACAACACTATACACTACATTATACATTACACTACTACACACTACTATACACTACACTATACACTACACTACTATACACTACGCTATACACTACACTACTATACACTACACTACACACTACTATACACTACACTATACACTACACTACACACTACTATACACTACACTACCAGACACACTACTACACTAAACTACTATACACTACACTACTACACACTACACTATACACGACACTATACACACTACTATACACTACACACTAGTGTTGTACTAGTGACGAATTGGCACGTTCTGTTTACGTGACAACCCTTACTAGTTGGCTGTGTCGGGTGGTGGCGGGTTTTAACGACACATTTATTTATTTACGCGATCTAACCCCACAAAAACCTCTATTATAGAGGATAGAGATGGGGGAAAGAGATAAGCGAGGGGGTGGAGTTCGTCCCGGGTAGACGGCTACTGGTTAGACCCTAACCCCCCTCTGTATCGGAACCGGAAGTTCGTAAGAATCACGTGACGCGGTAGGAACGTCACGGAGGTGTGCTGGTGACGCGCACCTCTTATATGTGGCTAGTGACGTCACCGACCGGAGGGGTGCGGGTGACGTCACTGGCCATTGTAAAGCCACCCACCGACACGGCACACGAGGTGGTGGGTGGCCAGCACCAACCACGCCCGGCCGCCTTTGTCTCCCCAGTGGCGATGTTTACTGCGCTACACCGCAGCAGCTCCTCATTTATGAGCCCGAGTCTACCGAGGAGCCCAGGACCGGTTCAGATTATGGCTGTCACTTCTGTGTCTATGAGATGTTAACTACTTCGCATGGTACACAGGAGGTCTATGTGGAGTCTGCGTCTCTCTCTCATCATCATCACGGTGGCTATGAGATGTTAACTACCTCGCCTGGTACACAGGAGGTCTATGTGGAGTCTGTGTGTCTCTCATCATCATCACGGTGGCTATGAGATGTTAACTACCTCGCCTGGTTCACAGGAGGTCTATGTGGAGTCTTCGTCTCACTCATCATCACGGTGGCTAGGAGATGTTAACTACCTTGCCTGGTACACAGGAGGTCTATGTGGAGTCTGCGTCTCTCTCATCATCATCACGGTGGCTATGAGATGTTGACTACCTCGCCTGGTGTGCAGGAGGTCGTGGGTTCGATCCCGACCCTGACGATACCTGCTGCTGTATATTTGGATTCTGCGTCTCTCATCATCATCATCATCACGGGGGCTAGGAGATGTTGACTACCTCGCCTGGTGTGCAGGAGATCTATGTGGAGTCTGCGTCTCTCTCATCATCACGGTGGCTAGGAGATGTTAACTACCTTGCTTGGTACACAGGAGGTCTATGTGGAGTCTGCGTCTCTCTCATCATCACGGTGGCTATGAGATGTTGACTACCTCGCCTGGTACGCAGGAGGTCGTGGGTTCGATCCCAACCTTGACGATCCCTGCAGCTGCTGTAGATTTGGAGTCTGCGTCTCTCTCAAATATCATCATCACGGTGGCTATGAGATGTTAACTACCTCGCCTGGTACACAGGAGGTCTATGTGGAGTCTGTGTCTCTCTCATCATCACGGTGGCTAGGAGATGTTAACTACCTTGCTTGGTACACAGGAGGTCTATGTGGAGTCTGCGTCTCTCTCATCATCATCACGGTGGCTATGAGATGTTGACTACCTCGCCTGGTGTGCAGGAGGTCGTGGGTTCGATCCCAACCTTGACGATCCCTGCTGTAGATTTGGAGCCTGCGTCTCTCTCCCTGTGGCCGTGTGGATTTTTCTCCAGGTCCTCCGGTTTCCCCCTCCCCATTTAGAATCAACATCACCACTCCTTTAGAGTTATTTGGCTGCCGCTATATATTTTCACGTGATGATATCAGCGACTTTGCCACGCTGCTCTCAGCTTAACTCACGTAGACACACACAGACAGACGCACAGACACATGGCAAGCGACTCGGTCTAATGAACAAACTCATTTATATCGCTCGGGTGGGACAGTACAGCAAATCGAAAAACAAACCACAAGCAGATACAGCAACCACAGGCAGTTAGCTCACACAGCAACACACACACACGGATTGTTTCTCTGGGTCCTCCTGTTTCCCCACACAACACCCACAACACCCACCATACACACTACATACACAACACCCACTACACTCACTACACACACACAAACTACAAAGACAAAGATCTCCCGTATAGCCTTAACAGACTGTTGGGGCAAGTGCTGTCAGCGAGCACCTACGAAGGCCGGCAGGGCACACGAGGGGGTGGGTGGCCAGCACCACGCCCGGACGTCTTTGTCTCCCCAGTGGCGATGTTTACACACCGCACCAGGTACTCGTTTTTCGCTGAGTCCACCTCGGGGTGGCCCATGACCGGTTCAGATAATCGTCACCGGTGTTGGCCGTGAGCGGGAATCGAACTCTAGTCGCAGAGTTTGTAGCGCAGCGTAGCGCTAACCACTCCACTACCGCTCCCCCCACACACACACTACACACCCCACAACACGCACACCACACCCAACACACACACTACACACCCCACAACACGCACACCACACCCACCACGCACGCTACACCCCCCCCCCCCCGTATAGTCTAAACAGACTGTTGGGGCAAGTGCTATTAGCAAGCACCAATTAAGGCCAGAACGGCACACGAGGGAGAGGGTGGCCAGCACCACGTCCGGCTGCCTTCGTCTCTCTAGTGGCAATGTTGTTACGCACACCACCAGACATTCATCTGAGGGCGAATCGACCCAGTGGAGGCCCAGGACCGGTGATACTATGCTCGTAGCGTAGCGCTAACTGCTACACTGCCGCTCCACTAACAACACCCCCCCCCCACCTCACCACCACACACGTCACCCCCCCCCCCTCCCCCTCTCTCTAGTCCTTCCTCCACCACCGCCCCGGCCTGACCACCCTCACCACCGACGAAGGCCTCCTCCTGCAGCCGCCCGTCATCGCCGCCAAGCGGTGCGCCAGCCACACCTGGGCGGGCGTGAGTCCGTGCACGGCCACCAGGTCCCTCAGTAGGCACCTCGCCACCTTCGCCACCCCCGCACCTCCCCCGGCCCAAAGGCCCCCTCCCCCCGCCTCGGCCTTGCGTCCCGAGGGGCGGTCAAGGCCCAGGGTCCTGAAGCCAGCGTGGGCCCGGGGACTGACCCCGAGCTGCAGGAGGCACATGCCCAGGAAGACGTCGTCGATGGGGAACGACGGGACTGCGTCGGAGGCGTGCCGGAGCGCAAGCGCGGTGCGTCGCGACATCAGGAAGGCGCCGCCGCCCGCGTAAGGAGGGTAGCGGTCGGCACCGTACACGGAGTCCGGGATGAAGTATTTGCTGCGGGGGTCGCGTATGGGCCGGGCGTCCACGATGAGGTCGCCGGCGAAGAGGTGATCGTCGGGGTCGAGGTCGGGGCCGCGCAGGAACTCGAGGGCGTTGGGGACGCTCACGAGCATGTCAGCGTCGCACTGCAGCACGAAGGAGGCGCGCGGGCAGCGCTCGTGGAACCAGCGGAGAAAGCTGGTCTCCTGCCGGCACAGCAGACAGCGGGAGACGGTGGCACGGCCACCCGAGTGGGGAGGATGAGCGCGTGAGCGAGCACGCGAACAAAACGGGTTATTTTGTGGTCGTGGTAGGTGTTTTAATAGTAATGATAAACGATGCGAAAGGAGGGAGCTGTGGATGAAGGAGGGAGCTGTGAGCGAAGAAGAGAGCTGCGGATGAAGGAGAAAGCTGTGGATGAAGGAGAAATATGTGGATGAAGGAGCGAGCTGTGGATGAAGGGGAGAGAGTTGTGGATGAAGGAGGGAGCTGTGGGTGAAGGAGAAAAATGTGGATGAAGGAGCTGCGAATGAAGGAGGGAGCTGAGAGTGAAGGAGGGAGTTGTGGGTGAAGGATAGAGAGATTTGGATAAAGGCGGGAGCTGCGGATGAAGGAGGGAGCTGCGAATGAAGGAGAGAGCTGTGGATGAAGGAGAAAATCTGACTGAAGGAGGGAGTTATGAATGAAGGAGGGAGCTGTAGATGACGGAGATAGTTTAGGGTGAAGGAGAGAGCTGTGGATTAAGGACAAAGTGTTGGATGAAGGAGAGAGCTTTGGTTGAAGGAGGGAGCTGTGGATGAAGGAGAAAACTGGAGCATGTTTGTTGGAATGTTTTGCCACAAGTACGTATGGTTAATGCAGACATGGCATTTGGACATCTTAACACAACTCCCGCGTTGTTGGCAGAAAAGGGTAAAACGTATTCGTATTTTTCATGCTTTTGTAGAGGAGTAGAATGGGGAAGCGGCGTCACGTGTGCTGTCCAGTGCGATGACGTCACGGGACGTGACGTCATGCGCTCAGGGCAGCAGAATGACGTCATGGCTCCTCAAGCATAACGGGGCGGACACCGTGACGTCAGCGGGGTCGTAGCTGGAGTGGAGGGTCCGAGAAGGGTGGAACGAGGAGCCAGGGGCAGGAGGGGAGGGATAGGGGAGAGGGCGCAGTGCCAGGCTGGAGGTGGCTGTGCCCCTCGGTCGGCCGTGTTGGCTGATCCCACGGCCGGCGCGGAGGAGACAGCACAGGGCAGCCGGCTGTGTCGGGACCTAGCCCGGGACCCCCCTGACCCCTGGGAAGTTGTTCACCCCCTGGGTATTGTTAATAAGATTTGTAATGAACCTAAGGCGAAAGCCCTGAACTTACCTCAGCCTCCGAGTGAGTCGTCGGGAACTTCCAAACACTTTGATATTGGCAACTGAAAAAAAAAAACAGTCTCGTAAATGGTAGTTTAGTTTGTAATCGTTTTTTGCGAGTAGTCCCCCACCTTGAGCGTGAGGTTGAGGAAGGTGTCGTGGAAGCCCCACTGGAGGAGGTCGCCGTAGGTGCGGCTCTCGTGTCTCAGGAACTCGTCCCAGAAGGTGGCGTTGCCGGAGTCTGGTAGCGTTCCCAGCAGGAAGACGCGGCGCACCCGGAGGTCCCCCCCGGCACCCCACACGGAACCATCACCGGTGCCGCCGAGGGCCCCCCAAGTCTGCCGCACCAACTCGCGATGACCAAAGTCCTGGACCCGGGACTTGATGGCCAGCAGGAGGTAGGGAGCTGGGAGTCGCCACCCCACCCCCCGCCCGTGAGTGAAGAGAGAGAGAGAGAGAAAGGAGTTGGGAGCGGTGGTGCAGCGGTTAGCACGCCGTGCTACGCTACGGACCCGGTGGAGGCCTGAGTTAGATTCCTGCTCATGGCCAGCAACAACACCGACGCCAATGGTGGCGATTATTATCTGGACAAACCGGTCCTAGAGGCCCAGAACCGGTTGGTCAGATAATTCAAAGACAAAGATCCTCCGTGTCGCCTTAACTAGACTGTTGGGGCAAGTGAAATTACAGACACATACACAACAACAACACCACTAAGTGGCGGTGATGTCACCACGGTGCATGTGCCAGGCTATGTGCACGTTAAGGCCATGAGAAGTGTCGAATGCTCGCTGGCAGGAGGTCACGGGGCAGATCCAGGTGCCATGGGTCGACTGACTGAGATGACTGGCTGATGCACCACCTGTGCCCCCTACTGTGCCAACTTGCTGTGCTTTAGCCACCCGGCGCTCCGCTCGTTGTTGTGAGCGTCGCTCCTCTGCCCTCCGTTGTTGTTGGAGGGCGACTACCTCCAACTGCCCAGTAGCATCCTTCACGAGCCTCCTCCACAGAGGCCGATCTTGACACCGCTGGTAACAGTCATCGGCAAGTCCACTCAGCTCCACGTCCTCCTGTACCACATCACTCCATCTCTTCTCTAGCCCGTGCCGTGCCCGCTTAGCCCCCTCAATCCGGCCGAACAAAAGCTGTTTCGGCATGCGGTGGCTGGGCATGCGGGCTACATGACCCAGCCATCGCAGCCTTGCCTGCCGGAGGAGCTCACCGATGGGACTTTGTCCAAATATTTAAAGGATTTGTGAGCTCCTCACACAATTCAGCCTAGTTAAATCCAGGATGGATCGTAGGCATGCCAGCCTAAATGTTTCTAACCGGCAGAAATTTTCCATTTGGAGGGGTCTACGTTTTGCAAGCTTCGTATGGAGCGACAGACCAGGTAGCTTCCACACAGCGTTACGCAGGCCAATGAAAAGATATTGCCGTTCGACTGATTCGGAGTAAAACCTCTGCTGTCACACCGAAGCCGGTCATGAGAACACCACTCAGGTACGGGAAACTCTCCACTCCCTCGACAGACGCACACAGACACATGCACGTGGACAGATACAGAAACACAAAATACAAAGATCGACCGTATAGCCTTAACGGACCGTAGGAGCAAGTGCTACAGCGAGTAACAGCACCGATGTAGGACGGCACGCAAGAGAGGTTTGGTAGGGCAGCACCACCACGCCGCCTAGCCGCCTTTGTCTCCCCCAGTGGCGACGTTGACTACACACACCATCGACACCGGGTACTCATTTGTCGTCATAGCCACCGTGTGTCATAGCCGTCATCATAGCCACCGAACATAGAGACCATGCGTCATAGTCACCATCATAGCCTTCTTCATAGCCAGCGTGTGTTATAGTCACCATCATAGCCACCATTATAGTGACCATCATAGCCGTCGTCATAGCCAGCGTGTGTTATAGTTACCATCGTAGCGACCAAGGTAGCCGTCGTCATAGGCAGCGTGTGTCACAGCTGTCGTCATAGCCACCGTCATAGCCGTCGTCATAGCTGTCATCATAGGCGGGGTGTGTCACAACTGTCGTCACAGCTGTCGTCATAGCCGTCGTCATAGCCGCCGTCATAGCCGCCGTCACAGCCGTCGTCATAGCCGCCGTCATAGCTGTCGTCATAGCCACCGTCATACTCGTCGTCATAGCCATCGTCATAGCCGTCGTCATAGCTGTCGTCACAGCCGTCATCATAGCCGTCATCATAGCCGTCGTCACAGCCGCCGTCACAGCCGTCATCATAGCCGTCGTCATAGCCACCGTCATACTCGTCGTCATAGCCATCGTCACAGCCGTCGTCACAGCCGCCGTCATAGCCGCCGTCATAGCCGCCGCCACAGCTGCCGCCACAGCCGCCGCCACAGCCGCCGCCACAGCCGTCGTCACAGCCGCCGTCATAGCCGTCGCCACAGCCGTCGTCACAGCCGCCGTCACAGCCGTCGTCATAGCCGTCGTCACAGCCGTCGTCACAGCCGCCGCCACAGCCACCGTCACAGCCGCCGTCACAGCCGCCGTCACAGCCGCCGTCACAGCCGTCGTCATAGCCGTCGTCATAGCCGCCGTCACAGCCGCCGTCACAGCCGCCGTCACAGCCGCCGTCATAGCCATCGTCACAGCCGCCGTCACAGCCGTCGTCATAGCCGCCGTCATAGCCGTCGTCACAGCCATCGTCACAGCCGCCGTCACAGCCGCCGCCACAGCCGTCGCCACAGCCGCCGCCACAGCCGCCGCCACAGCCGTCGTCACAGCCGCCGCCACAGCCGCCGTCACAGCTGCCGCCACAGCCGCCGCCACAGCCGCCGCCACAGCCGTCATCATACTCGTCATCATAGCCGTCGTCACAGCCGCCGTCACAGCCCCCGCCACAGCCCCCGCCGCGTTCTCACCGCCGTGGGGCCCGCTGCAGGCGCCCGCCTGGTCGATGCGCAGCGAGAAGTAGCGGCAGTGTCGGTAGAGGAGGTGCTGCCGGTAGGCCCACGGCAGGGCCTGGAACTCCGGCGTGCTCTGGGCCACCGCGGGGTCCTCGCGGCACTGCTGGGCGCCAGCCCCCGCCACCCCCTCCCCCTCCTCCCCTCCCCCCACGGTGGTGGGAGGGGAGGAGGGGGAGGGGTCGGGAACGAATGAGTCGAAGCGAAGGACGCGGCCCGAGGAGGCGGAGGAATCGAGCCTGGGGAAGATGGAGAGGAGGGAGGGAGGGAGATGGGGAGGAGGAGGTGGAGGTGGTGAAGGTGGAGTGGTGGTGAAGGTGGTGGTGGTGGTGGTGGAGGTGGAGTGGTGGTGAAGGTGGTGGTAGTCGTGGAGGTGGAGTGGTGGTGAAGGTGGTGGTGGTGGTGAAGGTTTAAGTGGTGGTGGAGTGGTGGTGAAGGTGGTGGTGGTGGAGGTGGTGGGGGTGGAGTGGTGGTGGTGGTGGTGAAGGTTTAAGTGGTGGTGGTGGTGGTGGTGAAGGTGGTGGAGGTGGTGGTGGAGGTGGTGGTGGTGGTGATGAAGGTGGTGGTGGTGATGGTGGTGAAGGTGGTGGTGAAGGTGGTGATGAAGGTGGTGGTGGAGGTGGTGATGGTGAAGGTGGAGTGGTGATGAAGGTGGTGGTGGAGGTGGTGATGGAGGTGGTGGTGGTGGGGTGGTGGTGGTGGTGAAGGTGGTGGTGAAGGTGGTGTTGGTGAAGGTGGGGGTGGGGGTGGCTCCCCCCAGTGGCGCCTCTCACTTTGTGGGGGGCCCGCGAGCGAGGAGGCTGTGTGGCGGGGGGCCGAGTTTGTGGAGCAGCAGCAGCAGCAGCAGCGCCGTCGTCAGCAGCAGCGGAGGGGCCACCCGGCGGCAGCACTGGAGCCACATGGCGCTAACCACTGCACCACCGCTCCCCACACACACACACAGTGCGCTAACCACTGCACCACCACTCCCCACACACACACAGTGCGCTAACCACTGCACCACCACTCCCCACACACACAGTGCGCTAACCACTGCACCACCACTCCCCCCACACACATACAGTGCGCTAACCACTGCACCACCACTCCCCACACACAGTGCGCTAACCGCTGCACCACCACTCCCCCCACACACATACAGTGCGCTAACCACTGCACCACCACTCCCCATACACACACAGTGCGCTAACCACTGCACCACCACTCCCCATACACACACAGTGCGCTAACCACTGCACCACCACTCCCCACACACACACAGTGCGCTAACCACTGCTCCACCACTCCCCACACACACAGTGCGATAACCACTGCACCACCACTCCCCACACACACAGTGTGCTAACCACTGCACCACCACTCCCCACACACAGTGCGCTAACCACTGCACCACCACTCCCCACACACACACACACAGTGCGCTAACCACTGCACCACCACTCCCCACACACACACACAGTGCGCTAACCACTGCACCACCACTCCCCACACACACACAGTGCGCTAACCACTGCACCACCACTCCCCACACACACACAGTGCGCTAACCACTGCACCACCACTCCCCACTCACACACAGTGCGCTAACCACTGCACCACCACTCCCCATACACACACAGTGCGCTAACCACTGCACCACCACTCCCCACACACACACAGTGCGCTAACCACTGCACCACCACTCCCCATACACACACAGTGCGCTAACCACTGCACCACCGCTCCACACACACACACAGTGCGATAACCACTGCACCACCACTCCCCACACACACACAGTGCGCTAACCACTGCACCACCACTCCCCACACACACAGTGCGCTAACCACTGCGTACGGAGTGAAGGAAGCATCATCATCAGCAGCAACAGCATCAGCACAATAATCATCAGCATTATCAACACCATCATCAGTAGCACCATCATCATCAGCATCATCACCATCATTATCACCATCAGCACCATCATCAGTAGCACCATCATCATCAGTACCATCACCATCAGCACCATCAGCACCATCGAGTGACGCTCGACGTCACCGCGTGACGTCACCGCGTGACGTCGAGCGTCACCGCGTGACGTCACTGCGTGACGTCGAGCGTCACCGCGTGACGTCACCGCGTGACGTCGAGCGTCAGCACGTGACTGACGTTGGCTGTAATTGGCCACGGCCTCTTACGTTGTGGCAAGCTTCGGGGCCACTTCCTGCCATTACTCGTACGAGACATCACATTAAAGAGCGTTTAAAAATAAAGTTTTTTTTTTAAAACATTACTTCTTGTTGTGTCGCAGCCCTCCACCACCCGACACGGCCAATCAGCGGAACAAGTGTCACGTTTACAAAAGACGAAATAGTTCGCTAATTTAGGCCACCGTTGCGTTGAAGGGTGGATCCACAACTTTGACAATTCGAGTCGTACGGCGTTCGTCTGTAAATTGCTTCCAGCATACTCTTTGGTTCTATTCGGTAAAGTCACCACGTAGGTAAAAAATAAAACAACAAAAAATCACGACGTTTCGGCCACAACACAAGCGGCCTTCATCAGGTGAAGGGATCAGGCTGTCTCGAGGACAGCGCTGGAGTGAAACACAGCCACGCTCAGACCGCGACCTTTAAGCTGTGTGCGAGTAAACAAGGTGCCTTGACAAAGGAATTAGCATAAAAAAATTAGCATTTCATTTGCCGACTTAGCATAGAGGTGGTGTACGTGCGGGTGGACTTGCCGGTTGGCGAGGGGGGAGGGGGAGGAGGAGTTTACCTATTGATGGTGTGAAAAGGGAATGTTTAAGAGCTACGAAAGTTTGGGGTACCACTACTTGAAATATATACTGTACCATTGATGCTTCCAGCATCTTCAGGAGATTTGCCAGGACAGTGGAGACACCCACCACCGGCTTCCGGTCTTAGCGGGGGAGCTTGTCTGGAAATTCAAGACGAACCCAACTCGCCTCTCGTCTTGATATCCATTGCTCTCTCATTACACTCGACCCACACCATATAGGGGCCGTCCATAAATGACGTCACGCGATTTTGGACGATCTTTGACCCCACCCCCCCCCCCTCGTCACGCGGCGTCACGAAAATTCAGACCCCCCCACCCCTCAAATATGACGTCACAAAGCTCTGCCCCCCCCCCCCAAAATAAAATATGCTTCAAATCGCTATAAACTATTATTGTCATTGTAGTTGCGTATTTAATGTGGCCGCTGCACTCTGATGTTGTAGGAGAACACATTTATTAAACAAAGTCTATTTAATTAAGTAGAACGTGTTGTCCGTATTTATTTATAAAGTCGCGCATTTTTACGTGTGACGTCACATTCATCAAACCCCCCCTCCCTTCGTCACAAACGTCTGACCCCGCCCCCCCCTAGGTGCGTGACGTCATTTATGGACGGCCCCATAGACGAGTGTGACTGCTTAGCGGCAATGCAACAACGGTGGTTGCTATCGGTGCTGGAAGACCCCCTTAGTGGATGTGGCCTCGCACTCTCAAGGGCCCCGCGCTGAACGCTTTCAAGATACCAATTCCGGTTCGGTGATTCCGCACTTGCTCTGTTACTACAGTACTGTACCGCCTTCGAATTTAACGAACGACTGGGTCCATACTCTTTGGTTCTATTGGGTAAAGTCACGTAGGTTACCCAATAGAACCAAGGAGTATGGATCCTTGCAGTCACGAAAGCTTTAAATCTAGAATTGAATGACTGGGTGTTTAAAGGTTAGCGATGTGTCCTATTATTTGGGCGTGTATAGCAAATGAAAAAGTTACAATTACTTTACTACGCAAATTAAAAAGTTACGTGTTTTTTTTAAATATTCTTAGCTCTTTCGGTAAGGTCACGTTGAAGGGAAACAATAAAATAATAAAATATATATAAAACAATAAAAAATTATCACGACGTTTCGACCATAACACAAACGGTCGTGAGAATTTTTTATTGTTTTATATATATTTCATTATTTTATTGTTTCCCTTCAACGTGACTTTACCGAAAGAGCTAAGAATATGAATTACTGCAGTCACGAAAGCTTTAAATCAAAATTTGTTTTTTAATATTTAAGTGTTTTTTGTTGTTTTATTAGGGCCCCTTTATAACATTTACTGCGGGCCCCGTGCTCGCTTCATCCCACACCGGTGGCAATGAAGGTGAGCCTTGAAGTCGGCTCTAACCAAAAGCGCCACAACCATCAACACCATCAGCATCATCACCACCATCATTACCATCATCAATATGATCATCATCACTACCATCACCACCACCATCATTACCATCATCAACATGATCATCATCACTACCATCACCACCACCATCATCACCATGATTATCATCATCACCATCATTGCCATCAATACAACCACGAAGGTGCCACGTTCATGTTTTGAAATTCGATTCCCAATAATTCGGATCGTACGAAATTAAATCGATTTCTCACCATGCATTACCGCTTAAGGGGAATCGCGTTCCAACAAATAATATAATGACAAGAATCGGAATCGATTGGTTCATGCAAAATGTTTTCACAGCACGGTAACCGCTGCACCACCGCTCCCCACACACAGCGCGCTAACCACTGCACCACCGCTCCCCACACACAGCGCGCTAACCACTGCACCACCGCTCCCCACACACAGCGCGCTAACCGCTGCACCACCGCTCCCCACACACAGCGCGCTAACCACTGCACCACCGCTCCCCACACAAAGCGCGCTAACCACTGCACCACCGCTCCCCACACAGGCACACAGACACTCAGACACACACACTCACAGACACACATTCACAGAAACACTCACAGACACAGAAACACTCACAGACACACACAGAAACACTCACACGCAGACACACACAGAAACACTCACAGACACACACAGAAACACTTACAGACACACACAGAAACACATACACACACAGAAACACTCACAGACACACACAGAAACACTCACAGACACACACAGAAACACTCACAGACACAGAAACACTCACAGACACACACAGAAACACTCACAAGCAGACACACACAGAAACACTCACAGACACACACAGAAACACTTACAGACACACACACACACACAGAAACACTCACATACACACACAGAAACACTCACAGACACACACAGAAACACTCACAGACACACACAGAAACACTCACAGACACAGAAACACTCACAGACACACACAGAAACACTCACACGCAGACACACACAGAAACACTCACAGACACACACACACAGAAATACACAGAAACACTCACAGACACACACAGAAACACTCACAGACACACACAGAAACACTCACAGACACACACAGAAACACTCACACACACAGAGACACACACACAGACACACACACGCAGACACACAGAAACACTCACAGTCACACTCACAGACACACAGAAACACTCACAGACACAGACACACAGAAACACTCACAGTTACACTCACAGACACACAGACACACACATGCAGACACACACACATGCAGACACACACACAGACACACAGAAACACTCACACTCACACAGACACACACACAGACACACACACAGACACACAGACACACACACACTCACACACACAGACACACACACAGACTCACACACACAGACACACACACAGACACACAGACAAACACACACACTCACACACACATACACACAGACACACACACAGACACACAGACAAACACACACACATACACACACATACACACGGACACACACACTCACACACACAAACTCAATGCAACCGGTTGTTTGTTTACCGGCAAACGATCGCCGCGACGGTGATTGCCCGGAGCGGCGAGGACTGCTAACGGGGGCCTCGCCGTCCGTCTTTGTCTTCCTTCATTTCCCGTGGCGTTCGCCGGCGGCTGCTGCTGCTGCTACCCTCGTCCACTCCCTGAGCATCCACAGACATCTGGGAGGCATTAGGAGGAGGAAGGGGGAGGAAGGAGGGGGAGGAAGGGGGGGGAGGAGTTAGGGGGGGATGAAGGGGGGGGGATGAAGGGGGGGGATGAAGGGGGGGGTGAGGGGGGAATGGAAGGGGGGAGGAGGGGGGGAGAGGGATGGAGGTGGAGGAGGAGGAGGGGTAGGGAGGGGGATTGAGCAGGAGGAATGGTGGGAGACGGGAGGGGGGGAGGGACAGGAGGGGGGAAGGAGGCTGGAGGAGTTGAAATCAGTTTCAGAACTAATGCAAAGCTGTTCTGGGTGGATGGCTGCCTGGCAGATACAACAACAGCCGCCATTCGCCACTAGAGGGCGGTGACGTTGAGGCTACCACGTGACGTGTCGAACGCCCGCTGGCAGGAGGTCACGTGGCAGACCCAGCAGGTGCCACGGGTCGACTGACTGAGATGAGTGGCCGATGCACCACCTGTGGCCCCTACTGTGCCAACTTGCTGTGTTTTAGCCACCTCGCACTCTGCTCATTGCTGTGAACGTCGCTCCGCTGCCTTCCATTGTTGCTGTTGGGCAACAGCCTCCTATTGCCAAGTAGCAGCGTCCTCCACGAGCCTCCTCCACAGAGGCCGATCTTGACACCGCTGGTACCAATCATTGCCAGTTACTGGATCATTCCCTCTATTCTCTAGCCCGTGCCGCGCCCGTTTAGGCATGCGGTGGCTGGGCATGCGGGCGACATGACCCAGCAAACCCAACCTTGCCTGCCGGAGGAGCTCACCGATGGGAATCTGTCCAGATCTTTCAAGGATTTGTGAGCTCCTCACACAATCCAGCCTGGTTAAAGATGTTCCATTAGGTGGGTCCACGTTTCGCAAGCGTAGAGAAGGGAGGGAATGACTGTGGCCGAGAAGACATGAAGCTTCATGTGGAGTGACAGACCAGGTAGCTTCCACACAGTGTTACACAACCGATGAAAAGATAATGCCGCTAGACTTATTTGGTGTGAGACCTCTGCTGTAAAACCGGAGCCGCTCATGAGCACACTGCCCAGGTATGGGAAACTCTCCACTCTCTCCACAACTGCTACATCACCAATTGGGAGTTGTGGGGGTGGAGTGTCTGAAACTACAAAATACCCAGGCAGGTGCTTAGTTTTGGTGGGGCTGATGGTAAGGCCCCACCGCTTGGTGGCACGCTCCAGGTTCAGCAGCAGCACCTCCAACTCCTCCTCTGAGTGAGCAGCAATTACCAGATCATTGACATACATAACGTGGTTGAGCAATAGGGAGCCAATCATTGGCCGCACCAGACATCGATCAGCCTCCCATTTTATCTGTACCAGATGGGAACTTCCTCCGGTACAGCCATTGACGGCTTCATGAACTATGTTTTCAAATAGATGTTAAATAATGTGGGAGCCAGAGGACATCCCTGTTGCACCCCAAGGTGAACAGGGAATGGCTCCGACTCCTGGCCACATAGTTTTACCTGAGCCTGCATGAAGAACAACCCAAAGCCCAGGCCTACTGATGGTATCATAGGCCTTGACCAGGTCAATAAAGCAGAGATGTAGGTCTTGTTGGAATTCCCTACACCTCTGCTGTCGCATCTGGACAGAAAATATGGCATCTGTGCAGGACCGCCCTTTATTGAAACCACATTGGGGCTCTGGAAAGTGAGATGCACTTGTAGTTGTTACAGTCTGCGTGGGCCCCCTTCTTAAAGAGAGGGACCACCAGAGCATCCTTCCAATCCTGCGGGACCCGTCCAGTCGTCCAGACTGTTGTTATGATGTCATGTAGGGCAGTCTGTGCACAAACGCCACCCTCCCTTAGCATTTAGCTTGGGAGATCATCTCTGCCTGGTGCTTTTCCTCGTCTCAGACTCTGGATCGCCTTCTGTACTTCATCTACAGATGTCATGTCAGGCAGCCACTCACAGAGGGTGACTTCTTCCAATATTTAAGACACCGCAGCCTCAGCAGGGTCATTCCCACTTTGCCCCATTATGTTTTCCAGGCCAAGGGACTTCCCTTCCCCAAAACCTCGCAGAAATGCTCAGAAAATCTGCAAACCTGTTCCTGGGGGTTGGGGATTGGATCACCGTTCTTTCCCCTAATGATGGTTTTAGGTGTGGCGCTGCAAGTTACTTTTTTAATGGAGTTAAACAGTGATTTGTGATTTGCGGGCCACTGAGGAAGACTCCATCTCCACAGCAACCTGCGACACCACCCATCCTTGCAGCGCCTCACGGCTCTCCGAACCTCCGAGCAAAGGCTGCGGTAAGCCTCCTCATTCTCCGACATAGGAGGCTGTAGACGGCGAGAGTGGGCCTGTCGCTTTTTCTCAGCCAGCCTGAACACCTCCTCTGTCAGCCAGGCTCTCTGGGGAGGTCTGGACCGTGTACCCAATGCAGCCATTGCGGCTGCATGTGCCGCAGTCCTAAACTTCGCCCATTTCCCCTTGGCATCAGGAGGACGGGGTGGGGGGGAATGATGCCAACCCCAGCTGCAAGTGATGATGAAATACTCGCTTGAAACTTTAATCAGCGAGCTGAGACCAGGCCACTTTAGGTTGGAATGGGGTCCAGGGTGTACACCCACCACCGGAGTATAAGAATGGCAGGCGCATCTTACAGATGAGAAGCCGATAGTGAGTGGGAAGATCAGCTCCACGGTAGGTCCTGGTGTCAAGGACATGGACCCGCATCCGCTGTTACATCACTATAAAGTCCAGAAGATGTTTTTGCTTGAATCCGGAATGCATCCATGATGTTGTGTGGATGTGCCGATTCCAGAACACCATGTTGGTAATTACAAGCCCATGGGCTGCACAAACCTTTAGCAGCCTCCTACCGTTGTTATTAAACTGATCTGGACCATGCCTTCCAATTACTGCAGACCAGGTGCCAGCATCATGACCAACTCGTTTGGCAGTCTCCTGCCGCGAGTAGTGAACCATCCACCCCTCATGGTGACTGGAGCCAGAACCGGTCCACCGGACCTCCTGAATACCGCAGAGATCCAGACGGTGCTGGTCCAGCTCCCGACAGAGGAGTGAGAATTCGAACATTCCACGTGGCCACTCGCAGTGGATTTTTGCTGTTTACTGGAGGAACGCCGAGGGTAATGATTCAATCTCCTGGCTCTGCCAAATAAGGTTTGGCCAGGTGACGTCATGGGTGCCTGTCCCCCTGGGGCCTCTGGCACAAGCTTAACTAGATGTTTATTTCGTGGTTTAGTGGTACTTGTATGGAAAGGGGAGGGGTTACCAGCCCCTCGCACCCATCCAGAGCCGCCATTTGGCCGCTGTGGTGGCTGCAATCGCCATGAGGGGAAGAGCCGATTTTGGAATTGGCTTTCACTCCAGGGCGTTGCTTAGATCCACCACAGTGCTAGCGTCCGGCACCACCGAGGAGGCGGAGAGTTGTTTTTGCCGGACAGACATACATCCACACGGACACAGAGACCTCGAAACACAGAGACAAAGACAAACAAGGACAAAGATCCCCCATAGAGCCTGAACAAACTGTTGGGGCAAGTGCCGTTCATAGTGGGTAGCTGCACCTACGAAGGCGGGCATGGCACACGAGGGTGGGGGGTCAGAACCACGTCCGGCCGCCTTTGTCTCCCTATCGGCGATGTTTACCACACACCACACCAGGTTCTCACTTGAGGCTGAGTCAACCTAAGGGAGGCCCAGAACCAATTTTTATTATCGTCACTGGACTTTGGGTCCCCTGGTTCTTAGCGCAACGGGTTTTACCGCTACACTACCGCTCCCCACATTCATCAGTGACATTCACACAGAGACACACGCACAAACACACACACACACACAGACACGCACAGACACAGGTGAGGCTGTCACTACACTATCAGTGACACACACACACACACGATACACACAGATACACACAGGTGAGGCTGTCACTGACACCATCAGTGACAAGCGCACACACATACACACACAACAGACACACATGACAGACACACACACACACAGATGCATCAACACAGCTGAGGCTGTTACTGATGCCATTAGTGGCACACACACACAGACACACACGCACACACACAGTTAGAGACACACAGACATAGCTGGGGCTGCCACTAAACACCATCAGTCACTGACACCATCAGTGACACACACAGGCACATACAGACACAGTGCCACGCAATCTGCCCGGCATCTCTCAGCGGCTCCTCTGTCACGCGACTCGCAACGCGCGCCTGGACACCACGTGTCTGGCCGGCTCTACATTTTTGGGGCTAAAAGGACTTAGAGGAAGGACGGAACAAGCTTCCCGGATATTTAGAGATGTGAACGCTCAGGGAGAGAGAGAGAGGGGGCAGATGTTGTGTGGATTCCTCATCCACTTACTTACCCACTCATTTACTCACCGACCCACTCACTCATCCACTCACCCACTTAAGCACTTACTAATTCACTCACCCATCCATTCCCAAACTCACCCACGGTTCCACTCACTCGTCCACTCAATAAATCACCCACTAAATCAGTCATTCACTAATTTACTCACCCACTCGTTCACTAACTCACCCACTCGCTAATCCATTCACTCAACTCACCAACCCACTCACTCACCCACCTATCACTAACTCACTCACTCACCTACTTACTCAGTTTCCCATTCATTCACCAACCCACTGACCCACTTACTCACCCGTGGTGTTTTTGTTGCGTTTGTGTCACCACTGCCAAACGCAGCATCACCTCCAGAAATATTTAGACAACTGGTTCATTTTATTTTAATCGTTAACTATGATTAAGCATATCACGACTAGGTAGTTAATAATTAACAAACTAGTAATTATTGCCCTACATAAACCACTACGAATGTATAATACGTTAATTTGTAAATTAATTAGCCAATCAGATGCGTGCCCGTACTCCTCACCACAAAGGTTGACCCTCCCAGGAGGTCGTTGTGCGTGCTGTGGCTCGGCCTGTTCGCCACATGGCCAGCCTGTCCTTGCCTAGATGCCCCGCCTCAGAGGCGTGACCTCAATGGGTATCCTCAATGACTGGGAGCCGCTCCCTCTCTGAAACCCTTCCCACTCGAGTACCGCGTCAGGTGGTGGGATGAAATGTATTAATTGATGAAGTCGGTTCAGCAATTGACATTTTAGAGAACACAGCTAAGACTGCGCCATTAATAGATGGAGAAGGGAAGTCAGAAGTTAGAGGGATGATTGGGGAGAGAAGTAATTGAGACTGGATGGAGCTATTTTTTTCGAGGAAGAAATGTTGGAGTGAATTATAGAGAGCATCAGAGAGTAACTTAGGTTGGTTCAAGAGCTGGTTTATGGTGGCAAATAAAACTTTTGGGTTTCTTTTACCGGAAGCAATTTGGTAGCTGAGGAAGAAAGATTTTGCGAGGGAGATTGCGTCCTTGTAAGTGCAAAGCGAGGCTTTAAACATTTGGCAATGTATTGTTAAACCAGATTTTCTCCAGGCAAGTTCAGATTTGCGGACCACAGTTTTAAGTACGCGCATTTGAAGTGAGTACCAAGATGAGGGTTTGTTGGCTGAGATGTTTGGTATTAGGAGGGGGTCAGGGAATCCACTATTTGGTGAAGGGCAGAGCTAGAGGTCAAGGCTGCCTCGTTGACCAAAAGTGAACTAGGCTTAGAGAGGGTTGAAAGGACAATCGACTGGGCAATAGAAGTAGGGTGGATAGACTTTACGCTGCGATATGTGATTAGATGTTTAAGGGAACCAGATGGTGGGGGTGAGGGTAATTCAAAGATTATTACAGAGTGATCTGACAGGCCTATATCAACACTAGAAACGTCTAAGGTGTGTACACCTGAGTGGGTAGGGCCCTAAACATGTTGTGAAAAACCAAATGGGTCGAAGATAGCTAAGATATCTCTGAGGAGTCTACATTCATGTTAAAGTCTCCACACAGCAGAATTCGGTTGAATTTAGAGCATACCACTGAGAGGAGGTTAGGGAAGTCAGTGACGAAGTTCGTGGTTGGATCAGGTGGACGGTCAAGCAAGAGTAATAGCAGAGGTTGAAATGTTTTCCATCATAGAGTGAAGTGTTCAATGGAATGGAATGTAGGTATCGAAGTTGAAGGGAAATGTGTTTTACTGCAGATGAATGCAAGCCTTCATCCACGACCAGAATATCGGGGTCTATGATGAAATGAAAAACCTGAAGGTGTTGCCTCAGTTCGTGAAAAAAATGGCCAGAAGATCTATGCCAGGTCTCAGTCAAACACGAGGTCCAGGGCATTTTCTAGACTGAAATCATTTACGAGCAGTGCCTGACTACTTAATGAACGAAAGCTGAACAAGAGTGACCCGAGTGTTGGTTTGTACTCGATGTAAAAATGGAATTTCCTAAGCAATGGTCGACAGTGGTGGTCCCGAAGGTGCACGTGGTCGGGCTTGCAGAGGTGCTTGTGTAAAGTAATAGCGCTGGCTGCTGATGGAAAGTGGTAACTGCGGTGTACGGCAGGACCCACGTCAGCAGGCGACAGTGGACACGCGGAGAAGACTTCTATGGGAGCGTTCATGGAGGGGTCCATCTGGAAGAACCTGCTAGGAGGTTCTAGAAGGGGGGCGTGGGGTCTATGATGAAATGAAAAACCTGAAGGTGTTGCCTCAGTTCGTGAAAAAAATGGCCAGAAGATCTATGCCAGGTCTCAGTCAAACACGAGGTCCAGGGCATTTTCTAGACTGAAATCATTTACGAGCAGTGCCTGACTACTTAATGAACGAAAGCTGAACAAGAGTGACCCGAGTGTTGGTTTGTACTCGATGTAAAAATGGAATTTCCTAAGCAATGGTCGACAGTGGTGGTCCCGAAGGTGCACGTGGTCGGGCTTGCAGAGGTGCTTGTGTAAAGTAATAGCGCTGGCTGCTGATGGAAAGTGGTAACTGCGGTGTACGGCAGGACCCACGTCAGCAGGCGACAGTGGACACGCGGAGAAGACTTCTATGGGAGCGTTCATGGAGGGGTCCATCTGGAAGAACCTGCTAGGAGGTTCTAGAAGGGGGGCGTGGCCAGAGCGGAGCGAGGCCGGGAGCACAAAGAGGGGGCCCTGAGCGAGAGCTCGGGGCTGTTGCTGGAAGTGGATTCCCTCGCAGTGCTACTGTTGTCTCGCCACCATCGTCTGTCTACATCACCTGTGTCTGTGTGTCTACATCACCTGTGTCTGTCTACATCACCTGTGTCTGTGTGTATCACCTGTGTCTGTGTGCATCACCTGTGTCTGTCTACATCACCTGTGTCTGTGTGTCTACATCACCTGTGTCTGTGTGCATCACCTGTGTCTGTCTACATCACCTGTGTCTGTGTACATCACCTGTGTCTTTGTACATCACCTGTGTCTGTGTGTATCACCTGTGTCTGTGTGCATCAACTGTGTCTGTATACATCACCTGTGTCTTTGTGTATCACCTGTGTCTGTGTGTATCACCTGTATTTGTGTGTCTACATCACCTGTGTCTGTGTGTATCACCTGTGTCTGCGTGTATCACCTGTGTCTGTCTGTGTGTATAACCTGTGTCTGTGTGTATCACCTGTGTCTATGTGTATCACCTGTGTCTGCGTGTATCACCTGTGTCTGTCTGTGTGTATCACCTGTGTCTGTGTGTATGACCTGTGTCTGTGTGTATCACCTATGTCTGTGTGTATCACCTGTGTCTGTGTACATCACCTGTGTCTGTGTGCATCACCTGTGTCTGTGTGTATCACCTATGTCTGTGTGTATCACCTGAGTCTGTGGGTGTCACCTGTGACTGTGTGTATCACCTGTGACTGTGTGTATCACCTGAGTCTGTGGGTGTCACCTGTGTCTGTGTGTATCCCCTGTGTCTGTGTGTATCACCTGTGTCTGTGTGTATCACCTGTGTCTGTGTGTATCACCTGTGTCTGTGTATATCACCTGTGTCTGTGTGTATCACCTGTGTCTGTGTACATCACCTGTGTCTGCGTGAATTCACGGTTTGTGATCTCGGCCCTTTCGTTCCCCATCTCTATGGAGTGTTGATGATGACGATTGGTGGCACCCTCTCCTCCATCGTCCTTGCGATTGTCCACGCCAAATACGAACATCTCGAGAACAACGGCAACAAGGGGGATCTGCCCCTCAAAGTGCATTCAAGCACCAGCAGGGTCACGTGTGTAGTGCCATAGCGCCGGCTGCTGGCGACAAAGAGGGTCTGCAGTGTGCGGCTGTACTGACGTCAGCATCTACCCAGCGTGTAACGTTATTTTATAAGCTTTGAATTGTGATTTTTTTGTTAAAATGTAGTGACTTAGTTAAGATTTTTGCCAAGCGAAATTGTAACTTGATTAACTGTCACTTCATGTTTAAAGTAGTTTTGTTCAATCGCTTCACTTCCCCATCTTTTCGGGTTCAACTCTCTCTCTCTGTTGCTGATTTTGCGGCAAGATATTTAGTAACGGTGAGCAAGCTGCAAATGTGATAAGAGCCCCAACATGAGGGGGAAGTGGTGTTATGGCATTAGATTGCCATCTCGCGTACAATGCGAATGGTTTCCCCAATTAATCTTTCCAGAAATGCATGTTCGAGCACACGACCAGAGAGGAGGTCAATCAGTCAGCATCGATCCGATCCACGTTCGCTCCAAGTCCTGAGATGAACCCAGAAAAATACATTCACCTCTCGTGGAGTGCCTGCGACCGTTGCTCAAAGCAAGCCACTCCTTCGATGCAAGATTCCTCCGCAACATTTCCGAAGAGGGCATCAAAAGGAACCGCCTCCAACCCCAGACGGACCACAGCGGCTATTTAAGAGCTCCCGCTGACTGGAAGAGCTCCATAACCCCCTCCTGGTGAATCATCATCAGCAGCAGCAGCAGTAGCAAGCCTCAGCATCGTCACCACCACCACCACCACCATGGCAGAACAGCGTCAACAGCCAGGGATGGGTCAGCACCTCGGCACATTTCGGGCAGAAATAGCGAAGAGCATTCCTCTAAGCAACGGCTTGGCCGTTCTGCTCATGGGCGGACTTCAGGAGGTCTTCAACCACATCACCGACTGCCCCTGCAACTATGGCGTGGCGTTCGGCTTGCTCACGCTCCTGGGGCCCATCCTCATCTTGGTCGTGTCCCTCGCCACCGTCGTCTACGAGGCGTACAGAGCTCGCCGTGACCCCGACAAGAGGGCGCGTCTCGCGCGCTACAGCGCGCTCACGTTCGTGGCCTCCATGGCGTGGCTGTCCGTGGCGCTGCTCAACTCGGAGGCGGTCTGCTGCATCCAAGGCGGCTACCCCAGCGACTCGCCGTGCCTCGTGGGGAGAAACGCAACGGCCAACGTGGTGCGATACGAGGATTGTACCTCAGACTCTGAGGTACGGTGATCCCCGACGCACCGCCCCCGTTCCGATCATCAACCCCCCCCCCCCCCACGCTCCTCCAACTGAGATATCACTGCAGTGTTTGTGTGTATCACCTGTGTCTGTGTGTATCACCTGTGTCTGTGTGTATCACCTGTGACTGTGTGTATCACCTGTGACTGTGTGTATCACCTGTGTCTGTGTGTATCACCTGTGTCTGTGTGTATCACCTTTGTCTGTGTACATCACCTGTGACTGTGTGTATCACTTGTGTCTGTCTGTGTGTATCACCTGTGTCTGTCTGTGTGTATCACCTGTGTCTGTGTGTATCACCTGTGTCTGTGTGTATCACCTGTGTCTGTGTGTATCACCTGTGTCTGTGTGTATCACCTTTGTCTGTGTACATCACCTGTGACTGTGTGTATCACTTGTGTCTGTCTGTGTGTATCACCTGTGTCTGTCTGTGTGTATCACCTGTGTCTGTGTGTATCACCTGTGTCTGTCTGTGTGTATCACGTGTGTCTGTGTGTATCACCTGTGTCTGTGTGTATCACCTGTGTCTGTCTGTGTGTATCACCTGTGTCTGTGTGTATCACCTGTGTCTGTGTGTATCACCTGTGTCTGTGTGTATCACCTGTGACTGTGTGTATCACCTGTGACTGTGTGTATCACCTGTGTCTGTGTGTATCACCTGTGTCTGTGTGTATCCCCTGTGTCTGTGTGTATCACCTGTGTCTGTGTGTATCACCTGTGTCTGTGTGTATCACCTGTGTCTGTGTATATCACCTGTGTCTGTGTGTATCACCTGTGTCTGTGTACATCACCTGTGTCTGCGTGAATTCACGGTTTGTGATCTCGGCCCTTTCGTTCCCCATCTCTATGGAGTGTTGATGATGACGATTGGTGGCACCCTCTCCTCCATCGTCCTTGCGATTGTCCACGCCAAATACGAACATCTCGAGAACAACGGCAACAAGGGGGATCTGCCCCTCAAAGTGCATTCAAGCACCAGCAGGGTCACGTGTGTAGTGCCATAGCGCCGGCTGCTGGCGACAAAGAGGGTCTGCAGTGTGCGGCTGTACTGACGTCAGCATCTACCCAGCGTGTAACGTTATTTTATAAGCTTTGAATTGTGATTTTTTTGTTAAAATGTAGTGACTTAGTTAAGATTTTTGCCAAGCGAAATTGTAACTTGATTAACTGTCACTTCATGTTTAAAGTAGTTTTGTTCAATCGCTTCACTTCCCCATCTTTTCGGGTTCAACTCTCTCTCTCTGTTGCTGATTTTGCGGCAAGATATTTAGTAACGGTGAGCAAGCTGCAAATGTGATAAGAGCCCCAACATGAGGGGGAAGTGGTGTTATGGCATTAGATTGCCATCTCGCGTACAATGCGAATGGTTTCCCCAATTAATCTTTCCAGAAATGCATGTTCGAGCACACGACCAGAGAGGAGGTCAATCAGTCAGCATCGATCCGATCCACGTTCGCTCCAAGTCCTGAGATGAACCCAGAAAAATACATTCACCTCTCGTGGAGTGCCTGCGACCGTTGCTCAAAGCAAGCCACTCCTTCGATGCAAGATTCCTCCGCAACATTTCCGAAGAGGGCATCAAAAGGAACCGCCTCCAACCCCAGACGGACCACAGCGGCTATTTAAGAGCTCCCGCTGACTGGAAGAGCTCCATAACCCCCTCCTGGTGAATCATCATCAGCAGCAGCAGCAGTAGCAAGCCTCAGCATCGTCACCACCACCACCACCACCATGGCAGAACAGCGTCAACAGCCAGGGATGGGTCAGCACCTCGGCACATTTCGGGCAGAAATAGCGAAGAGCATTCCTCTAAGCAACGGCTTGGCCGTTCTGCTCATGGGCGGACTTCAGGAGGTCTTCAACCACATCACCGACTGCCCCTGCAACTATGGCGTGGCGTTCGGCTTGCTCACGCTCCTGGGGCCCATCCTCATCTTGGTCGTGTCCCTTACCACCGTCGTCTACGAGGCGTACAGAGCTCGCCGTGACCCCGACAAGAGGGCGCGTCTCGCGCGCTACAGCGCGCTCACGTTCGTGGCCTCCATGGCGTGGCTGTCCGTGGCGCTGCTCAACTCGGAGGCGGTCTGCTGCATCCAAGGCGGCTACCCCAGCGACTCGCCGTGCCTCGTGGGGAGAAACGCAACGGCCAACGCGGTGCGATACGAGGATTGTACCTCAGACTCTGAGGTACGGTGATCCCCGACGCACCGCCCCCGTTCCGATCATCAACCCCCCCCCCCCCCACGCTCCTCCAACTGAGATATCACTGCAGTGTTTGTGTGTATCACCTGTGTCTGTGTGTATCACCTGTGTCTGTGTGTATCACCTGTGACTGTGTGTATCACCTGTGACTGTGTGTATCACCTGTGTCTGTGTGTATCACCTGTGTCTGTGTGTATCACCTTTGTCTGTGTACATCACCTGTGACTGTGTGTATCACTTGTGTCTGTCTGTGTGTATCACCTGTGTCTGTCTGTGTGTATCACCTGTGTCTGTGTGTATCACCTGTGTCTGTGTGTATCACCTGTGTCTGTGTGTATCACCTGTGTCTGTGTGTATCACCTTTGTCTGTGTACATCACCTGTGACTGTGTGTATCACTTGTGTCTGTCTGTGTGTATCACCTGTGTCTGTCTGTGTGTATCACCTGTGTCTGTGTGTATCACCTGTGTCTGTCTGTGTGTATCACGTGTGTCTGTGTGTATCACCTGTGTCTGTGTGTATCACCTGTGTCTGTCTGTGTGTATCACCTGTGTCTGTGTGTATCACCTGTGTCTGTGTGTATCACCTGTGTCTGTGTGTATCACCTGTGACTGTGTGTATCACCTGTGACTGTGTGTATCACCTGTGTCTGTGTGTATCACCTGTGTCTGTGTGTATCACCTTTGTCTGTGTACATCACCTGTGACTGTGTGTATCACTTGTGTCTGTCTGTGTGTATCACCTGTGTCTGTCTGTGTGTATCACCTGTGTCTGTGTGTATCACCTGTGTCTGTGTGTATCACCTGTGTCTGTGTGTATCACCTGTGTCTGTGTGTATCACCTTTGTCTGTGTACATCACCTGTGACTGTGTGTATCACTTGTGTCTGTCTGTGTGTATCACCTGTGTCTGTCTGTGTGTATCACCTGTGTCTGTGTGTATCACCTGTGTCTGTCTGTGTGTATCACGTGTGTCTGTGTGTATCACCTGTGTCTGTGTGTATCACCTGTGTCTGTCTGTGTGTATCACCTGTGTCTGTGTGTATCACCTGTGTCTGTGTGTATCACCTGTGTCTGTGTGTATCACCTGTGACTGTGTGTATCACCTGTGTCTGTGTGTATCACCTGTGTCTGTGTGTATCACCTTTGTCTGTGTACATCACCTGTGACTGTGTGTATCACTTGTGTCTGTCTGTGTGTATCACCTGTGTCTGTCTGTGTGTATCACCTGTGTCTGTGTGTATCACCTGTGTCTGTGTGTATCACCTGTGTCTGTGTGTATCACCTGTGTCTGTGTGTATCACCTTTGTCTGTGTACATCACCTGTGACTGTGTGTATCACTTGTGTCTGTCTGTGTGTATCACCTGTGTCTGTCTGTGTGTATCACCTGTGTCTGTGTGTATCACCTGTGTCTGTCTGTGTGTATCACGTGTGTCTGTGTGTATCACCTGTGTCTGTGTGTATCACCTGTGTCTGTCTGTGTGTATCACCTGTGTCTGTGTGTATCACCTGTGTCTGTGTGTATCACCTGTGTCTGTGTGTATCACCTGTGACTGTGTGTATCACCTGTGACTGTGTGTATCACCTGTGTCTGTGTGTATCACCTGTGTCTGTGTGTATCACCTTTGTCTGTGTACATCACCTGTGACTGTGTGTATCACTTGTGTCTGTCTGTGTGTATCACCTGTGTCTGTCTGTGTGTATCACCTGTGTCTGTGTGTATCACCTGTGTCTGTGTGTATCACCTGTGTCTGTGTGTATCACCTGTGTCTGTGTGTATCACCTTTGTCTGTGTACATCACCTGTGACTGTGTGTATCACTTGTGTCTGTCTGTGTGTATCACCTGTGTCTGTCTGTGTGTATCACCTGTGTCTGTGTGTATCACCTGTGTCTGTCTGTGTGTATCACGTGTGTCTGTGTGTATCACCTGTGTCTGTGTGTATCACCTGTGTCTGTCTGTGTGTATCACCTGTGTCTGTGTGTATCACCTGTGTCTGTGTGTATCACCTGTGTCTGTGTGTATCACCTGTGACTGTGTGTATCACCTGTGACTGTGTGTATCACCTGTGTCTGTGTGTATCACCTGTGTCTGTGTGTATCACCTTTGTCTGTGTACATCACCTGTGACTGTGTGTATCACTTGTGTCTGTCTGTGTGTATCACCTGTGTCTGTCTGTGTGTATCACCTGTGTCTGTGTGTATCACCTGTGTCTGTGTGTATCACCTGTGTCTGTGTGTATCACCTGTGTCTGTGTGTATCACCTTTGTCTGTGTACATCACCTGTGACTGTGTGTATCACTTGTGTCTGTCTGTGTGTATCACCTGTGTCTGTCTGTGTGTATCACCTGTGTCTGTGTGTATCACCTGTGTCTGTCTGTGTGTATCACGTGTGTCTGTGTGTATCACCTGTGTCTGTGTGTATCACCTGTGTCTGTCTGTGTGTATCACCTGTGTCTGTGTGTATCACCTGTGTCTGTGTGTATCACCTGTGTCTGTGTGTATCACCTGTGACTGTGTGTATCACCTGTGTCTGTGTGTATCACCTGTGTCTGTGTGTATCACCTTTGTCTGTGTACATCACCTGTGACTGTGTGTATCACTTGTGTCTGTCTGTGTGTATCACCTGTGTCTGTCTGTGTGTATCACCTGTGTCTGTGTGTATCACCTGTGTCTGTGTGTATCACCTGTGTCTGTGTGTATCACCTGTGTCTGTGTGTATCACCTTTGTCTGTGTACATCACCTGTGACTGTGTGTATCACTTGTGTCTGTCTGTGTGTATCACCTGTGTCTGTCTGTGTGTATCACCTGTGTCTGTGTGTATCACCTGTGTCTGTCTGTGTGTATCACGTGTGTCTGTGTGTATCACCTGTGTCTGTGTGTATCACCTGTGTCTGTGTGTATCACCTGTGTCTGTGTGTATCACCTGTGTCTGTGTGTATCACCTGTGACTGTGTGTATCACCTGTGACTGTGTGTATCACCTGTGTCTGTGTGTATCACCTGTGTCTGTGTGTATCACCTTTGTCTGTGTACATCACCTGTGACTGTGTGTATCACTTGTGTCTGTCTGTGTGTATCACCTGTGTCTGTCTGTGTGTATCACCTGTGTCTGTGTGTATCACCTGTGTCTGTGTGTATCACCTGTGTCTGTGTGTATCACCTGTGTCTGTGTGTATCACCTTTGTCTGTGTACATCACCTGTGACTGTGTGTATCACTTGTGTCTGTCTGTGTGTATCACCTGTGTCTGTCTGTGTGTATCACCTGTGTCTGTGTGTATCACCTGTGTCTGTCTGTGTGTATCACGTGTGTCTGTGTGTATCACCTGTGTCTGTGTGTATCACCTGTGTCTGTCTGTGTGTATCACCTGTGTCTGTGTGTATCACCTGTGTCTGTGTGTATCACCTGTGTCTGTGTGTATCACCTGTGACTGTGTGTATCACCTGTGACTGTGTGTATCACCTGTGTCTGTGTGTATCACCTGTGTCTGTGTGTATCACCTTTGTCTGTGTACATCACCTGTGACTGTGTGTATCACTTGTGTCTGTCTGTGTGTATCACCTGTGTCTGTCTGTGTGTATCACCTGTGTCTGTGTGTATCACCTGTGTCTGTGTGTATCACCTGTGTCTGTGTGTATCACCTGTGTCTGTGTGTATCACCTTTGTCTGTGTACATCACCTGTGACTGTGTGTATCACTTGTGTCTGTCTGTGTGTATCACCTGTGTCTGTCTGTGTGTATCACCTGTGTCTGTGTGTATCACCTGTGTCTGTCTGTGTGTATCACGTGTGTCTGTGTGTATCACCTGTGTCTGTGTGTATCACCTGTGTCTGTCTGTGTGTATCACCTGTGTCTGTGTGTATCACCTGTGTCTGTGTGTATCACCTGTGTCTGTCTGTGTGTATCACCTGTGTCTGTGTGTATCACCTGTGTCTGTCTGTGTGTATCACCTGTGTCTGTGTGTATCACCTGTGTCTGTCTGTCTGTGTGCATCACCTGTGTCTGTGTGTATCACCTGTGTCTGTGTGTATCACCTGTGTCTGTCTGTCTGTGTGTATCACCTGTGTCTGTGTACATCACCTGTGTCTGTGTGTCTACATCACCTATGTCTGTGTGTATCACCTGTGTCTGTGTGTATCACCTGTGTCTGTGTCTCCATCACCTGTGTCTGTGTGTATCGCCTGTATCTGTGTGCATCACTTGTGTCTGCGTGTATCACCTGTGTCTGTGTGTATCACCTGTGTCTGTCTGTGTGCATTACCTGTGTCTGTGTGTATCACCTGTGTCTCCTTGTATCACCTGTGTGTGTATCACCTGTGTCTGTGTGTATCCCCTGTGTCTGTGTGTATCACCTGTGTCTGTGTGTATCACCTGTGTCTCCTTGTATCACCTGTGTGTGTATCACCTGTGTCTGTGTGTATCCCCTGTGTCTGTGTGTATCACCTGTGTCTGTGTGTCTACATCACCTGTGTCTGTGTGTATCACCTGTGTCTGTGTCTACATCACCTGTGTCTGTGTGTATCACCTGTGTCTGTGTTTACGTCACCTGTGTCTGTGTGTATCCCCTGTGTCTGTGTGTATCACTTGTCTCTGTTTGTATCACCTGTGTCTGTGTTTACATCACCTGTGTCTGTGTGTATCACCTGTGTCTGTGTGTATCACCTGTGTCTGTGTGTATCACCTGTGTCTGTGTGTATCACCTGTGTCTGTGTGTATCACCTGTGTCTGTGTGCATCACCTGTGACTGTGTATCCCCTGTGTCTCCTTGTATCACCTGTGTGTGTATCACCTGTGTCTGTGTGTATCCCCTGTGTCTGTGTGTATCACCTGTGTCTGTGTCTACATCACCTGTGTCTGTGTGAATTCGCGGTTTGTGATCTCGGCCCTTTCGTTCCCCAGCTCTATGGAGTGTTGATGATGACGATTGGTGGCGCCCTCTCCTCCATCGTCCTTTCGATCGTCCACGCCAAATACGGACATCTCGAGAGCAACGGGGACAATGAGGGAAAGGGGGATGTGCACCTCAACATGTTGCCACAAAAATAGACTCACAACACAGAGACATATAGACTTCCCACACAGAGACCCACAGACTCACCACACAGAGAGCCATAGACTCGCCACACACAGACCCACAGACTCATCATATAGAGAACCACAGAATTACCACACAGAGAGCCATAGACTCACCACACACAGACCCACAGACTCATCATATAGAGAACCACAGACTCACCACACAGAGACCCACAGACTCACCACACAGAAACCCATAGACTCACCACACAGAGACCCACAGACTCACCACACAGAGACCCACAGACTCCCCACACAGAGACCCATAGACTCATCACACATAGATCCATAGACTCACCACACAGAGACCCATAGACTCACCACACAGAGACCCACAGACTCACCACACAGAGACCCACAGACTCACCACACAGAGACCCACAGACTCACCACACAGAGACCCACAGACTCATCACACAGAGACCCATAGACTCATCACACAGAGACCCACAGACTCACCACACAGAGACCCATAGACTCACCACACAGAGACCCACAGACTCACCACACAGAGACCCACAGACTCACCACACAGAGACCCACAGACTCACCACACAGAGACCCACAGACTCACCACACAGAGACCCACAGACTCACCACACAGAGACCCACAGACTCACCACACAGAGACCCATAGACTCACCACACAGAGACCCACAGACTCATCATACAGAGACCCACAGACTCACCACACAGAGACCCACAGACTCACCAGACAGAGACCCATAGACTCACCACACAGAGACCCACAGACTCACCACACAGAGACCCACAGACTCATCACACAGAGACCCATAGACTCATCACACAGAGACCCATAGACTCATCACACAGAGACCCACAGACTCACCACACAGAGACCCACAGACTCACCACACAGAGACCCACAGACTCACCACACAGAGACCCACAGACTCACCACACAGAGACCCATAGACTCACCACACAGAGACCCACAGGCTCACCACACAGAGACCCACAGACTCACCACACAGAGACCCATAGACTCACCACACAGAGACCCACAGACTCACCACACAGAGACCCACAGACTCACCACACAGAGACCCACAGACTCACCACACAGAGACCCACAGACTCACCACACAGAGACCCATAGACTCACCACACAGAGACCCACAGACTCATCATACAGAGACCCACAGACTCACCACACAGAGACCCACAGACTCACCAGACAGAGACCCATAGACTCACCACAAAGAGACCCACAGACTCACCACACAGAGACCCACAGACTCACCACACAGAGACCCATAGACTCACCACACAGAGACCCACAGACTCACCACACAGAGACCCACAGACTCA
Source organism: Petromyzon marinus (assembly GCF_048934315.1). Lineage (NCBI taxonomy): Eukaryota > Metazoa > Chordata > Hyperoartia > Petromyzontiformes > Petromyzontidae > Petromyzon > Petromyzon marinus. The sequence continues at coordinate 10,873,361 of NC_133732.1, forward strand.
CCACACAGAGACCCACAGACTCATCACACAGAGACCCATAGACTCACCACACAGAGACCCACAGACTCACCACACAGAGACCCACAGACTCACCACACAGAGACCCATAGACTCATCACACAGAGACCCACAGACTCACCACACAGAGACCCACAGACTCATCACACAGAGACCCACAGACTCACCACACAGAGACCCACAGACTGACAGAACAGGTTTAGGGTCCCATGGTTGACCCTCAGCGAGTTAGGAGTGAGGCAGTGCTGGGCAGACTTCTGGGTGGAAGGTCTCGAGGAGTGGAAGGGGGGGGGCTGTATCAGAGGGGGCGGGGGGGGGGCTGTAGTTGTTGTAGTTGTTGTAGTTGGTGGTGGTGGTGGTGGCGGTGATGCGTGATTGGTCGGTTTGCAGAGATTTGTCCGCGAGGCTAAGGGGCGCGTGGCGTCCCTTCGTGGATCGTGAATCGAGGTTAATTGTATCGATTCTGGTCCTGTTGCAGCGTCGATTCATTTCCCATCGATCAATGGATCCGAGTCATCCCATTGGTTAGCGTGGCACGCGTCTTTTTTATTGTTCTGGGTTCCACGGCTCAACGTCGTCTCCGTGAAAGGTTCTCAATAAAGACGATGCCTTGGTGCATGTGTGGCGGCGAGCGGGTGAGTGGGTGAGTGAGTGAGTGGATGAGTTAGTGGGTGAGTGAGTGTGTGGGTGAGTGGGTGAGTGAGTGAGCGGGTGGGTGAGTGGGTGAGTGAGTGAGTGGGTAAGTGAGTGTGTGGGTGAGTGAGTGGATGAGTTAGTGAGTGAGTGAGTGGGTGAGTGAGTGAGTGGGTGAGTGAGTGGATGAGTTAGTGGGTGAGTGAGTGCGTAGGTGAGTGGGCGAGTGAGTGAGTGGGTGAGTGAGTGAGTGGGTGAGCGAGTGGGTGGGTGAGTGAGTGAGTGGGTGAGTGAGTGGGTGGGTGAGTGAGTGGGTGAGTGAGTAGGGGAGTAAGTGGGTGGGTGATTGAGTGGGTGAGTGATTGGGTGAGTAAATGGGTGAGCAGTGAGTGAGAGGATGGTTAAGTGAGTGAGTGGGTGAGTGAGAGCTATCACCACACTATCACCACACTATCACCACACTATCGCCACGCTGAATCTAAATGAATACTAAATTATAAGAGTCGATGTCACCACGATAATAATGCAGAGACGTGTCAGCGATCTTACAAGCTACATTTAAAGCACCGTCAAAATTCGGAACAAACGTTGGGTATAAAAATGTAACGATGAAGAAAATATCATTGTCTACTTAACACACATCGGGTAAAACAAATACAGGAATAACAACACTACCCAGAGACAATTACCAACTATTAACTACAACGCAATCGCATCGAGATCAAACGAAAACATTGTGAACATTTGGATAAAATAAAAAAAAAATGACTTAGAGTTTTGACGGAATTGCAATGGGCTGCTGCTGCTGCTGTGACAGCCACTCGTGGCAATTGTCACAAGTGGCTTGCTGCTGCTGCTGGTACCTAATGCTGCTGCTGGTACCTACTGCTGGTAGCTGCTGCTAATAGCTGCTGGTGCTGCTGCTGTTGCTGCTGGTGCTGCTGGTACCTACTGCTGCTGCTAGCTGCTGCTGCTGCTGTTGGTAGCTGCTGCTGCTAATAGCTGCTGCTGGTAGCTGCTGGTGCTGCTGCTGTTGGAAGATGCTGCTGCTGCTGGTAGCTGCTGCTGGTAGCTGCTGCTGCTGCTGGTAGCTGCTGGTGCTGCTGCTGCTGGTGCTGCTGCTGCTGCTGCTGGTAGCTGCTGGTAGCTGCTGCTGCTGGTAGCTGCTGCTGCTGCTGGTGCTGCTGCTGCTGGTAGCTGCTGCTGCTGCTGGTAGCTGCTGCTGCTGGTAGATGCTGCTGCTGCTGGTAGCTGCTGCTGCTGCTGCTAATAGCTGCTGCTGCTGCTGCTGGTAGCTGCTGCTGCTGGTAGCTGCTGGTGCTGCTGCTGTTGGAAGATGCTGCTGCTGCTGCTGCTGGTAGCTGCTGCTGGTAGCTGCTGTTGCTGCTGGTAGCTGCTGGTGCTGCTGCTGCTGCTGGTGCTGCTGCTGCTGGTAGCTGCTGCTGCTGCTGGTGCTGCTGCTGCTGGTAGCTGCTGCTGCTGCTGGTAGCTGCTGCTGCTGGTAGCTGCTGCTGCTGCTGCTAATAGCTGCTGCTGCTGCTGCTGCTGGTAGCTGCTGCTGCTGGTAGCTGCTGGTGCTGCTGCTGTTGGAAGATGCTGGTGCTGCTGCTGCTGCTGGTGCTGCTGCTGTTGCTGGTAGCTGCTGCTGCTGCTGGTAGCTGCTGCTGCTGCTGGTAGCTGCTGCTGCTGCTGTTAGCTGCTGCTGCTAGCTGCTGCTGCTGCTGCTAGCTGCTGCTGCTGGTAGCTGCTGCTGCTGCTGCTAGCTGCTGCTGCTGCTGCTAGCTGCTGCTGCTGCTGCTAGCTGCTGCTGCTGGTAGCTGCTGCTGCTGCTAGCTGCTGCTGCTGTTGCTACTAGTAGCTGCTGCTGCTGGTAGCTGCTGCTGCTGCTGGTAGCTGCTGCTACTAGTAGCTGCTGCTGTTGCTACTAGTAGCTGCTGCTGCTGGTAGCTGCTGCTGCTGCTGGTAGCTGCTGCTGCTGCTGCTGGTAGCTGCTGGTAGCTGCTGCTGCTGCTGCTGCTGGTAGCTGCTGCTGCTGGTAGCTGCTGCTGGTAGCTGCTGCTGCTGCTGGTAGCTGCTGCTGCTGCTGGTAGCTGCTGCTGCTGGTAGCTGCTGCTGCTGCTGGTAGTTGCTGCTGCTGGTAGCTGCTGCTGGTGCTGGTAGCGCCAGCAGCAGCAGCAGCAGCGAGACGGCCGCGCCTGGAGGCGTGGCGGTGACGCTGCCCAGGTGAGTCTCCACGTGACACTGTCCAGGTGAGACACTCCACGTGACACTGTCCAGGTGAGAGACTCCACGTGTCACTGTCCAGGTGAGAGACTCCACGTGTTACTGTCCAGGTGAGTGACTCCACGTGACACTGTCCAGGTGAGAGACTCCACGTGTCACTGTCCAGGTGAGAGACTCCACGTGCCACTGTCCAGGTGAGAGACTCCACGTGTCACTGTCCAGGTGAGAGACTCCACGTGTCACTGTCCAGGTGAGAGACTCCACGTGACACTGTCCAGGTGAGAGACTCCACGTGCCACTGTCCAGGTGAGAGACTCCACGTGTCACTGTCCAGGTGAGAGACTCCACGTGTCACTGTCCAGGTGAGAGACTCCACGTGACACTGTCCAGGTGAGACACTCCACGTGACACTGTCCAGGTGAGAGACTCCACGTGTCACTGTCCAGGTGAGAGACTCCACGTGTCACTGTCCAGGTGAGTGACTCCACGTGCCACTGTCCAGGTGAGACACTCCACGTGACACTGTCCAGGTGAGACAGACCACGTGTCACTGTCCAGGTGAGAGACTCCACGTGTCACTGTCCAGGTGAGAGACTCCACGTGCCACTGTCCAGGTGAGAGGCTCCACGTGCCACTGTCCAGGTGAGAGACTCCACGTGTCACTGCCCAGGTGAGAGACTCCACGTGTCACTGTCCAGGCGAGAGACTCCACGTGTCACTGTCCAGGTGAGACACACCACGTGACACTGTCCAGGTGAGAGACTCCACGTTCAGTGATTCTGCACTTGCTCTATTACTATAGTACTATACTGCCTTCAACTTTTACGAACGACTGGGTGTTTAAGATTAGCGATTTGTCCTTTTATCTGGCTGTATAGCAAATAAAAAAAAATCTATTACTTTATACTAGGCAAGTTAAAACTTTGTGTTTTAATGTTCATGTTTTATTCTTATTTTGGACCCCTTTATAACAACATTTGCTACAGGCCTGGGTGTAAGCAACTCGGCTGTGGATGTGGAGCGTTGGACCAGCTCCTGCTGCTGCTGCTGTTGTCGCTGATGTGGGTTGGCGGAAATCCGAATGAATCGGCCGTTCATGAAATAACGCAGCCGTTAAAATTCAACTTCAGTTGAACCTAACGCGAACGGCGATGAATTTGTCTGAATGTGAAACGCCCGACAAGTGACTTTAATACCACATCGGCCGACTCACCGGAAAGACGTTCAATTTAAAACATCGGCTGAGTGGAAATAATTCCCGAAAGAAGCGACAGTCAACACAACGCACAGACACCAAAACTGTCCCGAAACGACGAGAGCTTAAATTGTAAAAAATTGTAAATCAACCGACGGCATTCACGAGGTCTGCTTCTGTCGTGGCGAATCAACGCGGCGTGATGTGGATGGAAGCGGCTCGCCCTCTCGTCCCATCTCCTCCCGCAATCGTAACGAGGGGGCAACCCGGCTCCTCGTCGTTTTTGTGTGCGAGCGAAGTCAAAGTGGGCGAACTACTCTTTAGCTAAGCAAGCAGTGTGTGGTCATTCTTGGTTCTTTCGGGTTAAAGTCAAGTAGAAGGGAAATAATAAAATAAAACAATTGTCCTATTTTGATTTAAAGCTTTCGTGACTGCAGTAATTCATATTCTTAGCTCTTTCGGTAAAGTCACGTTGAAGGGAAACAATAAAATAATAAATATATTTAAAACAATAAAAATTCTCACGACGTTTCGACCATAACACAAACGGTCGTCATCAGGTGTGAAAAACCAACGACAAGAAACATTTGAAAGAAGTGTCGGTTTTCTTTCAAATGTTTCTTGCCGTTGGTTTTTCACACCTGATGATGACCGTTTGTGTTATGGTCGAAACGTCGTGAGAATTGTTATTGTTTTATATATATTATTATTTTATTATTTCCCTTCAACGTGACTTTACCGAAAGAGCTAAGAATACAATTATTCTACTTTGGTTCTTTCGGTAAAGTCACGTAGAATGAGAATAAAATAATAAAATAACACAATAAAATTCTCACGACGTTTCGGCCGTTATTTTATTCTCATTCTACGTGGTGGTGACTTTACCGAAAGAACCAAAGAAGATGAATCCTTGCAGTCACGAAAGGTTCCAATCGAAAAACAATTATTATTTCCCTTCTACGTGGCGGTGACTTTACCGAGAGAACCAAGAATGTGAATTCCTGCAGTCACGAAAGCTTTAAATCGAGAAATAAAAGCAGTGTGTGGTTATAATGCAAGTTCACGATTTTAGAATGTTGAGATGTAACCGTGCTAAGATGTTGTAGGGCCCTAGGCTACAGGTACTGTGAGCCCCCCAGTAATATTTCCAAAAGGAAAACCAAGTTAAAGACCAATTTTTTTTTTTTACAAGGCTAACAACAACTAAAATGTTGCTATTCACAAATTGAAAAACTTTCCACTTCATCTCTGGAGGCCCTCCAGTTGACGGAGGCCCCTGAACTGAAGCCCCCAAAGCCACCTGCGTGCTGTGAGTGCAGGCACGCAACTTTACAGATCGGTGAATCGCACGATCCACTAAAAAATACCACAAACATCGCGCCGAATGTGAAACGCATACAGATCGTAGCCGTCAAAAAAATGTAAGCTACGAAAAACTATCAATGAATCAAAGATAAAAAGTCGTGAAAAAAATAAACCGAGATACCACAGCAGCAGAGCGTAAGCGGGAAGAAGTCTGCCGGTATCCCCACTCAGTACGGCTCACAGCCTACATCTCGCGTCACGCTGTCGATGTCAACTACCTCGCCTGGTGTGCAGGAGGTCGTGGGTTCCATCACCACCCTGACGAAGCCCCAGATAGCTATGAGATGTCAACTACCTCGCCTGGTGTGCAGGAGGTCGTGGGTTCCATCACCACCCCTGACGACTCCCCAGGTAGCTATGAGATGTCAACTACCTCGCCTGGTGTGCAGGAGGTGGTGGGTTCCATCACCACCCCTGACGCCCCAGGTGGCTATGAGATGTCAACTACCTCGCCTGGTGTGCAGGAGGTCGTGGGTTCCATCACCACCCCTGACGCCCCAGGTGGCTATGAGATGTCAACTACCTCGCCTGGTGTACAGGAGGTGGTGGGTTCCATCACCACCCCTGACGCCCCAGGTGGCTATGAGATGTTAACTACCTCGCCTGGTGTGCAGGAGGTCGTGGGTTCCATCACCACCCTGACGACTCTCCAGGTGGCTATGAGATGTTAACTACCTCGCCTGGTGTGCAGGAGGTCGTGGGTTCCATCACGACCCCTGACGACTCCCCAGGTGGCTATGAGATGTCAACTACCTCGCCTGGTGTACAGGAGGTCGTGGGTTCCATCACCACCCCTGACGCCCCAGGTGGCTATGAGATGTTAACTACCTCGCCTGGTGTGCAGGAGGCCGTGGGTTCCATCACCACCCTCATGACTCCCGGTGGCTATGAGATGTTAACTACCTCGCCTGGTGTGCAGGAGGTTGTGGGTTCTATCACCACCCTCATGACTCCCGGTGGCTATGAGATGTTAACTACCTCGCCTGGTGTGCAGGAGGTCGTGGGTTCCATCACGACCCTCACGACTCCCCAGGTGGCTATGAGATGTTAACTACCTCGCCTGGTGTGCAGGAGGTCGTGGGTTCCATCACGACCCCTGACAACTCCCCAGGTGGCTATGAGATGTTAACTACCTCGCCTGGTGTGCAGGAGGTCGTGGGTTCCATCCCGACCCCTGACGACTCCCCAGGTGGCTATGAGATGTTAACTACCTCGCATGGTGTACAGGAGGTCGTGGGTTCCATCACCACCCCTGACGACTCCCCAGGTGGCTATGAGATGTTAACTACCTCGCATGGTGTACAGGAGGTCGTGGGTTCCATCCCGACCCCTGACGACTCCCCAGGTGGCTATGAGATGTTAACTACCTCGCCTGGTGTGCAGGAGGTCGTGGGTTCCATCACGACCCCTGAAGCCCCAGGTGGCTATGAGATGTTAACTACCTCGCCTGGTGTGCAGGAGGCCGTGGGTTCCATCACCACCCTCATGACTCCCGGTGGATATGAGATGTTAACTACCTCGCCTGGTGTGCAGGAGGTCGTGGGTTCTATCACCACCCTCATGACTCCCGGTGGCTATGAGATGTTAACTACCTCGCCTGGTGTGCAGGAGGTCGTGGGTTCTATCACCACCCTCATGACTCCCGGTGGCTATGAGATGTTAACTACCTCGCCGGGTGTGCAGGAGGTCGTGGGTTCCATCACGACCCCTGACAACTCCCCAGGTGGCTATGAGATGTTAACTACCTCGCCTGGTGTGCAGGAGGTCGTGGGTTCCATCACGACCCCTGACGACTCCCCAGGTGGCTATGAGATGTTAACTACCTCGCCTGGTGTGCAGGACGTCATGGGATCCATCACGACCCCTGACGAAGCCCCAGGTGGTTATGAGATGTTAACTACCTCGCCTGGTGTGCAGGAGGTCGTGGGTTCCATCACCACCCTCATGACTCCCGGTGGCTATGAGATGTTAACTACCTCGCCTGGTGTGCAGGAGGTCGTGGGTTCCATTACGACCTCTGACGAAGCCCCAGGTGGCTATGAGATGTTAACTACCTCGCCTGGTGTGCAGGAGGTCGTGGGTTCCATCACGACCCCTGACAACTCCCCAGGTGGCTATGAGATGTTAACTACCTCGCCTGGTGTGCAGGAGGTCGTGGGTTCGATCCTGACTCCGACGACGCCTGCTGCTGTAGATTTGAAGTCTGCGTCTCTCTCTCTCCCAGTGGTGGCCGTGTGGATTTTCACGAGGACCTCCGGTTTTTCCCCTCCACATTTAGAATCAACATGACCACGTGTTTAGATTATTATTCATCTCTGTGGGTCTCTATGGGTCTCTGTGGGTCTGCTGTGAGTATGGGTCTATGTGTGTCTCTATGATTATATGTGAGTCTCTGGATCTCTCTGGGTCTCTATGGGTCTCTGTGGGTCTGCTGTGAGTATGGTCTATGTGGGTCTCTATGATTATATGCGAGTCTCTGGATTTCTCTGGGTCTCTATGGGTCTCTGTGGGTCTGCTGTGTGTATAGGTCTATGTGGGTCTCTATGGTTCTATGTGAGTCTCTGGATCTGTGTGGGTGTCTATTGGTCTCTGTGGGTCTCCATGGTTCTATGTGAGTCTCTGGATCTTTGTGAGTCTTTATGGGTTTCGGTGGGTCTCCTGTGAGTATGGGTCTATGTGGGTCTCTATGATTCTATGTGAGTTTCTGGATCTCTGTGAGTCTCTATGGGTCTCTGTGGGTCTCCTGCGAGTATGGGTCTATGTGGGTCTCTATGATTATACGTGAGTCTCTGGATCTTTGTGAGTCTTTATGGGTTTCGGTGGGTCTCCTGTGAGTATGGGTCTATGTGGGTCTCTATGATTATACGTGAGTCTCTGGATCTTTGTGAGTCTTTATGGGTTTCGGTGGGTCTCCTGTGAGTATGGGTCTCTGTGGGTCTCCTGTGAGTATGGGTCTACGTGGGTCTCTATGATTATACGTGAGTCTCTGGATTTCTCTGGGTCTCTATGGGTCTCTGTGGGTCTGCTGTGAGTATGGGTCTATGTGGGTCTCTATGATTATATGTGAGTCTCTGGATCTCTATGGATCTTTATGGGTCTCTGTGGGTCTCCTGTGAGTATGGGTCTATGTGGGTCTCTATGATTATATGTGAGTCTCTGGATCTGTGTGGGTCTCTATGGGTCTCTGTGGGCCTGCTGTGAGTGTCTGGATCTCTGTGGGTCTCTATGGGTCTCTGTGGGTCTCCTGTGAGTATGGGTCTATGTGGGTCTCTATGATTCTACGTGAGTCACTGGATCTGTGTGGGTCTCTATGGGTCTCTGTGGGTCTCCTGTGAGTATGGGTCTATGTGGGTCTCTATGATTCTACGTGAGTCACTGGATCTGTGTGGGTCTCTATGGGTCTCTGTGGGTCTCCTGTGAGTATGGGTCTATGTGGGTCTCTATGGTTCTATGTGAGTCTCTGGATCTGTGTGGGTCTCTATGGGTCTCTGTGGGTCTGCTGTGAGTATAGGTCTATGTGGGTCTCTATGGGTCTCTGTGCGTCTACTGTGAGTATGGGTCTACGTGGGTCTCTATGGTTCTATGTGGGTCTCTATGGGTCTCTGTGGGTCTCCTGTGAGTATCGGTCTACGTGGGTCTCTATGGTTCTATGTGGGTCTCTATGGGTCTCTGTGGGTCTGCTGTGAGTATGGGTCTACGTGGGTCTCTATGGTTCTATGTGGGTCTCTATGGGTCTCTGTGGGTCTGCTGTGAGTATCGGTCTACGTGGGTCTCTATGGTTCTATGTGGGTCTCTATGGGTCTCTGTGGGTCTCCTGTGAGTATGGGTCTATGTGGGTCTCTATGGTTCTATGTGAGTCTCTGGATTTCTCTGGGTCTCTATTGGTCTCTGTGGGTCTCCTGTGAGTATAGGTCTATGTGGGTCTCTATGGGTCTCTGTGAGTCTCTGGATCTCTATGGGTCTCTATGGGTCTCTGTGGGTCTCCTGTGAGTATAGGTCTATGTGGGTCTCTATGGTTCTATGTGAGTTTCTGTATCTCTGTGGGTCTCCATGGGTCTCTGTGGGTCTGCTGTGAGTATGGGTCTATGTGGGTCTCTATGGATCTTTATGAGTCTCTGGATCTGTGTGGGTCTTTCTGGGTATCGATAGATCTCTATGGTTCTAGGTGAGTCTCTGTACGTTTCTATGAGTGTGGACCTCACTCCACAATTCATAATCAACAATCAGTACCCTGTCGTTTCGCGATCAGCAACAGCAACGGGAGACGATCAGCAGACGGCGCTATAGGACAACGCAAATCGAGCTCTAGAGCGACAACTCTCTCCCGGGTATTTCAGTTTCATGCATGAGGACCGCAACATAACAAAAGCATGAACGAGGAACCCCTTAAAGTGACTACACACAAACAGAAAAAATGCTGGAAAAAACAGCAAAGACTTCCAGAATAAAACACGGTATTTCAACGCTGTGCGTTAAAATCTCAGTGCGATGCAAGTCAACCAATAACAACCATAAGACAATGTAGATTAAAGTTACCAGTCTAACTCTGTACTATAACAAACAAAATATGGCTAAACCAAAACGTTTTCAAAATCACCAAAATAAAGCTATAAAAACAATGTAACAGTGATCATAGGAACTGTGATTCAATTTTAACAATCAACAATAAACATTACATGTACGACCAAACGGGGGCTGTAAGGGGAAGTTGTGACAGAGAATCGATATGAACCCACTCATCAACTCACTCACTGATCCATCCGCTCACTCACCCACTCACTCATCCACTCACTGACCCACTCACTCATTCGTCCACTCACTCACTCACCGACCCACTCACTCACTCACTTACTCACTGACCCACCCACTCACTCACCCACTCACTCACTCACCCACTCACTCTCTCACCGACTCACCCACCCGCTCACCCACTCACTGACCCACCCACTCACCCTCTCACCGACTCACCCACCCACTCAGTTACCCAGTCACTCACCCACTCGCTCATTCAAGCACTTACTCATTCACCCACCCACTCACTCACCCACTCACTTATCCACCCACTCATCTACTCACCCACCCACTCACTCACCCACTCACCCACCCACCCACTCACCCACTCAATCACTCACCCACCCACCCACTCACTCACCCGCTCACTCACTCACTTACCCACCCACTCTCCCACCCACTCGCTAACCCGCTCACTCACCCACTTTATAGCTCAAAGCAAAAACCACATTGGCTGACGGCTCACACGGAGGGCCCTAAAGACTCACCGCAAACACACACACAGAGTCTTTGCTGACGCTGCATTGACCGGAATGTGTGACGTGTGGTTAGGAGGACAGCGTTGGAGGTTCAGTAGCAGCAGCTTCAGCTGCGCTACGCTTAGCAGGACGCTGCTGAGAGATGGGCCTTGAGATTCGGGAGGTCTCTCCCAGGCATTTAATGTTTAATTACTTTACGCTGTGTGTACGTAACTCGCGTAGCTGCGCCAGAACGTGATATGCAAATGAGCTGCCCCTCTCTACCCCCACCGGCGGTGACGTCACAAGGTGTATTGTTGTCGCGTGACACGGACGGTGACGTCATAAATTCCCATTGAGAGGGGAGAGGGACACACAGGGCACCCACCAACCACTCACACACACTGACACACACACTCACACTCACCCACACTCACACACACTCACACACTCACACTCAAACACACTCACACTCAAACACACTCACACACACACTCACACACTCACACACACTCACACACACACTCACACACACACTCACACACTCACCCACACACACTCACACACACACTCACACACTCACACACACTCACACACACTCACACTCAAACACACTCACACTCAAACACACTCACACTCAAACACACTCACACACACTCACACACACTCACACACACACTCACACACTCACACACTCACCCACACACACTCAAACACACTCACACACTCACACACTCACCCACTCATCCACCCACTCACCCACTCACACACACACTCACCCACCACTCACCCACCACGCACACACACTGACACACACTCACACACTCACCCACACACACTCAAACACACTCACTCACACACACTGACACACTCACACACTCACCCACTCATCCACCCACTCACCCACTCATCCACCCACTCACCCACTCACACACACACTCACCCACCACTCACCCACTCATCCACCACTCACCCACTCACCCACCACTCACACACTCACCCACTCACCCACTCACACACACAGTCACTCACAAAAACCCACTCACACACCACTCACTCACCCACCCACTCACACACTCACACAATCATCCACCCACTCACCCACCACTCACACACTCATCCACTCACTCACCCACTCACCCACCACTCACACACTCATCCACTCACTCACCCACTCACTCACCCACTCACCCACCCACTCACTCACCCACTCACCCACTCACCCGCCCACTCGCCCACTCGCCCACTCACCCACCCATCCACTCACTCACCCACTCACACACTCATCCACCCACTCAACCACCCACGCATCCACTCACCCACGCACACAGACACGCACTCACACCAACCCACTCACACACCCACTCACACACTCACCCACCCACTCACTCACCCACCCACTCACTCACTCACCCACTCTCACCAAATCACTCACTCACTCACCCACTCACTCACCAGCCCACCCTCATCCACTCTCTCACCCACTTACTCACCCACTCTCATCCACTCACTCACTCTCACCCACTCACTCACCCACTCTCACCCACTCATTCACCCACTCACTCACTCACGCACTCACTTACCAACCCACTCTCACAAAATCACCCACTCACCCACCCACCAACTTACCCACCCTTTCACCCACTCACTCACTCACCCACCCACCTTTACTCACCCACCCACCCACTGTCACCCACTCATTCACCAACTCTCACCAAATCACCCACTCACTCACTCACTTACCTTCTCACCCACCTCTCACCCACTCACTCACCCACCCACCCTCATCCACTCACTCACTCACCCACTCACTCACCCGCTCTCACCCACTCACTCACCCCCTCACTCACCCACTCCCTCACCCACTGTAACCCATTGTTACCCACTCACCCACTCACTCCCCCACTCACCAATGTGAATGTAACCCTCACCTGTGCCACGCACCAACTCAATTTGAAACTCGGAACTTCGTTTTTTGCTTCGACATTTTTCGTTCAAAATGTTTTTGTGCTGACTAAACAAATCGTCACGTGACCCACCCCCCACCCCCCGTCCCGCACGTGACCTCCACAAAAGCCCCAGTCACTTATTTCCGACCACTGGACGTTGCGTGGACGTTAGCAGAGGGAGGCTGACATATTTGCATGTCTGTGCGAGAGAGGAAGAGAGAGAGAGAGGAAGAGAGAGAGGAAGAGAGAGAGACAGAGATGGAGAGAGACAGAGAGGGAGAGAGACAAAGAGAGACGGAGATGGAGAGATACGAAGAGATGGAGAGAAAGGGAGAGAGACAGAGACACAGAGAGATGGAGAGAGAGAGTGAGAGATACAGAGAGATGGAGAGAGAGAGGGAGAAAGACAGAGAGATGAAGAGAGAAGGAGAGAGATGGAGAGAGAGTGAGAGATGGAGAGAGAGGGAGATGGAGAGAGAGCGAGAGATATGGAGAGAGAGAGGGAGAGAGACACAGAGATGGAGTGATGGAGAGAGATACAGACAGAAGGAGATAGAGAGAGGGAGAGAGTGAGAGAGATGGAGAGAGAGTGAGAGAGACACAGAGATGGAGAGAGACGAAGAGATGGAGAGACACAGAGAGATGGAGAGATGGAGAGAGATACAGACAGAAGGAGATAGAGAGAGTGAGAGAGACAGAGAGGGAGAGAGACACAGAGATGGAGAGACAGAGAGATGGAGGGAAAGGGTGAGACACAGAGAGGGAGAGAGACACAGAGATGGAGAGAGATACAGACAGAAGGAAATAGAGAGAGGGAGACAGAGATATGGAGAGAGAGGGAGAGAGACAGAGAGACGGAGGGAAAGGGTGAGAGACACAGAGAGGGAGATACGGAGAGATGGAGAGACACAGAGAGATGGAGAGAGAATGAGACAAAGAGAGATGGAGAGATACAGAGAGATGGAGAGAGACAGAGAGATGGAGAGACACAGAGAGATGGAGAGACACAGAGAGATGGAGAGACACAGAGAGATGGAGAGACAAAGAGAGATGGAGAGACACAGAGAGATGGAGAGAGAGAGACAAAGAGAGATGGAGATGGAGAGATACAGAGAGATGGAGAGAGACAGAGAGATGGAGAGACACAGAGAGATGGAGAGAGAGAGAGAGACAAAGAGAGACGGAGATGGAGAGATACGAAGAGATGGAGAGAGAGGGAGAGAGAGGGAGAGAGAGGGAGAGAGACAGAGAGATGGAGAGAGAGTGAGAGAGACACAGAGAGATGGAGAGAGGGAGAGAGATACAGATAGAAGGAGATAGAGAGAGTGAGAGAGATATGGAGAGAGAGGGAGAGAGACAGAGAGATGGAGGGAAAGGGTGAGAGACAGAGAGACAGAGAGATGGAGAGACACAGAGAGATGGAGGGAAAGGGTGAGAGACAGAGAGAGTGAGAGACACAGAGAGACAGAGAGATGGAGAGAGGCAGAGAGATGGAGAGACACAGAGAGATGGAGAGAGAGAGAGACAAAGAGAGATGGAGATGGAGAGATACAGAGAGATGGAGAGAGGCAGAGAGATGGAGAGAGAGGGAGAGGGAGAGAAAAGGAGAGAGATGGAGAGAGACTGAGAGAGACTGAGAGACAGAGAAATGGAGAGAGGGAGAGAGATACAGACAGAAGGAGATAGGGAGAGAGATATGGAGAGAGAGTGAGAGAGACAGAGAGGTGGAGAGAGATGGAGAGCGAGATGGAGAGAGACAGAGAAATGGAGAGATGGAGAGAGACAGAGAGACAGAGAGACTAAAAGAGATAAAGGGAGAGAGGGAATTTGAGAGATGGAGGGAGAGTGAGAGAGACAGAGAGATGGAGAGAGACAGAGAGATGGAGAGATACAGACAGAAGGAGATAGAGAGAGTGAGAGAGACAGAGAGAGGGAGATAGAGAGAGTGAGAGAGACAGAGTGATGGGGAGAGATACAGACAGAAGGAGATAGAGAGATGGAGAGACACAGAGAGACACAGAGAGATGGAGATATGGAGAGAGATACAGACAGAAGGAGATAGAGAGAGTGAGAGAGTGAGAGACACAGAGAGATGGAGAGATGGAGAGAGATACAGACAGGAGGAGATAGGGACAGAGAGACAGAGAGATGGAGAGAGAGAGACAGAGAGATGGAGACACAGAGAGATGGATACACAGAGAAATGGAGAGATGGAGAGAGACAGAGAAATGGAGAGAGACTGAGAGACAGAGAGATGGAGAGAGACTGAGAGACAGACAGAAGGAGATAGAGAGAGGGAGAGAGAGATGGAGAGACACAGAGAGATGGAGAGAGACAGAGAGATGGAGAGAGACTGAGAGACAGAGAGATGGAGTGATGGAGAGAGAGACAGACAGAAGGAGATAGAGAGAGGGAGAGAGACAGAGATATGGAGAGATAGAGAGTGAGATAGACAGAGATAAAGTGAGAGAGACAGAGAGACTGAGAGAGATAAAGCGAGAGAGGGAATTCGAGAGACAATAAGCGAGGCCTCAGCAGCAGCAGTAGGGAGAGAGGCAACACAGAGGGTAAATTCGTCTCGCTCGACCTGAATCCATCCCTCCTCCTCCTCCTCCTCTGGCCGCGCAGCTCCGCTCAGACGCCGTCCGCCGTTGCCCACAAGTTGGGCCCAAGCGCAGCGAGCGAGCTTCGTGAGGCAGTGACGCACAGGCGTGGAGGTTGTTGCCACAACGGAGCCGGCTCCCGGGATGGGACCGCTGGGCACGAGGCCCAACAAGGCCGGCGACGGAGATTGTCACGGGCAGCGTCTCGGTGAGAATCTCGCCCAGCTCCTCACCAAGTTCCTCACCAACAGTCTCACCAAGTTCCTCACCAAGCTCCTCACCAAGTTTCTCACCAAGAGTCTCACCAAGTTCCTCACCAAGAGTCTCACCAAGCTCCTCACCAAGTTCCTCACCAAGCTCCTCACCAAGTTCCTCACCAAGCTCCTCACCAAGTTCCTCAAAAGTTCCTCACCAAGAGTCTCACCTAACTCCTCACCAAGCTCCTCACCAAGCTCCTCACCAAGCTCCTCACCAAGTTCTTCACCAAGATTCTCACCAAGAGTCTCACCAAGTTCCTCACCAAGTTCCTCACCAATCTCCTCACCAAGCTCCTCACCAGGCTCCTCACCAAGCTCCTCACCAAGCTCCTCACCAAGTTCCTCACCAAGCTCCTCACCAAGAGTCTCACCAAGAGTCTCACCAAGCTCCTCACCGAGTTCCTCACCAAGCTCCTCACCAAGCTCCTCACCAAGCTCCTCACCAAGCTCCTCACCAAGTTCCTCACCAAGTTCCTCACCCAGTTCCTCACCCAGCTCCTCACCAAGCTCCTCACCAAGTTCCTCACCAAGAGTCTCACCAAGTTCCTCACCAAGCTCCTCACCAATCTCCTCACCAAGCTCCTCACCCAGTTCCTCACCCAGCTCCTCACCAAGCTCCTCACCAAGCTCCTCACCAAGCTCCTCACCAAGTTCCTCACGAAGCTCCTCACCAAGCTCCTTACCAAGCTCCTCACCCAGCTCCTCACCAAGCTCCTCACCAAGTTCCTCACCAAGCTCCTCACCAATCTCCTCGCCAAGCTCCTCACCAATCTCCTCACCAAGCTCCTCACCAAGTTCCTCACCCAGTTCCTCACTAAGCTCCTCACCAATCTCCTCACCAATCTCCTCACCAAGCTCCTCACCAAACTCCTCACCAAGAGTCTCACCAAGCTCCTCACCAAGCTCCTCACCAAGCTCCTCACCAAGCTCCTCACCCAGCTCCTTACCAAGCTCCTCACCAAGCTCCTCACCCAGCTCCTCACCAAGCTCCTCACCAAGCTCCTCACCAAGCTCCTCACCAAGCTCCTCACCAAGCTCCTCACCAAGCTCCTCACCAAGCTCCTCACCAAGTTCCTCACCAATCTCCTCACCAAGCTCCTCACCAAGTTCCTCACCAATCTCCTCACCAAGCTCCTCACCAAGTTCCTCACCAAGCTCCTCACCAAGCTCCTCACCAAGCTCCTCACCAATCTCCTCACCAAGCTCCTCACCAAGTTCCTCACCAAGCTCCTCACCAAGCTCCTCACCAAGCTCCTCACCAAGCTCCTCACCAAGCTCCTCACCAATCTCCTCACCAATCTCCTCACCAAGTTCCTCACCAATCTCCTCACCAAGCTCCTCACCAAGTTCCTCACCAATCTCCTCACCAAGCTCCTCACCAAGCTCCTCACCAAGCTCCTCACCAAGCTCCTCACCAAGCTCCTCACCAATCTCCTCACCAAGCTCCTCACCAAGTTCCTCACCAAGCTCCTCACCAAGCTCCTCACCAATCTCCTCACCAATCTCCTCACCAAGCTCCTCACCAAGCTCCTCACCAATCTCCTCACCAAGTTCCTCACCAATCTCCTCACCAAGTTCCTCACCAAGCTCCTCACCAATCTCCTCACCAAGCTCCTCACCAAGCTCCTCACCAAGCTCCTCACCAAGCTCCTCACCAAGCTCCTCACCAAGTTCCTCACCAATCTCCTCACCAATCTCCTCACCAATCTCCTCACCAATCTCCTCACCAAGCTCCTCACCAAGTTCCTCACCAAGCTCCTCACCAATCTCCTCACCAAGTTCCTCACCAAGCTCCTCACCAAGCTCCTCACCAATCTCCTCACCAATCTCCTCACCAAGCTCCTCACCAAGCTCCTCACCAATCTCCTCACCAAGTTCCTCACCAAGTTCCTCACCAAGCTCCTCACCAATCTCCTCACCAAGCTCCTCACCAAGCTCCTCACCAATCTCCTCACCAAGCTCCTCACCAAGCTCCTCACCAAGCTCCTCACCAAGTTCCTCACCAATCTCCTCACCAATCTCCTCACCAATCTCCTCACCAATCTCCTCACCAAGCTCCTCACCAAGTTCCTCACCAAGCTCCTCACCAATCTCCTCACCAAGTTCCTCACCAATCTCCTCACCAATCTCCTCACCAATCTCCTCACTAAGCTCCTCACCAAGTTCCTCACCAAGCTCCTCACCAAGCTCCTCACCAAGTTCCTCACCAATCTCCTCACAAAGCTACTCACCAATCTCCTCACCCAGTTCCTCACCAATCTCCTCACCAAGCTCCTCACCAAGCTCCTCACCAATCTCCTCACCAAGCTCCTCACCAAGAGTCTCACCAAGCTCCTCACCAAGTTCCTCACCAAGCTCCTCACCAAGCTCCTCACCAATCTCCTCACCAATCTCCTCACCAAGCTCCTCACCAAGCTCCTCACCAATCTCCTCACCAATCTCCTCACCAAGCTCCTCACCAAGCTCCTCACCAAGCTCCTCACCAATCTCCTCACCAAGCTCCTCACCAAGTTCCTCACCAAGCTCCTCACCAAGCTCCTCACTAAGCTCCTCACCAATCTCCTCACCAAGCTCCTCACCAAGCTCCTCACCAAGCTCCTCACCAAGCTCCTCACCAAGCTCCTCACCAATCTCCTCACCAAGCTCCTCACCAAGTTCCTCACCAAGCTCCTCACCAAGCTCCTCACTAAGCTCCTCACCAATCTCCTCACCAAGCTCCTCACCAAGCTCCTCACCAAGCTCCTCACCAAGCTCCTCACTAAGCTCCTCACCAATCTCCTCACTAAGCTCCTCACCAATCTCCTCACCCAGTTCCTCACCCAGCTCCTCACCAAGCTCCTCACCAAGCTCCTCACCAAGCTCCTCACTAAGCTCCTCACCAATCTCCTCACTAAGCTCCTCACCAATCTCCTCACCCAGTTCCTCACCCAGCTCCTCACCAAGCTCCTCACCAAGCTCCTCACTAAGCTCCTCACCAATCTCCTCACCAATCTCCTCACCAAGCTCCTCACCCAGCTCCTCACCAAGCTCCTCACCAAGTTCCTCACCAAGCTCCTCACCAAACTCCTCACCAAGCTCCTCACCAAGCTCCTCACCAAGCTCCTCACCAAGCTCCTCACCAATATCCTCACCAAGCTCCTCACCAATCTCCTCACCAAGCTCCTCACCCAGCTCCTCACCAAGCTCCTCACCAAGTTCCTCACCAAGCTCCTCACCAAACTCCTCACCAAGTTCCTCACCAAGCTCCTCACCAAACTCCTCACTAAGCTCCTCACCAAGCTCCTCACCAAGCTCCTCACCAATCTCCTCACCAAGCTCCTCACCAAGTTCCTCACCAAGCTCCTCACCAAACTCCTCACCAAGTTCCTCACCAAGCTCCTCACCAAACTCCTCACTAAGCTCCTCACCAAGCTCCTCACCAAGCTCCTCACCAATCTCCTCACCAAGCTCCTCACCAAGTTCCTCACCAAGCTCCTCACCAAACTCCTCACTAAGCTCCTCACCAATCTCCTCACCAAGCTCCTCACCCAGCTCCTCACCAAGCTCCTCACCAAGTTCCTCACCAAGTTCCTCACCAAACTCCTCACCAAGTTCCTCACCAAGCTCCTCACCAAACTCCTCACTAAGCTCCTCACCAAGCTCCTCACCAAGCTCCTCACCAATCTCCTCACCAAGCTCCTCACCAAGTTCCTCACCAAGCTCCTCACCAAACTCCTCACTAAGCTCCTCACCAAGCTCCTCACCAAGCTCCTCACCAATCTCCTCACCAAGCTCCTCACCAAGTTCCTCACCAAGCTCCTCACCAAACTCCTCACTAAGCTCCTCACCAATCTCCTCACCAAGCTCCTCACCAAGCTCCTCACCAATCTCCTCACCAAGCTCCTCACCCAGCTCCTCACCAAGCTCCTCACCAAGTTCCTCACCAAGCTCCTCACCAAACTCCTCACCAAGTTCCTCACCAAGCTCCTCACCAAACTCCTCACTAAGCTCCTCACCAAGCTCCTCACCAAGCTCCTCACCCAGCTCCTTACCAAGCTCCTCACCAAGCTCCTCACCAAGAGTCTCACCAAGCTCCTCACCAAGCTCCTCACCAAGCTCCTCACCAAGCTCCTCACCATCCAGGACCACCATTGAGGCGGTGCCCTCAGCGTCCGCCCCCCGATCATCAAGGGGCCGACCATTAATGACGTCACGCGATCTTTGACCCCCCCCCCCATCGTCACGCAGCGTCACAAAAATTCAGACCCTCCCCTAAAATATGACGTCACAAAACTCTGCCCCCCCCCCAAAAAAAAATATATAAATCATGCTTCAAATCGCTTTAACTATTGTTGTCATTGTAGTTGCGTATTTAACGTGGCGATGCACTCTGATGTCGTAGGAGAACACATTTATTACACAAAGTCTATTTAATTAAGTGGAACGTGTTGTCCGTGTTTATTTATAAAGTCGCGCATTTTGATGCGTGACGTCACATTTCTCAAACCCCTCCCCCGCTCGTCACACAACGTCACAACGTCTGACTCCGCCCCCCACCCCCCCCACCACCCCCTAGGTGCGTGACGTCATTTATGGGCGGCTCCCCAAGTGCGTGAAGGAGCCCCCTCGCGATCGCGAGAGGCAGAAGAACATGAGGCACACGGGAAGAGAGGGAGGGGGGGAGGGAGGGGGGGGAGGGAGGGAGGGAGGGAGGGAGGGAGGGGGGAGGGAGGGGAGGGAGGGGGAGGGAGGGAGGGAGGGGGAGGAGGGAGGGAGGGAGGGAGGAGGGAGGGAGGGGGGAGGGGAGGGAGGGAGGGAGGGAGGGGGGGGGAGGGGAGGGAGGGAGGGAGGGAGGGAGGAGAGGAGGGAGGGAGGGAGGGGAGGAGGGGAGGGAGGGAGGGAGGGAGGGGAGGGAGGGAGGGAGGGAGGGAGGGAGGAGGGGAGGGAGGGAGGGAGGGAGGGAGGGAGGGAGAGAGGGAGGGAGGGAGGGAGGGATGGAGGGAGGGAGGGAGGGAGTGAGGGAGGGAGGGGAGAGAGGGGAGGAGGGGAGGGAGGGAGGGGAGGGAGGGAGGGAGGGAGAGAGGGGAGGGAGGGAGGGGAGGGAGAGAGGGGAGGGGAGGGAGGGGAGGGGGGAGGGGAGGGAGGGAGGGAGGGAGGGGAGAGGGAGGGAGGGAGGGAGGGAAGGGAGGGAGTGAGGGAGGGGAGGGAGGGGAGAGAGGGGAGGGAGGGGAGAGAGAGGGAGGGAGGGAGGGGGAGGGAGGGAGGGAGGGGAGGGAGGGAGGGAGGGAGGGGAGAGGGAGGGAGGGAGGGAGGGAGGGAGGGAGGGGAGGGAGGGGAGGGAGGGGAGGGTGGAGGGGAGGGGAGGAGGGAGGGAGGGGGAGGTGGTGGGAGGGGAGGGAGGGGAGG